>NW_016804523.1:436708-461472 GCF_001698545.2 Rhinopithecus bieti
TGCAGCCATTTTGGAAAACAGTCTTGCAGTTTCATTTTGGAAAACAGTCTTGCAGTTTCATTTTGGAAAACAGTCTTGCAGTTTCATTTTGGAAAACAGTCTTGCAGTTTCATTTTGGAAAACAGTCTTGCAGTTTCATTTTGGAAAACAGTCTTGCAGTTTCATTTTGGAAAACAGTCTTGCAGTTTCATTTTGGAAAACAGTCTTGCAGTTTCATTTTGGAAAACAGTCTTGCAGTTTCATTTTGGAAAACAGTCTTGCAGTTTCATTTTGGAAAACAGTCTTGCAGTTTCATTTTGGAAAACAGTCTTGCAGTTTCATTTTGGAAAACAGTCTTGCAGTTTCATTTTGGAAAACAGTCTTGCAGTTTCTCAAACATTTAAACATAGAGCTATCATATTATCTAGCAATTCCCAATCCCAGGTGCATTTATACCCAAGAAAATTGAAAACATATAGTCACACAAAAACTTCTATATGAGTGTTCACAGCAGCATTATTCATAATAGTCAAAAACGGGAAACAAGCCAAATGCCCATTAATTAATGAATGAACAAACAAAATGTGGTATATCCATAAAATAGAATATTAGCTATAAAAAGGATTAAAGTAGTGATACATGCCACAGCATGAATAAATCATAGAAATACTAAACGCAATGAATTAAATGTTTTTAAATAAGAGAAAGCAATAAGATTCTAAAGGGTTTTCTGTTTTAATTTGCATGCATAGAAAACTAGTATTAAATATCTAATTAGGAGGAAACTACAATGCTGACTTTTGTCTGAATTATGTAGATAAGTGAGTCAGTTGAAACAATTATTTTGATAATTGTCAATTATCCATTTCATTTTCAATGCATTTTTTATTCTTTTTTCAATAATAGCCACAATTACAACAGTTAAACCTTATAATGAATATGTTTCCTAAACCCTGTTCTACTTTCTGGTTCCAGATCTGGCACCAGTTACCATTCTGACTTTGGACAAACCACTTAATATTTGTAACTTACAATTTTTTCAACTAAATAATAAAAGAATTGGACTAGATTTCTCCAACCTCTCTCTCTTTTGGCTTTACGTTAGATAATGCTAAATTTTCATCATATCCAAACATGCTATATAATTTTATGAATGGTTACAGAGTCAGTCATAAGCGATATAAAGTATGATTCTGAATAAAGGCTGTTAGGTCTCATTTTTCATACATAGTTATGAAAACAGATCAAATTCAATAAAGCATTTATAGTTATGACAATATATTTTCTTAACTTGCAATGTAGTTTTAGGAAACAATGAAACAAATTAAACAAATGCACTGTATATACAGTCTGTCGTTGAACAAAACTTTGTTATGCAACGCATGACTGTATTTAAAGTGTACAATGCAGTGGAGTTTCTTGTATATTCACCATGTTGTATGATCATCATACTACCTAATTCCAGAATATTTTCATCACTCCAAAAAAGAAATCCTGGACCCATTAGCAGACACTCCTCATCTGCTCCTTCCCTAATCCCTAGGTAACCACCAATCTCCTGTCTCTATGAATTTGTGGATTTGCCTATTCTGAACATTTTATATACATTCATGTAAATTTCATATAGGTGAAATAATACTTGGCTTTTATCATTTTAAATAATATTTCTATGAAATTTACATGAATTTTAAAAATAGAAGAAAGCTTATAGAATAAGGGTATAAAGAAAATATTTTGTATGATGTGTTTGTGTTTTAAGCTGTTATTGTGACAGAGTCAAAAGTTTTAAAAGTTAAAATACATAAAGTTTACACTAAGCTAAGGTTAATTTACTATTAAAGAAACAAAAACATGTTTCATAAGTTTAGTGCAGGCTTATTGTACAGTGTTTATAAAGTCTACAGTAGAATATATATACAGGAATGTCATAGGTCTTCACATTCACTTACCACTCTCTTGTTGACTCACTCAGACAAACTTCCAGTCCTGCAAGCTTCATTCATAGTAAGTGGCCTTTATAAGTGTACCATGTTTTGTTTATTGTACCATCTTTTTACTGTACCTTTTCTATATTTAGATTCACTAATACTTACCATTGTGTTATAATTGCCTACAGTATATGGTAAAGAGTATAGTAACATGTTGTGCAGGTTTGTAGCTTGAGGGCAATAGGCTTATAGCCTAGGTATATAGGCTATGCCATCCAGGTTTGTGTGAGTATGTATCCGATATGGTTTTGCTGTGTCCCCACCCAAAGTCTCATGTTGAATTGTAGTAATCCCCACGTGTTAAGGGCAGGACCAGGTGAAGATAATTGAATCATGGGGGTGGTTTCCCCTATTCTATTCTTGTAATAGGGAGTGAATTCTCATGAGATCTGGGGATTTTACAAGTGGCTTCCTCCTTTTCTCGGTTCTCATTCTTGCTCCTGCCACCATGTGAAGAAGGGCGTGTTTGCTTCCCCTTCCACCAGGATTGTAAGTTTCCTGAGGCCTCCCCAGCCATGCGAAACTGTGAGTCAATTAAACCTCTTTCCTTTATAAATTACTCAGTCTCAGATATGTCTTTATTAGTAGTGTGAGAATGGACTAATACAGTATCCCTGTTGTTAAGCAATTCATGACTGTAGATAAACCTTACAGAATATGAAATAGCTTATATGTCAATTTTTAAAAACTCATGTCTAGAGTGGGGCTCAGGATTCTGGTTTTCTGAAAGCTCTGGGGTGATATTGATGCTCCTTGGGATTAAAAAGGACTTACAGAACTCATTCCAAGGTCTGGTGAGGGATATATCATTGTACTTCTGAACATAACACTAGTGATATGTAATTTTTCTGGAAAGGGAAGTTTCTCTTATATCTACACTGTTAAGGTGTTAACTCTGAACAACAGCTCTTGGGTCAATGTGTGATGTATGTATCTTGCAATGTGACATAGACCTGGCATCATTAAGATGGTATCTGTTTCATGAGGATCACAGTGGGCTCTAGTGGAGGGAACATCAGAGGTATAGAACATCTGGGAAACTAGACAGTAGGCTGAAAACTGTGTCAAGCCATGAAAATAGAAACAATTCTAAGGTATTTAACACAGGAAAATTTACTGGGAATTGGTCATACAGGTGATAGAGGAACTGAGTTGCCAAATAGAGTGGTGAGATACCCTAGAGTTTACATACAGTAGGAAACTACTAATAGCCCTTCACTGGAAAACAAAAGGAAGTGCTGTGTTAAGGAAGTCTGTGGGCCAGGTTATGCCTAAGAAATTGAAGCCGCAGTGAGTCTGTCTGGCAGGAGCTGGAGACACAGGAGGACACAGCTAGAGGCACCACACAGAGAGGGGAAGAGACACCCTTTCTCCCACCCTCCAGGTTCCTGGAAGAGCCTCCCACTGGATATTGGGTGAAGCTCTTTGGGAACCAGCTATCTCATGAGCCTAGGAAAGAGCCTATGGGTATCTAGCCCCCAAAATGCACTACCCACAGCAAGGAAAGAATAATGGTTTGGAGGGCAAATAGGCCAACACTGGCATAAGACCCTTAAGGATAAGGTGCATTTGTAATTTACCATCATAGATGCCAAGGAATAACAAAATGGAAAGGGCTAGCTTGAAAAGCAATCAGCCTTCATGCTTCCTAACTTTGGTTGCACGTTAGAATCATCCAGGGAGGTTTTGAAAATTCCCTGCCCAGGCAGCACCCCGGACCAATTACATCAGAATCTCTGGGGATGGAACCCAAACATTAGTATTTATTAGAGCTACCCATAATATTCCAACATCCAGCCTAGGTTAAGAACCACCACTTTAAAAAAAAAGAGATTGTGCATGTAATATTTTTATGTGACTCACTACCAGGAATTATAATGAGAGGTCATCATTTTTCTATTAGCCTTGTATTTCAGTAGCAAAATAACTACAGCAAGAGGAAAAAGGAAGGAAATAAAGATAGACAAGGAATCTTTGCAAATTGAATCATTTTTATGGTGAATATAATATTGTAGAGAGACACATGTAAAAGGTAAGCAAAATATTGGGGCGGCAGTCTATAGCAGAGGAGCAATTCAAAAGTAGAGTCTGATTAGGAGGATGAAAAGCATCAGTCTAAGCTCATGGAAACAAGAGAAATTGAGGTAATACATTCAAGAGAAAATGGACAAATCAGCCAGACACTGTAGAGAGAGCCACAAAGAAGAGAAAGGGCAGAACTGGGGAAAGAATTGCATTCTTTTGACCATAAAAGTGAGAGGACCCAAGCGCATCATAGAAAAACTACAAGTAGGGTTGCAGTCAGTAGGCATGTGCGTGTGCCAGTTCTGGTTGCTCAGGCAACAGAGGCCCTTTCCTCATGTTAATGGCAGTATAATGAGGAAAGCCACATGCAGATGTAGTAAGGAATAATTAGGGGTGAAGTCACACCTGTTCCAGGGAGCGTCTTCCTTTGGGGAATGCTAAGTAGGAATTTGGGTGAGATTTATGTGAAAGGTTGTGAAGGCGTAAAGGGGATAAATTTGATTTTTGTGTGAAAGCAGGAAGCTGAACCTTCTGTAGAGTGTCTGGTAATGGGGTATGAACCATGTGTCTACTTCTCCATATTGTTTCTTGATGCACTGTGTAAGTTCACCTGGGGATGGGGAAATCCAGACATCTGGGGCTTGGTTGGCTTTTCATTCAGGAAGCAGAAACGTTGATTTTAGATGCAAGAGGGAAAATTACAATCTACAAAGATCACCCTGGCCTTCTTAAGACACGTATTTTTTTGTTTAACTCAGTTATCCTGCTTCCCAAGTTACGGGAAAAATTCTAATTTTGTGTTTAACATTTCAACATTTAAAAATATTGTTTAATATTGTGAAATGACTATCTCCACAAATTGTCTTTGGTATTTGAAGACATTTCCAGTATTTTTTAAATGTATTATACAATAAATTTATGAGATATTTTACTTTTTAAGCAGTTTCTTTGTCAGTGGTTGAAGCAGAAGACAAAATGTTTAAAATCTTAGAGGAATGTTTCAGAAACTTGAAAGTGCATAAGAATCACCTGGAGATCTTATTAAATTTCAAATTCCGCTGGTCTGAGGTGCAACCTGTCATTCTGCATTTCTAAGTAGCCCCCAGGTAATGCTGTCGCTGCTGGTCCGAGGACCTCACTTTGAGTTGCAAGATTTTAATTGATTATGGTAGTTACCAGAATCTATAAATGGTAATTTGATAGTTAAATATTAATCAAGCATAATATTTTTGTTTTATGAACTTTTTTCATTTGTGGAAACAATTTTGTCTGATTTATTTTCCTTTTATAAATTATACAAGTAACTTTTTTAAAAAAGTTCAAAATTATAGAAATATATAAAGTAAAAGTAAAAGTCCATCTTTATTCTTCACTGAAACCTTTTCTCTTTTCTAATTTCTCTTCTCTGTGGATAATATTTTGGTAAATATGCACAAACACACACATATGAAAATACCTGAGAGTAGTATAATGAATACTTTGGTATTTATAGAGAACTTTTACAATGCATTTAGAAGTGGATACACACATGTGCACACATCCATGCATATAAAATAGAAAAGAGGATCACATTATATGCAATTTTTTTCCATGTGCTTTTAAAAAACTTCAAATTGACATTTTTTCATGTCCACATTTATTTAATTTTGTGACTGCATACTATTCCATTCTATTGATTAAGGTTATTTCCATTGGTCACTTTTAGAAATAACAATCATTTTACATGTATTTTGCACATATGTGAGTATTTTAGTAGGCTAATGGCTAAGTTAAAGTTGATTTTTAATTTGACTAGTAATGCCAAATTGATTTCCAACATTGTGGAGTAGGAAGCTATTTTCCTACTTCCTCCTGGAACATTGGATATCAGAGCTCTTTTAAAATTTTTGTAAACTTTATAAATGTTTGTTATTATTTTTAAATTGCATTTCCCCAATGTGAGTTTGAACACTTTTCATACATTTACTCACCATTCATTTTTTCTTTTGAAAATTGCTTATAGACCCTATTCCCATTTTATTTTACTGAGTTGTTTGTTTTTAATATTGACTGATGGGAACTTTGTATGTGATGGATGTCAATGTTTTGTCCAATATTTGTATACACACATCCATATTTTTGCCAGAGGCAGTATAGCACGCTGGTAAGTAAGTGAGGAGTATTGGCTCTGAGTTTGCATCTTGGTTTCACCACTTGGCAGCTATGCGATCTTTGACAGGCTATTTAACTTCCCTGTATTTCAGTTTCCTCAACTGTGTAAAGTGTAAATGGAATAATAATGGCATGTACCACATATTTAAATACCATTTATTTATTCCTTTTCTACTCATATGAATGCTATCTTTATAATAATATTTCTGGCTGTTCTTATGCATTTACTCTTAGAGATAGCATTTTGAATCAACTGGAATAGCTTCATTTAAAATTACCCTTAGAGTTTTAATAGGGATAATGCTGAATAGGTAGATTAAGAAAAAATTTAAAACTTATAAATGTGAGACTTCCCATTTCAAGCCATGTTACTCACTTTCTTATGTTTAGTTGTATTTTCTGACCTTAAATATGACTTTTAGTAACTCCAAGGTTTTGTGGGGAAACAGATATTATGCTTTTGTTGTATTTTGAATGGGATCTTTTTATTGATGGCTCATTGTTGCTATATTGAAATGATGGTTTTTTATGTTTTGTTATTCCTAGACATCTGGCAAATCTATTTCTTTAATGTGTTTTTATTTCATTACTTTAAATTTTAATGTGAAAGGATTTATTTTTTTCTAGTATTTATCAATGTTTTGGTCTCTTTTTATAGGACCCTCAGGAGTATTTTGAATAATGGGGATTTGTGCAATTATTGCCTTGCCTGTGATGTTACTGTGAGAATAAGTAACATTTTATCACTGGTTTAACAGTTTTCTTGAAGGCAATCTGTCAAACTTAGGAAATGTCCTCTTTTTCCCAACTCCCTGAGAGTTTTAAATTTTTTAGATAGCGGTGGCTAATATAGTCTGTCAAATACTTTTCCAATGACTGTTGAGATAGTATATGTTCTGCTCATTTATTCTGTTAATCCAGTGCTTTAAGCACGCATGCATTTCCTATTACTACAACATTCTTGCATTCCTAAAGTAAACCTTCCTTGATCCCCATGCATTGTTAATGCTTTAAGATGTTGTTACAGTAAATTTGAAAATATTTTATTCATTATTTTTATTTGCATCGAGCTTAATATCTATTCTCTTTACTGGTGCTCTCTTTATTGGGCATTTGTCAAGCCACATGTAATTATTTAGGAAGGTTTTCATCTTTTTAGTGTTCTGGAATAGATTATAAATGTCAAAGGGATTATTTATTCATTAAAATTTTTATAGAAATCCCTACCCATAAACCAGTAAGGCTTGCTGTCAAATTAGGGAATATGGGGATGCAAAGACTAGATCTTTGATTTTCATCTCAAGTTCTTCAATAATGTTGATTTTCTAAGCTGGGCATGGTGGCTCATGCCTGTAATCCCAGCACTTTGAGGGGCCAAGGCTGGCGGATCACCTGAGGTCAGGAGTTTGAGACCAGCCTGGCTAACATGGCAAAACCCCATCTCTACTAAAAATACAAAAACGTTAGCCAAGCATGGTGGCAGGCACCTGTAGTTCCAGCTCCTTGGGAGGCTGAGGCACAAAAATTGCTTGAACCCGGGTGGCGGAGGTTGCAGTGAGCCGAGATCATGCCACTGCACTCCAGCCTAGGAGACAGAGTGAGACTCTGTCTCAAAATAATAATAATAATAATGTTGATTTTCTAATTTGAAGTATATTGAAATTCAATAAGCAAACATTCAAAACACTCGTATCACTCTCTTGAATCTTTATTATTTAAATAGTTTTCTAATGTACTTGAAAAGATTTGAGGTATATCCTTCTGTGTCCAAAAGGTCAGTGTAATATTATGTACACATTATCTTCATAGCACAACTATTTGGAATAAGCTTTTCTTCAGAGATGTATTGGCATAAAGGAGCTCTGATTTGTTTAAATATTTTAAAAAGTATTAAAATATCTTTTCATTTGAGAACCTCCCCTATACACTCAGGAAAGCTCACCTTTTCAAAACCTGAGTGTTAACTATTTCCAAACATTCTGTAATGTTTATCAAAAACAAAAAATAATGAATACAGATGAACATTATTTTGGAGAGCCCCATTGTCTTCATCTACTCAAATCATCCACAATCACTAGAGAGAAGGCAGAATTTTGTCACTGGGACAGCAGTCACTTGACCCAGAATCCTCTACAGATTCCCTCCGGGGAGCCCTTCTCATTGGCTCTTTCCTAATCATTTCATGTTTTTTTAGTTTCCTCAGTAAACCCTTGGTCTTAGCAAGAGTCTTTATTCCCCTGTTATAATTATCACCCCAACTACAGGCAAGAAAAGAAAAATAATCTACCACTTACATCAGTCAACTATTGCTGCTATAATGCTACGTTATAGATTTATCCACAAATTTAGTGGTTACAGTAGTAAGCGTCTGCTCTCATGCTTGGGTTCTCGAGTTGACTGCTATTGACTCATTTAGAATACGCTTGATTGGGCAGCTCAATTTCCGTATTTATGTTCCAAGACTGAAGCTCTTGGCTATGATGGGTTCAAGTTCGCTCCATGTTTCTTTCCAGGGCCTTGGCTAAAGGAGAAGACATAGCAGCCCATGGGACATGTCCGTTTCATGGATGATCACGATTGCCAAGAAGATAAGCCAACATACAGGTTATGCCATGTCTGCTAACAACTTCTTTTCCAAAGTAAGTTAGATGGCCAAATCTAGAATCAACGGGTGGGGCAGTCCACTCAGTACACTAGACAGAGGTACGCATTTATAACTTAATTAAGAGGAAATGAAGAATTGGGGTGAATTTTAAAAATCTATGATACCACTGAGAGTATTTCCTTTCTAGTTTCTCTCTGCTCTGCCCATGCTTCCAACCCCGGTGAAATCCACTGCGTTTAAGACCCATTTTCATATCTTGTCATCCAGCTTTTCTATCAGAAAGCACTCATCTTTGAGTGGCTCCGTCGTAGTAATGAATCAGAACAATGACTAGTAAGAGAAAACTTAAAAATACCCATCAGTGCCCATGTGGTCTTCACAGAAACAGAGCCAAACAGTTGTTATTTAACATAGTTCAGTGAGGTTCTTGGTTTATAGGTGAAAGCCATAAACATATTGGTTTCTTTTCTTTCCTCATTTGTTCTTCAGCAACAGCAAAGGGGATTTTCATTAAAGGGATCCAATTCCAGTTTAAAGATTTGGTCTGCAAAGTTTAACAAATAGTCTCAGTTTCAGAGTTCATTTTAACTGCCTCTAACCTTTTACTAATTAACTTATCTTCTTCCCTTCTAGATGCCAGAAGAAGGCCGTTGCTATTGTTTTTCTCCGTGCTTGAGGATTTTTGTCCTTTGCAAAATAATCTCAGAGTGTATCATAGAAGCAACTGATGCCCCAACCTATACCCCTCAGCCAAATGTGTGGATTCATTGCAGTTGCGCGACACATCCATGTCTTTCTACCTCAACTATCCATGCCTCTCTGCTTGCTTCTCTGCCTGTGGGGCTTTCTTGGCACTAGAGGAGTTTGCTCTGCCTGTATGTAGGGCAGCCTAGAAGTGTAATGGGTTTAATTTCCCCAGCAGCAATTTTCAACCAGTGAGAAACTGGAACTGGTACAAAAACAGCCCAGCTTCCCTATCCCTCTTTGGGCCACACTCCTGGAAAGCTTGAGATGGCAGTAACCTGCTCCCTTGTGCACACACCTTTCATTGGCTGTCTTCTCTTTTCTACTTCACTCCTCACTCCCTTGTTGCACTTCCTGGGATCACCTCTGAAACTACCTGGGGCATTGTGACATGCATCTATAGTCCCAGCTACACAGGAGGTTGAGGTGAGAGGATCACTTGAACCCAGGAGTTCTAGTCCAGCCTGGGCAACATAGCAAGACTCCTGTCTCTTAAAAAATAAAATAAAATACATGTATCTACATCCTTTTCTCAGGATTGGCTTTTGGAGGAGCCTAAAGTAAGACTGTAAGCAGGAAACGCTGAGAGCTCTCCCTAAAATGCACAAAACTCAGAGAAGCTAAAGCAATAAAGCAACTTAATTTATGTGTAGATAAAAAGTGTCTCGGAGATGGCATTGTTCTGTCAGAGTTGGCAAGTTAAAAAGCAGCCAAATACAAAAAATGTGCACAGAAGCAAAAGAAAAACACTCATCCAGGTGTTGGTCTGTGTTTAAAGCACAGAGAGGTACAGTTTGGTCTTAGGCTTCTTCTGTACCCTGGTATATTAGTCTGTTATCACTCTGCTATGAGGACATACCCGAGACTGAGTAATTTATAAAGTAAAGAGGTTTAGTTGGCTCACAGTTCAGCGTGGCTGGGTAGGCCTCAGGAAACTTACGATCATGACAGAAGGGGAAGCAAACACGTCCTTCTTCACATGCCAGCAGCAAGGAGAAGTGCCATGCAAAATGGGGAAAAGCCAGTTATAAAACCATCAGATCTCGTGAGAACTCACTATCATAAGAACAGCATGAGGGTAACCACCCCCATGAATAAATTACCTCCCACCAGTTCCCAGCTCCAACACACGGGAATTACAATTCAGATTACAATTCAAAATGAGAATCTGTGTGGGAACACAGCCAAACTATATCAACTGGCTAACTGGCTTCTTCCACTCCCTAACTAGTATTACCAGATCTTTTCTCTCTATGGGTGCCCCTTTCTCTGACTGTTGCCCAAAAGGGATGAATATGGTCCTGTGCTCATTATTTCAAGAACAATAGATTTGCATGAGACTCTTGTGCTTCTGAAAGTTGATGTTGAACCACTCTTGTGTTGTAGCTCACATCCCCTTGGCCACATTTTTACAGCAACCAGCTTTGTGATAGTGTCACCGCCAGCACCTTGCATCACTTGCAGCACTTATCTCTTGCTTCTCTGTTACCATCTGTTAAGATGCCTTCTGCAAACTACTCAGCCATTCTGAAGCAGGTGCAATCTTTGAAGTCCAAGATTGTGAACACCTTCTGTGCCAACATGACCAATGGTAGAAGAAAGCCAATGGATCATCCTTCCTCTCATTTGTCCTTCTGGTGGACAATTTTGAAGTGTATTCTGTGTAGTTTCTCAGAGTGTCCCCTGGAGAACTGTGTCTCATTTGCTCACAGCATTGTTCAGATTAACACATCTTCGTGGTTTTACTTTTTCCTGCATGTACACACTTGTGTCCAACCCAACTTTCTGGGGAACACTATGCTGCTTGGGTCCACATTTCCCTGCTACTCCCTTCCTAGTAGCTCCTCACACACCCCTGGACCAATTGTTCTGACATCAACACGGTCTCTATCCTTAATGGTCTCCACTCTTAAAATGAACAAAGGGGTAAAGTTTTAAAAATGAGAGTCTTGCTGCTGACTAACTGCTCTGAAGGTATTAACCATGTGTAAAACTTTGAACAAATGTTTATAACTCTAACTTGTTGAATACTTGTTGACATACTTGTTGAATTTGTTAAATTTTAAAAAACTTCCTGATTATACTTGCTAAACTTTTGAGAACTCTAATTCTTCCTCGAAATTGGTCCTTCATTCATTTCCACTTCTCTGTTGAATGTACAGTATTTACAACTATGGCTGCAGATTTTTTTGGGGGGTGGTTATTGATTCAGAAAAAAATGCTTATTAATATGTCACTTGGGCAGGCACTATTAAGAATACAGAGAGACTAAAATGCAGTTGCTAAAATTTAAGGATAATCTAATGATGAAATGGGAAAAGCTTTACAAATAACCAGAGCAAGTGAAATACAGAGTATGATCAGCATAATGAATAAAGTGTTGACATAATACATAATACATGAAGTCCTAATACATAGTGTTTTGGTGACAAGAGAAGCCCATCTGGTCAGAAGCATAGACTGCACACTGTTTTTCAGTTGGCTCATGAAGGATGCTCCTCTTGGGCTGTGCTGAGACTAGCAAAGGCAATTGGCGAGGTTTTTTTTTTTTTTCACAATGACAAAAATGTTTGTATTTGGTTGGCTAAGACATTTTGAAGAAACATTTTTCAATTTAATTGTTAAGAACATTTTGATAGCTCTCAACATCTCAAGCTCCAAGGATATTTCAACAAGTTTCAGTGCTGTGTCATCAAACAGCATGTTTCTCTTTTCCAAGGTTGAGCTTTTAAGAGTTATGGGGTCTACTTTTCCTGAGGTCATGAAGTCCTAATACATGCACTTTTGAAGCATGATGACTCTTCATGCCTCCTGGGTATTTCTGCTTCTTTATGAGAATTTCATTGTTATTCATGTGTAGACGACAGTTTGAATGACCTAGAAAGAACAAAACATAAAAGTAATGATTACATAATTCATGCCTTCTCTAATTAACTATGTTTTATTTTCTAAGAGCTGCAGATGTTATATTACTCATAAAAGTCTGTTCATATATTATTTACGCCACACAAATAAAATGTTTGTTAGCTTGAAACACTTAAGCAAATTCTCTGGGTTTCTTTAAATTAAAAAAGCAAGTATGAGGGTATACTAACCTTGCGTCTTTTGATTTTCTGTATTCTGAAGGCTTGACATCCAGGGCCTTGCTCCTGCCTCACAGGGTTCACTAATTTCTAGAGATAGTAAGTCAACAACTCTCCTGCTAGCAAACGTTTCAAATGCAAACCAACCGATTCAGAGCCCAACCACTTCCTTACCAGGTCCTTCTCATGCACCAGTCTCTCCACCTCCCCAAATCTCCCCAGGTACCAGACAAGGAAGGATAAGCCCTGTGCTCAATATTATTTTTACAAGATAAGCACATACACATTTCACAATAAGTCTAAGAAAAACTTGGGAAGAACAAATATCAAGCTCTGAACAGTGGTGACCTCAAGGGCAAAGTATTAGAGAACAGATTTTTGAGTTCTCCCTTTCACAGTTTTTTTTTTTTTTTTTTAATGTGAGAATATAGCATATTTTATTTTATTTTTTTTCACTATTTTCAAATTTTAAAAAATATAAAGAGAACTGGTGAAATTAGTTTACTTAAAGCACATACTGGCCGGGCGCGGTTGGCTCAAGCCTGTAATCCCAGGGGGGGCATTTTGGGAGGCGAGACGGAGCGGATCACGATGGTCAGGAGATCAAGACCATCCTGGCGGGTAACATGGTGAAACCCCGTTCTCTACTAAAAAAATAACAAAAAAACTAGCCGGGCGAGGTGGCAGCGCCTGTGAGTCCCAGCTACTCGGAAGGCTGAGGCGGAGAATGGCGTGAACCGGGAGGCAGAGCTTGCAGTGGGCTGAGATCCGGCACTGCACTCCAGCCTGGGCGACAGAGTGAGACTCGTCTCAAAAAAAAAAAAAAAAAAAGCCACATACTTCATAGCTTATGTAAAATATTTTTATAAATCCTCCAAAGTTTCAGTCTCCTTTCTAAAATAAAAATGAATACCACCTTCACCTGAACTTTTCTCCTTGTAATTATGCCTATAAGACTGATAAAAGGTATGAATTTGGTGGGCAGGAGGAGCGTGCGAATTGTGGTACCAAGTCGGGAAGAAGGAAGAACACAGAATTCTACCCTATTTTTTCATTTTAAATTAATGCCATTTGGAAGGGGAGGGGGACAATCATATTGAGGGAAGAGACACCCTACTGTGTTTTCTTTGATTTGAGGTGCATAAATTGTAAGTAAATAAATACTGTCTTAAAAGTTTTTTATGACACTCTTTTGAAAGACATATTTGAGAGTTCTATATATTGTCTTTCTCCCCTCAGCCCCACCTGTCCCTCCAGGGATCTTTGACATTTAAGGTTTTAGGAAATAAGGCACTTGAATCAGGAACTGAGAAAAATGAGAAAATAAGAATACTGAGCCAGGATCATGATTCAAATAATTTAGTAGGAACCTTAAACAAAATTAAGAAGCGACCAAAATGAAGAAAATAGAATGAAAAAATGACCAAACTGGGTCAAACATTTGGAAATATTTTTAGTGTTTATTTTCAAGGATTCAAGTGGTATTATCTTTCAACCCTGCAACTTCTCGCTGTGGCTGCATGTGGAGATTACATCTGGAACAGGATGAGGCCTGCTATAAATGTGAGGCCTGAACCCTGCCCCTCACCCTCCCCATGGCAGGCACTGATGGACAGACCTCACTAATTCCTCCATCACTGAGAAACACAGAGTGGAAGCTGTGAGTCCACTGTACTATGCATGTGCTTAGAAAATGTCCAGTATTCATTTCCATATTTCTTATGATAATGAGGCAAATTTTATCTCACTTTCATGAAGTAATAAATTTAAAATGAAATTAAATGAAATAAAACGTTCTTATCTGTTGGGGAAGCTATGAGCAAAACCCAAGAGAAACTGTTATACCTTTCTTGTGTGGTGTCAAAGCAGTGTAGTGAGAAAGCGATGACTGTATAAAGTATTTTCACTTTTTAAAACACTCGCCTATGCTGTGTAAGTGTCTCTAGCAGAGTGTCTCCTAAATTGACAGGCACCTGATAAATGACTATTGATTGAAAAGATAAATGAATAAATATATGATGCAGTTTTGAGGAGGAGGGGATCATCTTGTTAGCCATCCAAGAGGACTGAAAATTCATGTTGAAGTAGGTTATGAAAATATTAGTTTAAGTACTATGTACTTGTAGGGAATTCCTTATTCCTATTGGTTATCAAAGAAAGCCTCACTAGTTATCATGACAGACAAACAGATCAGCATGACCATGGTACGATTCTTTTTTTGGCAACATTAAATGCTTCTGCGTCTCTCATTACTTATTGGGAACCCAAATGTGGTCATATATATCCGTGTTGTAGATAAAATGAGGGATGACTGTGGTATTTGAAATTGGCTTCCTTCAGCTGTGATCGTATAGTGGTTAGTAGTCTGCATTGTGGAACTGGCATTCTTCAAACTTAATGGGAAAATCTAATTACTACTCATAATAGAACCCTTACAAAGATATTAACTTTGATGCTTTGATCTAAAATATTTAAGTATTTAATTTTAATACAATTCTCTTAACATTTAAAAGTAATCTAGAACATGTTACGTGTTACAGATTTCTAAAACAATGAAACATGGCCCTGACCTTGTGAAGCTTGGGGTTTAGTAGGGGAGTCAGGGCTATATATACTATCACAATACAAAATAGTGCTATGCTTAGGAGTGTGAACAAAACAATATTAACTCACAGAGGTGGTGATGATATAGGGGTTAAGAAAAAATTATTTAGGCAGACAGTGAGGGGATGGGAATACTTGGTAAAGTTTTCCTTTTAATGAAAACCAGCCCCCAAATCATTTTCTTTTCTAACAAAGAGCAGCCTGTAAAACCGAGCTGCAGACATAGACAAGCAAGCTGGAAACTTGCACAAGTGAATGCCAGTAGTTGTGCAAAGAGGAAAAGGCTACCTGGGACTAGGCATGTTCAAAATGGTGACTCCATGTTCCCTTCTTTTGCCAGCTATGCATACAGTAAGGAGCAGACAAGATGGCCCCAGCCAAATGAAAAGCCGATTTGCATAATAAGATTAGGGTGGGCTGGCCAGCCTTCCCTGTGCGCTATGTAAACATCACACCTGGTCCAACCAATCTGTGGGCCCTAGTAAATTAGACACTACCTCCTCAAGCCTGCCTATAAAATCTGGTGCAGTATATACGCCACAGGCTGGTTTTTCCCCTTCAGGAGCCCCTCTGTTTCATAAGAGAGAGAGCTATTCTCCTTTCTCTTTCTTTTAGCTAGTAAACCTCCACTCCTAAACTCCCTCCCCCTGTGTGTCTCCCCTTAATCTTCTTGGGGGAGAGACAAACCTTGGGTATTTACCCCAGATAATGACACAGCTTCAGTGAGGTCACTAAAAAGGAGAAATTTTAGTTTGAACTTATTTATTTATTTATTTTTAGTTTCAATCTGTTTTGGAGTTCACTGGTTTAAAAAAGAGAAGAAATGAATAGTGAATAAATAAATGTAATGCCTCTAAGAGGCAACAAGGGCAAAGGCAGAGAGGAATTTAAAAACATGGTATCACAGCACACTCACTGTGCAGTAGCTGGAAATAGAATACAAATCATGCGTTGTTCTTCAATGTCAGATTACTGAAGGCCATATGGTATCTATTTGGCTTGTTTAAACTAGACTTTCAAATACAAGAAACAAAACAAATTGTATTTCAACTTACTTGCTTCTTTCTTAGGGAGGAACCTACCTACCCTTTCTAATCTCCTTGTCTAGAGGGAACAAACAGGTTTGCATCAGCAGCTATTCTGTTGGTGTAATATGCACGTCCAAAAATAGCACCAAATCAAATAGTTTTAATCCTCAATTTTGTTAAATAGCTGGATATACTGGATATTTTTCCAAAATAAATCTAAGTAAATATTGAAAAACAAATACATATACCAACATGGTATACTTTAGAACTTTAAGTGATAGTCCGTGGGGTAGCCAGGCAGGTGTAGAAACAGATGTTGCCCAGCACAAGGTCTCTGGGTCTGTTTCTTCCAGCCTCCACCCATCATCACTCTGGCTGGACTGCTTGATCATCAGCCTTTGTGTTCTACTCATGATTGTGCCTTTTATTCTTTATTTTTATTTATTTATTTATTATTTTTTTGAGACAGAGTCTCACTCTGTTGCCCAGGCTGGAGTGCAGTGGTGCAATCTCAGCTCATGGCAACCTCTGCATCCTAGATTCAAGCGATTCTCCTGCCTCAGCCTCCCAAGTAGCTGGGACTACAGGTACCCGCCACCACACAGGGCTAATTTTTTTTTTGTATTTTTAGTAGAGACGGAGTTTCACTGTGTTAGCCAGGATGGTCTCAATCTCCTGACCTTATGATCCGCCCGCGTTGGCCTCTCAAAGTGCTGGAATGACAGGCATGAGCCACCATTCTTTGTTTTTCTCCATTTGTCTTACTACAAATAAAGATATAATCTAATTTCCCAATAAGCCCATATTTAAAAAAAAATCAAATATGGACATACGGACAGTTCAGTCAGGAATGAAACAAAAAAGAAACTTCTCTCCTTCCCCTGCAAGTTTCTTTCCCAAAGAAGCAATTGGTATCAATTTCTTGTGATCGCTTCTAGGAAGCGAATGTGTAAATATGTGCTACATTCTGTGACTGGAGTCAATCCTGGGAATTCTGTTTTCAATACAAGCCTCAATATCAGGAAAAATTTCCAATTTATTTGTAGTGTGCAACATACTTTCTTTGGGTAGTTTTAGGTTCCTCTCTGTTTTTGTTATTCTTCATTTTCAAATTTTAATATTGTGCTTTTTCCTTTTGGTGACTAGGTTCATTAGCAAGTTACTTATAGTTACTATTTCACTCTTAGTTGCTTATTTTCAATCTATTTACCCACTTTGTTTCCTAATTAATTAATTTTGCTTTTATCTTTATTATTTTCTTCCTTTTCTTAGGTTTATTTTGTTATTATTTTCTAACTTTTGGTCTTGAGCAGCTAAATTCTTTTGTTTTTATTCTTTCCTGCTAGTTATATAGATATGCAAGGCTAGGTATTTTTCTCTGCTTTTAATTTCTAATATTTATTGTTTTAATTATAATAATTTCTAAATACTTTGCAATTATAATTTTGATTACTTCTTTGATCTTAGACATTTATGGGAAGAAAATTACAAATTTCGGGGTGGTTGTAGTTTTTCTCCCTGATTTTCATTATTACTTTTTATGTTTTGTGTGTGTTTGTGTATGTGCATCAAGAATGTAGTCTGTACTATTTCTGCTTTTCCCCTAATATACAGACAATTGCTTTATAAATATAAGTGATTAAAGTGAAGTATAGTCTATAAGACTATAGAATTTAATATATTTTTATTATTTTATCTTCAATTATTTTGTTCAGAATTTCAAATTTTTTCTTATCTATATTTTTTTCCTAGCATTTCTTGAAATTTATGGTTTTGTCATTGTTTTTGCTACATTATTTATTGTTATCTTATTATTTAGGTAAATGTGTGTTCTAAATATTTCATCTTTATGTGTTTACACTTTTTTAGACTCTTCCTTGAATTCAAACTTCTCTGGCATTAGTATCATACTTTCAAATTTGTATTAATATTTTCCTGGTCTGGATTTGTTTAAGCTTTGAAAGTTTTTACCCTTTTAGAATTTCTCTATATTATCCGTGTTTTATAGGATATGTGTTTGCTACTTTTTTTTTTTTTGAGATGGAGTCTCGCTCTGTCGCCCAGACTGGAGTGCAGTGGCGTGATCTTGGCTCACTGCAAGCTCCACCTCCTAGGTTCACGCCATTCTCCTGCCTCAGCCTCCTGAGCTACTTTTTAATTTAATTTGTGAAAATTTTTATTCATTTTAATGTATATCTTGACATGTTTGAGAGCAAAGTTATATTTAGACTTAGTTCTGTCATCCTGACATCTTTTCTGCTTTCAAAACTATATATTCAATTGAACTAGTTTTTAAATCTGCAAACTAATACTCATTTTAGTTTTTTTTTTTTTTTCATTTGGACTCCAGCTTTTGGTATTGGCAGTGCTATTTGAACAAAGCATTTTGCTACTTTGTTTTTTTACTACTTCTTACTTATACCTTCTTTCACTATTTACTTTTTACTATGTACAAATTTACTAGTTAGCTAGTCTAAGGTATAGGACAACGAGACAAGAAATTCATTTGCTTACTTAATTCAAACACATTTTACAGGAGTTTCTACAAATGTGCCTTAAGCCAATGAATTATCTCACAATTACAAAACCATTGTAAGTTTGATTAAATCTAGCATGAAAACAGCAGTTTCTGTGGGGGGAAAAATTAAAAGTTTCTTAGAAAGCAGAGATATTCTAAAAAACACTGCACCTCCAGCATGGGTTGGCACAACTCAAAAGCAGTAGCTAAGAATGATAACTAGATACTACTGCTTATAAGCTTATGGGTCAGCTGGATGTTCTTGTGATCTCACCTGGACTCCCTCACGCATCTGTGGTTCACTGTGGGTCAGGTATGCAGCTCTCGGGGGCCTCTCTCCATGTTTGGGAGACAGGTGGCTATAGCTGGTCCAGGCTGGCCTCCCCTAGGATGGTTGCGATCTGCTCTTCATGTGCTCCCATTCTCTAGCAATCTTCTGAAAATTGTTCCCAAGATGCTGGCAGGACTCCAGCAGAAAGGGAGCAAAAGTGCCAGGTCCCTTGAGACCCAGGCCAACTCAAGCTGGGTCCCTTGAGACCCAGGTTTAAATCTCTATTGGCCTTGCCAAGTCCAGAGGCCAGCCCAGATTCAAAAATGGAGAAACATACGCCACCACCCTCTGCAGGGAGGAGTTTGTTGTAGTGTCACATTGTCAAGACCACAGATACTTGAGGAATTGAAATGCTTTGGCAATGGGCGCTCCATATACTGCTAATTGGAATTAGAATCCTTTTATCTTCACGCTACCCTCACCCAGACTCATGCAGCCCAGGCCTTCTCAGGGCCTGGAGCATTTTTCATTAAAAGGAAGACTATTTCATTACTTAAAAAAGATAGAATGAAGTCTGCTGTGTGGCAATTCATTTGGGGGCTCTTATTAATGTGTTGTTCTGTGACCTATGTCAACATGTTCACTTTGAAGTTTCAAGATGATCTCCACCGTAGGATAACTGAAAACGTGTACATACCAATTTATGAACTTTGCAGAAGACTATGCTTTTCAAACTAAAGACAAAATTGTTGGAGAAAATTTCTATTTATTCACATTTGTATTTTATATTAGTGTTTATAAAACATATATTTAAGAAAGTTGGATTTTATACATAACTGCTCATTGATTTTATTATAGTCATGTCCATTTTCAGGGATTGTATTTTTCACTGAATGATTAATTTATATCTCTGAGATCTGTGATATATAAACACAGTTCCATAATTCCACAGCAGTTATGTTTATATTATTTTTCTCAAGCATACTGTAAGTACTCTCCAGTTAAATGAATCTAGCTCTAAGGAATATAACACCTAGAAATAAAAAGTCTTTCCAAATACATTGCCTAAATTTGGCAGGCTTACCTCAGAAACATAGTCTTGTTTTCTTGTTTTTTTGTTTTGTGTGTGTGTGTGTGTGTGCGTGTGTGTGTGTTTTAAGACAGAATCCTGCTCTGTCACCTAGGCTGGAGCGCAATGGTGTGATCTCAGCTCACTGCAACCATCACCTCCTGGGTTCAAGTGATTCTTCTGTCTCAGCTTCCCAAGTAGCTGGGACTACAGGCATGGTACCACCACACCCAGCTAATTTTTGTATTTTTAGTGAAGATGGGATTTCACCACGTTGGCCAGGCTGGTCTTGAACTCCTGACCTCAAATGATCTGCCTGCCTTGGCCTCCCAAAGTGCTGGGATTACAGGCATGAGCCATTGCTCCCAGCCTAAGTCTTGTTTTAAAATAAATCTGTACTTGGCTCTTTTGAACTTGTCAAAACTACCAATGACGTGAAATCACTTATTATTATTTGCTATTATTATTATTATTTTGTTATTAAATAAAATTCCTAAAGATCAAAATTCAAAATGAAAAATAAATCCAGGATATATGTCTCAATCATTTATTTCTTTTCTTTTCAGCAAACCATTCACACATAAAGTGAAATGGAGAATTTTAGCAATCCTGAAGTATTTTAACAGGGCTACTTGACTGAATTTTAGTAAGTCTCGAGATATTTATTGAGATAATTATCACATATATTAAAAATGAGGAAAAAATTACTTGATTCAATGGGATATTTCCTTTGTGGTCAATATCTATTAGGTGGTATTATGCAATGGAAAATTTGAAACAATTATTGTGTACCAAAAGATTCATTGAATGATTAGCTAATTGATCATATTTATTATAATCTATTTCAGTCAATGGTCTCTAAGGACAAGAATTAATGTAGGAATGCCATTAGCCATTTATAAATGAAAATTTTTTGCTTTATTCTTAATGGCAACTGACTACTAGCTAAAGGCAAAGTATATTAGGTAAGTAAACCCAGTAGAAAAAAACTAGAATCTATAGAGAATGTAGTCTAGACAAATTGCAGTTATGTAATTTCAAAACTGCATAACAATGTTTTAGTCAACAACCACATTTATGACGGTGGTCCCATAAGATCAAAATGAAGCTTAAAAATTCCTATTGTCTAGTGAAATCGTAACCAACACAACATCACAGCACAATGCATTACTTAACATTGTTTGTGGTGATGCTGGTGTAAACAAAGTTACTGTGCTGTCGGTTACATGAAAGCATAGCACATACAATTGTGTGCAGTACATAATAATGTATAATAATAATAAATATGTCACTGATTTATGTATTTACTATACTACAGTTTTTATTGTTGCTTTAGGGTATGCTCCTTCTACTTATTAAACAAAAAGTTAATTGTAAAACACCTTCAGGCAAGTCCTTCAGGAAGTACCCAGAAGTAGGCATAGTTACCATAGAAAATGACAGCTCCATACGTGTTATTACCCCTGAATATCTTCCAGTGTACAGGCAGAAAACAGTGATCTTGATGATCCTGACCCTGTGTAGGCCTAGGCAAATGTATTGTTTATGTCTTAGTTTTCAACAACATAAAAATAAAATAGAATTTTTTTCAAAAAATATGGATATAAAGAAAATATTTTGTATGGTTGTATGCTGTTTGTATTTTAAGCAAAGTATTATTTTAAAGAGTTGAAAAGTTTTAAAATTATAAATGTTTAAGTTATAATAAGCTAAGGCTATTATTGAAGAAAGAAAAATATTTTAAATGAATTTAGCGTAGCCTAAGTGTACAGTGTATATGAAGTCTACGGTGTACAGTAAGGTTCCAGGCCTTCACATTCACTCACCACTTCCTCACTGACTCGGCCAGAGCAACTTCCAGTCCTGCAAGCAGCATTCATGGTAAGTGCTCTTTACTGGCATATACCATTTCTTATCTTTTATACCATATTTTTACTGTGCCTTTTCTAGGTTTATTTATGTTTGATACCTCTGTGTTACAATTGCCTGCAGTGTTGAGTGTAGTAACTTGCTGTACCGGTTTACAGCCCAAGAGCAATAGACCATACCATATAGCCTAGGCATGTAGTAGGCTATACCAACTAGATTTGTGTAGTACACTCTATGATGTTTTCACACAATGATACAATCACTGAACAGTACATTTCTCAGAAATATATCCCCCTCTTTAAGTGACATGTGACTTTGGTTGTATACATAAGGATATCTATTTTATAATTAATATTTCCAATTGTGTTTTCTGATAGTATCTCACATAATGAACACAGCAACCCATTAGTCAGTTCAGGCAAGTTTTACTAAATAACTATATAGACTTGTGAGTTTACATGACCTGGCCTAAGTTCAGAGCCAGTCTGTAGTTGACTCATTTTCCTTGCACCAAAGCCCCTGTTCTCTCTACCAAGACAGTACTACGTTTGGCCTCATCTGTGTGCACTTCTGGGAGAGTTTAGCCATTATCAGGGATGATGGAGGAAGAGAAAGAAACTCAAACAACGTATCGTGGAACAATTTCCAGCCTTGAAAAACGGCCATAGAAAGAACTCAGTTTCTAAACACTTCTTTCCAGTAAGTGGACCTGATCTCTGTTCAATGGAAGTCATTAAAAAAACTCAAACATTTAAGAATATGGACTTCAAATCCTATATCAAACTTCACTCAAGCAATGTTAAGCCTGCATTTTATTTTACATAAAATAAGAACTATTTAATAATATTAGTAGTATTATTGATTATGAAAAATTTTATTCTGTTATATTTTATGGATATATTATATTATTGTTCAGCAGATATATATTCACCACCTCCCTCCATGACTTCTGTAGACAGCATGCACTTCTTTGCCCCACTGATGTTGAGCCCAGTCATGTGACTTTCTTCGACCCATGGAATATAACCCAAAGTGACAATGTGCCAACTCCAAGTCTACACTGTAAAAGTCAACATGTGTCCCTATGTCCTTCTTGTGCTCCAGCCATCCATCACAAAGAGAAGATCATGCCTCACGTAGCTGCCAGTTCAAGAAGGAAGAGGGACCTGTGGACCAGGCATTGGGCCCAACCTGCAGCTTGGAGCCCAGACTAGCCACATTTAATTTAGGTCAGCTGAATCTCAGCAATGCATAGTGAAATCATTGGTAATAAGGCTGGACAGATAGTGTCTAGAAAACTAAGAATACCAGATTAAGTTATTCACAATTACTCTATTTTAGGTGAGTGAGAATTATTACAAGTCTTTGAGCACAAATTTTGCCAAGATTATTCTGGCAACAATGTGTAGGGCATAGGGCCAAGACTTCAAATGGAGTCTACTTCTATAGCTCCCAGAGAAGAAATAAACCGTGCTGTTAGTTTGATGCTAGGATTTTGAGCATGCATGAGGCAATGTGAAGAATAAATGGGCTTTGGGAAGAACTCATGCTTGGAAATTTACAGCATGATGGATTAATACCCAACAGAAATAATGAAACTGAATCTCTGAGAATATGGTTGTTACCTAGTTCAGGAGTCTCCCTTAAGAACAATCACATAGTAAATATTCTGCAATTGTTTTATTTTGTCTTTACTTTGGTATCTCTTGATGAGAACCTTCAGGTTAGGCTTTCAGGTCATTGTTGTGTTTTTATATTTGAACAATCTTCTTTAAGAATTAACTGCCATTAAGCATCAAGTGAATTGTTGACTCACCTTGTTCAAGACTGAAAGCAAATCTGATAAATGTGCTACTGAATTGTTATGAATTGTTTTTAATTTATCTAAGAACATACCATACTTATTTGTAGGATTTCATGGTGTGGCTTACTAATATTGAATTCTTCATTACGAAAAACTAGCTAATCAGTGTAAATATACTATGGCTTGAGTGTGTCTCTCAAGATTCATGTGTTGGAAACTTAATTCCCCATGGTAACAGTGTTTGGAGGTGGGGCCTAACAAGAGGTGATTTGTTCGTGAGGGCTCTGCTGTTATAAATGGATTAATGTCATTATTGTGGGAGTAAATTAGTTATAAACGCAAGTTTGGCCACATCTCTGTCTTGCGTTCATGTTCTTTTGTCCTTCTGCTTCTGCCAAGGAATGATGTAGCATGAAGGCCCTCACAAGATGCTGACACCATGGTCTTGGACTTCTCAGCCTCCAGAACCATGAGCAAAATAAACAATTTTTTATAAATTACTCAGTCTCAAGTATTCTGTCAGAGCAACACAAAACAAACTAAGATAAGATACTTCATGGTTATCAGTGCCAAGAACAAACCAAATGATCAGACTAATATAATTCAATGACTGAGAACCTAGGGCAGTAGTTTTCAATTGTAGCCACAAATTACAATCACTTGGTGATGTTTTTAGAATCTCCATGTCAGGGCTTTACCCTAGAACCAAAAAACTATTATTTTTAAATATCTTGCTGGTGATTTTATTATGGAGCCATGGTTGAGACTGGGCATAAATGTCCTATCCAGTTTTTAAAAGCCAAATAATCTGGATAGTTTACCTATACAAAATACCCCCCTGTGAAGACCATCATTCCCCATAGCCTAGTTTTTATAATCAGGCAAGAAAATAAATTATATATACATATATAATTCTATATACAATTCAATTACATAATTGAATTATACCTATATAGATAGATATCTGTTATATCTGTATATAGGTATCATTATATTATCTATATTATTATCTATAATTATATATCT
>NW_016804523.1:461838-491043 GCF_001698545.2 Rhinopithecus bieti
ATCTATAATATAATTATATAGATAATTTAACATAATATAATTATCTATATACAGACCGATATAACAGATATCTATCTTTATAAGTAGATATATTTATATCTACATATGTTATACACATATGATGAGATTAACCCAACACAAAAAATGGAAAAATTATGAGGAGGTGGACAAAACCACAATTATTGGGTGGAAATTGTGCTCTGAGTGCTTCAAGGTAACTGGTTTTGAAAAACAGTCATTTTTTTAAAGAAAAATAATTTTATAGATGTCGACACAGCTGGCTAGATTATTGAGATTTTGAAATGATCCTCTTTAAAGTCAATTTGGAGACTTGTCCTATATTTAACAGCACAGTAGCAATAAATGTGACATTTTATAATTATAAAAAAAATGCCAGGGCCAAGTGCAATGGCTCACACTTGTAATCCCAGCCCTTTGGGAGGCTGAGGCAGGCAGATCACTTGAGCTCAGGAGTTCAAGATTAGCTTGGGCAACACGGTGAAACCTTGTCTCTACAAAATAAAAAAATACAAAAATTAGCAGGGTATGGTGGTGCACACCTGTAATGCCAGCTACTGGGGCTGAGGCAGGAAGATAGCTTGAACCTGGGAGGGCGAGACCGCGGTGAGCCGAGATCACGCCACTACACTCCAGGCTGGGTAACAATGTGAGACTCTGTCTCAAAAAATAATAATAATAATAAAAGCCAGAATATAATTGATCTACTTCCTTTTTTATTATTTTTTTATTGTGTTCAAATATACAGAATGTAAAATTTACTGTCTTAGCCATTTTTCAAGTGTACGGTTCAGGGACATTAAGTTCATTCACATTGTTTTGCAATCATCACCACTGTCGATCCACAGAACGCTTTTTCTCTGGACAAAACTGAAATCCTGTACCCATCAAACAACAATGCCCCATGCTCCCCTTCCCCAGTCTCTAGCAACCACTATTCTACTTTCTCTCTCTATGAATTTGACAACTCTGTGTACCTCATATAACTGCAACTATATGGAAGTATTTGTCTTTTTGTGACTGGCTTATTTTATGTAACATAAAGTCTTCCTCTGGGCACGGTGGCTCACACCTGTAATCCCAGCACTTTGAGAGTCTGAGGTTGGCAGATCATAAGGTCAGGAGATCAAGACCATCCTGGCTAACATGGTGAAAACCCGTCCCCATCTCTACTAAAAATAAAAATAAAATAAAATAAAATAAAACAAACGTTAGCTGGGTGTGGTGGTGCATACCTGTAGTTCCAGCTACTTAGGAGGCTGAGGCAGGAGAATCTCTTGAAACCGGGAGGCCGAGGGTTGCAATGAGCCAACATCGCACCACTGCATTCCAGCCTGGGTGACATAGTGAGACTCCATCTCAAAAAAAAAAAAAAAGTCTTCAAGATTTATCCATGTTGTGGCATGTGTAAGAATTTCCTTCTTTAATGCTGAATAATATTTCATTGAATGAATATACTACATTTTGTTCATACATTCCTTCATCAATTGACACTTTAATTTCTTCTGCCTTTTGGTGTTGTAATGTTGCTATCAACTTTGGTGTACAATATGTACACCAAATACACTACTGAATCACATACACTACTTTTTAATTTTTGTGGAACTGGCATGCTCTTTTCCACAGTGGCTGCACCATTTTACGTACACAAGAGTTCCAATTTCTCCCATTCTCAACAAAACTTATTTTCTGCTGCTGTTTAAAAGTAGTAATCACTCTAATGGGTATAAGGTAATATCTCACTGTGGTTTTTATTGAGCATCTTTTCACGTTACATTGGCCTTTTGTATATCTCCTTTGAAGACATATCTATTGAAATCCTTTGCCCATTTTTTAATCAAGTTTTTATTTTTGTTGTTGTTGAGTTGTAGGAGTTCTTTATATATTTTGGATATTAATCCCTTGTTAGACACATGATTTGCAAATCTTTTCTCCCATAATGTGAGTTGCCTTTTTACTCTGTTACTTGTGTCCTTTGATAAAAGTTTTAATTTTGAAAAAAAATTCACTTTTCCCTGTGTTTTTGGTGTCATACCCAAGAAATGAGTGACACATAGTTCATTTACCTTTAGCAAATTCTTTCTGATAAGTCAAAAAAGATGATTTACAATGCAAAACAATTAGATTGTCTGGCTTTTCACATTCAAAACACAGGATATTAAAAATAAACAAAATCGAAGATGGCAAACTCTGGGACTTTATTGAAACTTTAACTTTTGAAAAAGCATTACTTTTTTTTTGTTTAGTTAATTACTTTACCTGAGGTTTCTAGTTCATGTTTAGTTCATGGATGCTTTCAAATGGAAATAAAATGAGAACTCTTTTGAAGTCTACATCTATATGTTATGTGTCTTTGTTTTGCCAAACCCCTTAGTAGAGTTAATAGCAAAGAATAGCTACTCAATATACCCTTAAAATAATATTAACCCAGGTGGTACTCTTTGATAGTATTTACACCATATATTCATTTTATAGTTGGACAAACTGATATCTTGGGAGGCAAAATAATCCAAGTGATTAATACTGAATATAAAACAGATACCTTGCTTGTACATAGAACAAAAATGCTTGGGTTTAGATGTTTAGATGGCCTGTCTGAACACACAGGACAATGGATACTTGTGGGATGTAGGTATGCATATCATGTTGCACTTTAATTGTGAGCAGGTGGTGCAAGGGGGACATGAAGATAAATGTTGGGCCCCCAAGAAAATTTATTCTAAGAGTTTACCCTTAGTCCTATAAGTACTCCTGAAAACTCTCACCTTGCCCCTGAGGCTTCCCACAACTCATGCATTTCCCAGGTATTAGCAAAGTATAGTGACAGATGCTGAGAAACCATCTGTGTAAATTGCCATCTTGGCCGACCAGGTGTCTTTTCTTCCCCCCTCTCCCGGCTCCGAGATGAAGTCTTGCTCTGTTGCCCAGGCTGGAGTGCAGTGGTGCAATTTCGGCTCACCGCAACCTCCCCCTCCCAGGTTCAAGCAATTCTCCTGCCTCAGCCTCCTGAGTAGATGGGATTACAGGTGCACACCACCATGCCCAGCTAATTTTTGTATTTTTAGTAGAGACAGGGTTTCACCATGCTGACCAGGATGGTCCTGAATTCCTAACTTTGTGATCTGCCCACCTCAGCCTCCCAAAGTGCTGGGATTATAGGTGTGAGCCACCATGCCCGGCCGGCATCTGACTTTTAAACTCATTTTGGTTGATAACATTTGTAGTAGTTTAGGCCTTAAGGGGACTTCCAAGGCATTAGTTTCATATGCCCTTCTTTTCAGATGGAGAAAAGAGGCCAAAGGAGGCAGTCACTTGATACAAATACACGGCCAATAAGTGGTGTGGTCCAGATCCTAAAGGGACTCCCAGATCCAAATGCTTTTACTGTTATTCCTCTGTATTCACAGGGGATTGGCTCCAGGATCCCCAGTGTTGCCAAAATCTAAGGATACTTTAGTTCTTTATATAAAATGGCATAGTATTTGCATTTAATCTGTGCACATCCTCCTGTATACTTTAAGTAATCTCTAGATTACTTATAATAGCTAATACAGTGTAAATGTATGTAAGTAGTTGTTACACTATATTTTAAAATTTGTGTTATTTTGTATTGTTCTTTTAAAATTTTTTTGAATATTTTTTCATACATGGTTGGTTGAATTAACAAATGTGGAATCCATACACAGAGACAGCCAACTGTATATTGTTAGAAATATCACCAGAGGCAGAAACAAAAAAGAGACTATAGATATGCATTCCAGGAACTGACTCTCTCCTTGCCTTCTAGAAGCTTGCTCACCCTCAGCCTTCCACAAAGCCAGAAAATCTTTAGCTTCTAACACTCTGACTCCCCCAAACCTACTAATAAAGCCATGAGGATCCTGAACATGGGGACTTCCTTACTCCAGCCCCAGGGCCTCTTTAACTGAATCCACTGCCACCAGAAATGTGATGGCTGGACTCTTTCCCAATTTTCTCCACTCTCAGCTATCTTTGATGAAGGGGGCTTCATTCTGTAAAGATTAGCATAGCTTGCTACTGGAGGTATTCCTGTTGTCGTATTCACAAAAAAATTGTTATGGCAAGATTGACAATTTTCTAAAATGCTCAAATTTATCTGACCTTACAAATAACATCCACTGGAAAATTATCAGACATCTGTGAGAGTCATTTTGGGTTGAATTAAATTTTTGATGTGCTGTGAAATTGGGTCAGTGCATTAGAATTACATTTTAATAGTTATGAATACACTCATAAAATGTTATTCTTCCGTGCAAATTGGCAACACTCCCAGACTTGAGGAAGTTTTGAAGAGATGAATTTCAAAATTCCTGATTAGCAAATATGTGCAAGAAATCAGAAAAGACACATCAAGAATTTTCTAATAATGTACACAATAAATTCTAGATTTATCTTCCTATTACGATCTTAAATGGGGTATTTGCACTGAAAAAGGCAACATTATTCAACGCTTTGTGTAGAAAGCAGGAAATTTATAAAAGGAGAAGCTAATCTTTCTTCTTAGAGTTTGTGGTTCCTGTGAAGTCATTGTACTTAGTCAACTGTTTTCTGGATTGCTTAACAGAGTAAAAATAGGACAAAGCAATGAAAGTTGTAGAGACTCAGATTTCCACTGTATGTTATAAAGAACTTCTTAACAACACACTGCCTTGTGAGGGAAAAAATTGCAGCTCATGCAGAATGGCTAAGCAGAAGGTGGACAACTATCTTTCAGGGATATTATAGAGGAGGAGTTTCCAATCTTTTGGCTTCCCTGGGCCACATTGGAAAAATAAGAATTGTCTTGGGCCACACATAAAATACATTAACACTAATGCTAGCACATAAAATACACTAAGGCTAGCACATAAAATACACTAACACTAACGCTAGCTGATGAGCAAAAATTGCAAAAAAAATTTCACAATGTTTTAAGAAAGTTTATGAATTTATGTTGGCCCACATTCAAAGTTGTCCTGGGCCGCAGGCAGCCCACAGACTGTGAGTTGGACAAGTGTCTCATAGAAGATACTTCATAATATTGGATGAGAAGTGGACTCAATGACTCTCAAGACCCTTTTGAATTTTAAGAGTGGGCTGGTGTAGTCTAAAAAATAGAGCCAAAAGGTTCCTGGGTTGCCTGGTGGAATCACTGATAAGTAATAAGTCTCAGAAATGAATTTTCACCTAACCGAATTTATAAGTTAGTAGTACTAAACTTACCTTTCTGGAACCCACATAGAAACTAAGGGACAGACAGCTTTGGATGCAAAAATAACTCAAGTGGAGGTGGAGGAACCTGGCAGGTTACACAAACTTAAACACCTTGTGGGGCCAGCAGGTCCTCTTAAGCCAGGTATAAGACAGGAGTGCAGTGGATGTTGAGGACCAGCTTCAGAACACATTCAAAACGTAAAGCATTTTTGATTTCCTTTCTTATCAAATCATTGCCATCAACCCTAATCCCTTACATTAGGAACACATAAGAGATAAGCAAGAGAACTCTGGAGCAAATGGCCAAGACCACACAAGAAATCTTTGTTGGGGTCCAACGATGGCCCATGCCCAGTGAATGTTAGCACAGTAGAGTGTAGAGTTTTCTTCAGTTTCTAAAAGCTTACACAAGGCAAAGGTGAATGTTCACCTCGGTACCCTTCAATTTCATCACATCCTGCATTCACATCATGTCTCTTTTCCACACTCCTCTTCCTTACCCCTGCCCCTGAGTTCTTCCCAGTGATACCTGACTTCACCAGTGCCTCACATGCAGGACCTATTCTTCTGCCTCCTCTGAATCAACATTTACCTAAGTTATTACTCATCCCTCTAGACCCTCTACATATGTTATGGAGTAAAATAATGGCAAGATTTAAAGACAAACAGAAACATACTCTGGGCGCCTCTTCCAAGATATTTGCATAGTAGTCAAGTTTTCTTATAACTGAAAAACCATTTCATTAAATACTGCTTCCATAATTGTAAATTCCATGCAGGTAATCAGCAGTTAAGGGCAATTTTTTTTTTTTTTTTTGAGACGGAGTCTTGCTCTGTCGCCCAGGCTGGAGTGCAGTGGCGCGATCTCCCAGGTTCATGCCATTCTCCTGCCTCAGCCTCCTGAGTAGCTGGGACTACAGGCCCCCGCCACCACACTTGGCTAATTTTTTTGTATGTTTAGTAGAGATGGGGTTTCACCGTGTTAGCCAGGATGATCTCGATCTCCTGACCTCGTGATCTGTCCTCCTTGGCCTCCCAAAGTGCTGGGATTACAGGTATGAGCCACTGCACCTGGCCAGGGCAATTGTTTAAGGTATTCTTCGGTTGTGCATCCCCCATCCCACCAGGTAGGTCAGCCCCTCTACTTCTGTGCATAAACCTGGAAATGATGCAATGAAGATGATTTTAAAATCCCTTACTACAATCTGTACTCATTCGACAAAATTTAAGCAGTTTCTTCTCTGGAGGAGCTATTGTACTCTTCAACAAGCAGCATTACTGATCTATGGATAACATTATTATACTAAAGCACTTTATTTTTTTTCTAAAAGTTTATGCATTTATGGCCTCTGAGGTTAAGCCTATTATTTTTCCTTCATTGAGTATGATTTTGCTACATTTTTTAAGGAATTCATTTAAATGTTATTTGACATTTAGACTGAAATGATTTTTCAGTTTGTTCGGAAGAAATACTTTTAATAAGTCAAGAAGTCAGAAATCTACAAGTCAGTGGAGATAAAATATGAAAACAAGGACTTGGTTTTAAGAAGTTGTAATCACAACTGCTAAAATTAAATCAACTTACTAGAACCTTCTGAAAACAAACATACGTGCAAATACTGTAAAATATATGGATTTATACCACAAAAACCCAAACACAGGGAACCTATGGTAGTCATTTTTTCTGTCAAAAACCAAGGCAAAACTGGTCTAATTTGCTTCCATTGAACCAAAGTTGTGAAATAGAACAGGGATGATCAAAGCATCCATTTTCTCAAACTTTCTCTTATACCAAACCTTTTAGCCAAACTGCTAGAGAAGATTAAAACCGAAGTTTCATCCTCTTTTTCCCTTTGTCTAATCAGTGTTTGGGAGAGAAAATAACATAGGTAGGATTCCTTGGTTTACTGGGTAATCGAGACTCTCAGCTAAAAACAAAAACTTTTGTAGTATTTGTAGAGGATGACAACTCCAGTTTTGAAATCTAGAAGGCAGTGATTAAAAGAATTTGTTTTTCTCCTCTCCTCTCAAGAATGTATCGTACTTGCATTAAGAAGGAAAATGAAGCTTGGTGTCTAAAATGCTTACCTTAAAAAGTACCTCTCAGTCAGGTGGGTGCAGTGTTCTGGGAAGTCTTCATATGCCTCCTCCACCGCAGAGAGCTCCTCACTCTTCAGAAGAGGGGACCACTCTCCTTGGGCAGGGAAGACCCTTCTCCTACAGCTGGAAAATGGACCGGAAACAGCTTGGAGCTGACTTGCTTTGCGCCACCTGCCAAAGGCTCCTCAGTAGCATTGCGAGCATCCAGCGCCCAGATTCAGGGCTGGTTGAAGTTACAGTTTTTTTCCATCTCCGCTTTGAAAATACAGAAAACGACCGAGATGAAAATACCAATGACAGCCATTAAATAAAAGATAATAAAAATGGCCAAAGCAAGCATGAGATCCACAATGAAAATAATCAGTTTTGCCAACATGTTGGCATTTCTTCTCGTTCACAGAATGTATTTCAAAAGTCCCAAAGGCACCTACCATGTGATTATGTCTTTGTAAAATGTGGGCAGGAATAAGGACATTTCTAAACATGCTGAAGAGTGTTGTAATTCTTCTAAGTATCTACCAGGAAGGCGGGTTTAATGAAAGTTTTGATTTCCCAACTGGTACAAAACAGGGGCTAAAGGTAAAATGTGGACTATTGCTTCACTGCGGGGACTCTAATGGGGAGAAGTCCAAGAATTTACTTCATCCTATAACTGTGTAATTACTGATTTTAATTTCCACAGGGTATAGACACCCTAATGTGCATTTATAGCATAAAAGGCTATTATAGATATCTGATGTTTCTTAGAAAATTAAAATGTGCCAGTCCAGTGTAAAGGGAAAATAAAGCCATTTTCAAACATGCAAAGCTTCAGAAAGTTTATTTCTTTTGGGCATTTTTTTTTACAGTTACTAGAGAATATAATTCAATAAATTATTTTGCTTGCTGAAAGAGAAATACTTGACATGTAAGAAACTGCAAATTTAGCCAATAGAGCAATGAAATTAAATCCCAGAATCATAGCTCAGCAGCAGACATACAAGGCAATAAATTCAAATTAGAAAAGGAACTTAGTGAGCTACCAGAGATAGTCTTTAAGAAGACAGTCACTTTCCTATGTTAAGTGGTATGATGAAAAGCATGATGATCTAAAATAAAATGGCCAGTATATATCCTAGTTAACAAGGTAAATGAAAGGTAATAAGAGAATTCAAGAAAAACCACAATGTTGAATAATGAGCCATGATCCTCATATGAAACAAACTAAACTGAAGCACAATTCTGAGACATTGATAGAATACAGGAAATGAGACTTTATTTGTCCTTAATATTCAGCACGTTTCTTCTTTAAGTAGCACAGATTGAGAGTGGGAGATTGCACTTCCAAAGGGTTCAATCACACTGCTTGATTGTACAATGAAATTGCCAAACTCATAATATTTCAAATACTGTCACATGTTTTACATTTCTAGAGACCTAAAACAAGACAAGAAAATTAAACTTATTAAAGTGATAGAACAAAATTAAAAGGTTATGAAATTTAACAATTTAAAAGTAATGATATAGCTTGACAAAAGTTGGGAGGCATAGTGGGAGAGGTGGAGAGAAGTGAGGGAATATTAGTTTCCACACCTTGCATAGCTGGAATTCAAAGGATATTGTCTAATACTAGTGTAAGAAAAGAAGAGTAGGTATAGTTTTCAAAATAATAAAGAAGACTGATGGGAGATCTAAAAATACATATTTAATGAGATTTGTAAGATAGAATGCATAGCACAAGATGCTGAATTCTTCATCTTTTTGGCAGGAAATTAGCAAATACTGTTTAAAACTGCTAAACAAAAAATTTGATTTATTTAGCATATTATCTAGATCTTTACTGTCCAGTATGATAGCCACTAGCTACATGTGGCCATTGAACACTTGAAATGTAGTTAATCTGAATTAGTATGTGCTATAAGTATAAATACAGTTAAGATAAATCATAGAATTTAAAATATTCATTTTTAAATGTTGACTGTGTTGACTATATGTGAAATAATAACATTGTGGATAAATAAGATTACATAAAATGTATCATTAACATTATTTTCACCTGTTTCTTTTTACTTTTTAAAATGTGGCTACTAGACAGATTAAACGTGGTTCACACTATGCTTCTATTGAACAGCAGTGATTTAGAATTTCCAAGCTAATCATCACAAGAACCAGAACCAAAAAATGTTAAACATAGTCCTCTTTGGAAAGTAGGACAGTTGTAGGGATAGAGGAAGACTTTATATTTTTATTTTGTGCTCTTTTGCGTAGCCTGAAATTTTATTATCAAGTCCATGCATTTATTGACTGAAATACACATAAAATATAATGTATAATGAATAAAAATTATAATACATTTTAAAGAATGTATTAGTGGGGTGAACTGAAAGTAAAATCAAACAAATGAAATAAGAAGAGTAATTTAGACAAAATGTAAAAACAACATACCTACAGGAAAAGAACGAAAGGGAAGTGTAGATAATTATAATTATATTTTAGATATGAAATGTATTATAATCTACGTTTTAGATATCAAATTTAGATTTTAAAATGTATTATAGTAATCAATAGTGCATTTTTTAAACTTAAGGTCCAGTTTTAGAAATCATTGGGTAGTTTTCTACATATTGGATTAAATAATAATTTTTAATAGCCAGTAGAAGATGGCAATGTAATGATTAATACAGTGTACTTAGCTTTATGCTTAAGTAATACACACATGCTCCAATTTAACAAAGAGATAAATTTGGCAGTAATCGTTCTCACTAAGGAAGCTTGTCCTCAACTAAAAGAACCAATGAAGAATTTCAGAATTGAACACCCTCAAGTATTATCTCAACTTTGACTCCCTAATTTCGCAGAACTGCACGAGAAGTAACAAAGGCAGGGAAAGAATCTAGATTTTTCTAATTGCAATTTTTAAAGATAGAATGAAAGTAAATTCACATACAACATTTACTAAAATCAGATGTAGAGTCAACATTTCTCAGGAATATCAAGTAAAACTAAATAAATATTAGTATTAATTGGAAAAAATACTGAGTTCAATCTTTCATAAGGAAGAGCAAATTTTTAGAGGTCACTGGTGAGAAAACTCTGTTCCTTTAAGAATTTGTTCCATCAAAAATGCCAGTAAAGTTGTGAGAGGAGCAGACAGAAATGTAACATCCATGTGAATCAATTGTCCTTTTGAATATTTGTTTTTAAAATTGCTCCACCGTGTGATTTTAAAAAGAGAGGAATATATCCCACTTTCACTTTCAGTTGTCTTAATTTCCCTTTAGATCATCCTTCCTTTGGCCAAAACTTTGTTTTCTACTGATACTTGCATACCACAGCCTATGCTAGTAGGTTAAATTTCCTCAGGCTTTAAGCTATCTGACGGTGAATTTTAATTAAAAATAATTTCTTTTAAAGAATAGATTTTGAAAGAAAAGATAGAAAAAGATGAAAAGATAGGAAAAGAGAAAAGGGGAATTGAAGCATTAAGAAACATCATGAAATTCAAGGCCGGGCCCGGTGTCGGAAGCCTGTAATCCCAGCACTTTGGGATGCCAAAGATGGAGAACTGCTTGAGTCCAGTTTGAGACCAGCCTGGGAAACATAGTGAGATCCTGGTCTTTATAAAAAATAAAAAAATAAGCCGGGCATGGTGGCTTATGCTTGTAGTCCCAGCTACTTGGGAGGCTGAGGTGGGAAGATCACTGGAGTCCCCACTGCACTCCATCCTGGGAGACAGAGGGAGGCTCTGACTGAAAAAAAAAAAAAAAAGAAAGAAAGAAAGAAAAAAAGAAAATAAAACGATACAGAAAGAGCTGGGCTCAGAGAAGATTATAGCCAACTTCACCTGCTCTACAGATTTGGAACTCCAGGTGCCTGGCTAGTGTGAGACCCTGAGGGCATGAATTGGAATTGTGGCTTTTAATGTCCTTCCACATAAAAACTGGTGTGATTTCGATTGTAGATTGATTTGTGACTCAAGACTAAAAGGATCACAGAAATTCTTCTCATCAAGTTCAAGAACTTTGGGTTCTTACCATAGAACAGATTTAAGAAAAGGTTTTTAGATCTAGAACTATGTATGGTAGAGAACAGTGCTTTGAGATATAAAGAGGTTTGCTGACATGTATTTTATTGATGGATGAGTTTTTTCTGAATATAAATCAGATCTTATTTTAACTGCCAAAATCACGTTTAACTTGTCACCCTAAAGAGCTCCCAAAATATACTTCCAATTATTTAAAATGCATTTTAAACCAGTAGCAATGAAGGCTGCAGTCCATTTAAAACTACTGCAGTTGACTATTGCAGCTAAATCACCCATTTAATATCTCTTACTTTTCAGATCATCAAATCCCATAAGACTTACTATAAATCTTTTCACTTCCACCCCAAAATGATTTCAGCAGATACATTGTGAATTAAATGATGCTATAACTTGATTTATGTACATCTGGACTTTCAACCCAATGGCTTCCCAGAACTCAATCAATCTTTATGAAGTCCTGGTAACATACTCGAAAAGAACTGCAATGCAGTGAGTTATAAATGAAGCCTGGATTTTTGCCAATGTTACTAAATAAGGAGCTGTGCGACCTGGCCTGTGCTTTATAGCTGCTGATGAAGGAGCACTTCCACTTTGGGCTCAGCAGCTCCCTGGGCCATGTTTCCTGCCCTCTCAAGTCAACTACCATGCCCTGAAATGACTTTTTATTTTTTTCACTGTGCCACTGCTGAGAAAGGTTGAAAAGAAGAGTTTCAATGCTTAGACTCCTTGAATTTTTATTTTATAGAGTTAGTTGAAGTTTCTACAGCTTGCTTGTATTTTCACCCTATTAATTTATTCAGATAGGAGCCTCCTTATGCCTAATATAATGTAATTCAGTAAGTCTGATCATTGTATTTTCATTCCCAATATTAGGGGACTCTCCATCCTTATAAAGGATTAAACTTTCCTTCCCCATTGACATCAGGCTTGGCCACATGACTTGCTTTGGCCAATGAAATGTGATCAGAAATGTCAGAAGCCAGTTCTGAGCCAAAGCTCTAAGAACCACTCTGTGGTTTCACATCATTTACTTCTCACAGCCAGTGGCCCGGTAGGCCCCAGGTAGGGGCTGCTCATTCAGCCTAAGTGGGTTCCAGATACAAGAGCCTAAGTCAATCTATGATTGACATGTAAAATGAGAAAGAAAGAAAACTGCTTGTTGTAAGCTACCAAAATTTGGAGGTGGGGGTGTCTTTGATTACTGTAGCATAACACAGCACAAGCTGACTGATACAATAAACATCCCACATAGAAACTGTAAGAACCACTTCAACAGGAATAAACCAAGAAAGCTCAGCAAAACTTTAGCCAATGAGAGTGGTATCTTATTTTCTTAAGATTTGGGACTTCTATACTTCTGTCCTATCATCCTTACGTATCGTTGGGAAAATATTGGAGACTGTGCAAGCTGCTTTCAGGAATGCTATATTGCCTATACTTGAAGGCATCTAGTAATCTCCTTTTTCTTGCCAAAGTGAAGACAGGTCTGGAATCTTAAAGTCTGAAGACCACTCTCTTTCCCCTTCCTCCTTGAGGTCAGCATTAAACTGGCCACTATAGACTTCTCAGACAAGAACTTGTAACTGGGAAGAGTCTTGGAAGGGCAGACTGACTCTATCTATTCTGAAACCTACAGAGATGGGTGGGCATGAAATTCCAGATAGCACAGTGGTCAAGTGCAGAGAAATATCTGTGGTAGACCAACCTACCACAGTCTGTGTGTAGACTAGTCTAGATGGCACATATATTCAAGGGAGATGTAATTTTTGGCAAGTCAGGAATTATCCAAAGAAAAATGAAATGTGATTCAAGGAAGATCATCAGGCCACAAATCATTAATAACTTGGCTCTAAATTCAGTTGCACCTTTAATAGCTTGTTATACAAACTTTAATGTCCATTTTACCTCTAAAATGATTATGCAATGATTGTGTGAGTTTTTCAGACTATCTGAGTTATAATTCCAGCTAGCTTAGTTGTTGTATATCCTTGGGAAGCAACTTAACTTTTCTCTATTTCAGTCTCTTTTGTTGGAAAAAGGGGGAAATAATAGTACCTACCTCATACAGCCATTACAAGATTAAATAATTTAATAGGTATAAAGTGTTGGAAAAGTGCCTTAAGTATTCAAACTTAAGCTGGCATTATTAGCGATCTTGCCTATCTTAAAAAGTTGCTTAGATTAAACATTATGAAGCATTATTTTCATTTTTTATATATATTTTTTAGAGACAAAGTCTCACTGTGTCACCCAGTCTGAAGTACAGTGGTGCGGTCATAGCTCACCGAAGCCTCAAACTCCTGGGCTCAAGCAATCCTCTTGCCTTAGCCTCCCCAGTAGCTGGGACTACAGTTGCACACTACCACACCCAGGTGTTTATTTATTTAAAAAAAATTTTTTTTAGAGATGGAGTCTTACCATGTTACCTAGACTTGTCTCAGATTCTGACCTCAAGCAATCCTTCTGCCTCAGCCTCCAGAGCTGCTGGGATTAGAGGTGTGAGTCACCATGCCCAGCTGAGGCATCATTTTTGTTGCTCCTTATTTCTCACTTTACTGTACAACGCAACTTATTTTTCTTTGTTTGCAACTCTTTGAGGGGTAGCAATAATTGAGGATACTTAATGAATTAGTTTGAAGAGGTCAGTATCTTCTTGTGTGACCACTGGAATCAGAAACAATTTATCTCCACAAGTCAGTCTGAAAATGCATGTCCAATACGGTAAAATATTCTCAGTTTGGTTGATAATTTGTGTCAAATTTTAATCCCAAGGTGACTTCCTTTTCACAGCTGGACATCTTTCCAAACCATGAAGACTGATTTGACTAAACTAACACTAGGATGACAAATACCATCACAGATAAAAAAAAGAAAAAAATCCATTTTCCATGCCTAAAGTAGTACTTTAAAGAGACTTTGCTATTTATTAACTATTCATATTGCTGCTTTTCCTTTACCATAGCTAATGCTTCTTTTGAAAACTATTTTAATTTTATGGAAGTTTATTGCAAATTATCTTTTTACTTTATAAACTGTATTAGTCCATTTTCATGCTGCTATGAAGAAATACCTGAGACTGGGTAATTATATAAAGAAAAGAGGTTTAATTGACTCAAGTTCCACATGGATGGGGAGGCCTCAGAAAACTTACAATCATGGTGGAAGGGAAAGCAAATATGTTCTTTCTCACATGGTGGCAGGAGAGAGAAGTGCAGAGTGACAGGGGGAAAAGCCCCTTATAAAACCAGCAGATCTTGTGAGAACTTGCTCACTATCACCAGAACAGCATGAGAGAACTGCCACCATAATCTCCCTCCCACGAGGTCCCTCCCTCAACATGTGGGGATTACAATTAGGATTACAGTTCAGGATGAGATTTGAGTGGGGACACAGAGCCAGATCATATAACAAACTTCAAGAACTATTCCCAAATAGTTCTCTCTTTTTCTTTTTTCCCCCAAAAGATAACTGTGGAATAATTCTACCAAATGTTACAGAAATCAAATGTATTCTGAGGAGCTTCTGAATATCCTCTATTTGCAAAGACCCCTATTCCAGTGGGTGTATTTATCTCCTCTGCATGTGGATGTCTTTTAGGATCAGCTGAGCAATATGAGAGATCTATTGAATCCTTGCAACCTTCATATAAAAATGACACGTTGGCCAAAGCCTTGGCCTAGAACACAAAAATTGAGCACTTCAGTTCAACAAGACAGTGATAAGTGGTGGAGCTCAGACAAGAGAGACAAAGAAATGACACTGCCACCTTTTGGAGAATTCAGAAGTTAGGGATATGTGTTTGTCTTGTGCCCTTTCTGGCAAATAGTTTCCCCCTATGCGGCATCGTGTCTTTTGCTGGGCATTACACATAGCAATAGCACCACCTATTGCCTATTCTGTTGATTTGCTGTCAGGAGGATTTTCCTAACGACTCATATACAGATACAGAGGATGCAGCTCACAGTTTGACTTTTATCACCCTACCCTTGTTATCTTAATGAGCATCTTTGTTGTACATCAGTTTTATGGTTAGCTCAAAAGCTCACCACTATTACAAAGACATTTTTAAATAAACCATTTCTTAGCTCCTAAACTCTCTCTTCTTCAAAATAACAAATTGTGTCAGTAGAGGGTGACTAAGTGATTCATCTCAGGAGGTATCTAAAGTTAACTTTAATAACACAAGCTAACTAACTAACCCAATTCTGTTTTACTTCCTTAACCTCAAGTATTGTTTCTGCTTTCAGGAATAGACATGCTAGAGTTATGAGTTGATGTTAACTTCTTTTTTAAATGCAACTACTCTTTTTTTAAGTACAACTATAAGTTGTACTTGGTATTTGTATGCAATGGAAACTCGGGAGAGCTTTATGAATGTGTTATTTATTTAAAGATCCTTATTGGAGAAGGCATGGAAATTCTGTTTTATTCCTACTTTTGCTGAATTGTGAAACTGACTAGATGAAATATGAGTCAAGATTGTTTTGAAGTTGCGTGTAATGATCTTCAGATCCAGAATGACTTCTAAAGAAATAATTAAAGTGAGCATGAATGTCTTACCTACAGCTTCCTGATGTTGGGCTATATTAAGGCAATGACTCACCCACAGTAAGGGATGTGAAATGTTTGAAAAACCAGGGAAGGGAAGATGGAATTAGTACAGAGACTATCGAATCACAGCACATGAAGTGCAGGCTCAAAGCAGAGCCTAGGACAGGGATCCATGTGTGTGTGATGTACTGAGAAATCACTCTTCAGGGTAAACCCCCAAGGGGATTAAAAGAGATGAGGAAGGATTGCAAGGATGTGGTCTCAGGCAAGGTCTAACCTCAGGCAGATCCCATAGGGGGAGCTCTAAGACATAAGCCCCACCACAGATTTATGTCCCCATATCACTCAGTCATTGCTGTTTGTCCATGGTTACGTAGAGGGAAGACAAAACTTTCCTGGCAAGACACCCCTTTTTCGCTGAAAGTAGTCCTCTGGGGAAAGAGTGCCTGGAAGCCATTTGGCATCTAACCTTCACAGCAACTGGGTGATGGGCATATGGAATGCCTAGGAACTGAAGGTAGGCTTCAGACAAGAGTGCAACCGGAAAGAACCCAGGCTGTTGCTGATGAGCTACACGAAGGCATTAAATGCAAAAGACAAGGAAAGGACTGATGGGAGAGACAACTGCTTTTATTCTTACCTAACACGTGGACAAAGCAGGGGTTAGGGGACTGACCCCTGCACAGTCTAAAATCTGTGTATAACTTTAGACTCCTTCAAAACTTAACTACTAATTGCCTACTATTGATTAGAAGCCTTTACTAATAACATAAACAGTTGATTAACACATATTTTGTATGTTACGTGTATTATCTACTATAGTCTTATAATAAAGTAAGCTAGAGAAAGGAAAATGTTATTAAGAAAATCCTAAGGAAGATAAAATATATTTACTATCCATTAAGTGGTACTGGGTCATTATAAAGGTTTTTGGTCTCATCATCTTCACATTGAATAGGCTGAAGAGGAAGAGAAAGATGAGAAATAGGTCTTGTTCTCTCAGGGGTGACAGAGGAGGAAGAGATGAAGGAGATGAAAGGGGAAGCAGGAGAGGCAGGCACACTCAGTGTAACTTTTATTGAAAAAGCGTGCATTTAAGTGGACCTGCACAGTTCAAATCCATGCTGTTCAAGCGTCAGCTGTGTATTATCAGTCAGTTACATTTAACATAAAATTTTGAAGCTAGATATATAATTCATTGCAAGCTTATTTCTAATTTAACCAGACTAGTTAGAGTTATAACCCCTCACCCCAGAGATTAATTAGAATTTTTTCCTGCCAAAGGATCATGAGCAGGTGCCTCAACCATTTATTTTGTAGATATCTCTGAACCAAGTTGAATCTTAGGCTAGGAAGCAAGACAACATAGAAGAATGACCCTTGTGTCTAGAATCACATAACTTATTTCAGCCTTGGCTAGCTCGATTTAAAATGGATATAACAAAACTCCATTAATCAGTGTCCCAACATAAACCAAATGGAATTCTCACAACAGGATAATTCCAAGAAGTTTTAACAAAGGGGCTGTTTACAAAAGTTTGGGTATAGGGGAACCACAATAGAGGGTGAGGTTGGTTGCAGCCACAATGATGAAGGAAGTGTGGTTCCCAGAACACAGAAGGAGAGACTCCTGTAGAGTTTGCTGCCTTGCAAGGAATGGTGACTTTTAGTAGATGGACAGAGCTAGCCCAGGATAATCTGTCTCTTCCCTCCCTCCAATTTTTTGGGGCTCCCAATTGGCCCAGAGCAAACAAACAAAGTCAGAGGACACAGCAGTTCCACAAATGTAGCCAGCATAGGTCTGACTTCTGGGGAGGAGAGCAAGATGACAGAGGAAGAGAGAGGATCTTTATCTGAAGGGGCAAATGGAAGATGTCAGGCACAATTACTGAGGTGTCACAAGGTCCAAACTTTAATCATGAGCATCAAAGCATTTTGTAATCCACAGATGGCTATTGATATATGGGATAGTGGTTACTTGGTTGTTGTTTATTATCATTCTTGCCAAGCCCCTTCTGATTTAGGAAGCAGTTGTTTAATAGATAGGAGATTCTGTGGAACTTAAAAGAATAAGCATTTGTCATCAACAATTGAGAGAGTTGGCTTGAACATCTGTAGAACTTTCCTCAATAATGAACCATATTTTTCCAACTTTTTGAGTATCTATTGATTCTTTGTTTTCAGAACTGAGCAAATTAGTGTAGAAAACATACATTTATCTCCAGAGTTTAGGAGATTATATTTCTAAATTTTGTATTTATAATCTATTTTGCAATCATAATGTCAATAGAGATTTCATCTTAGTTTCATGTTTAAATGCATTTGAGGTTTACTATCAATCATTTTATTTAACATTTCTATTCCTGAGTTCTTCATTTTTTTTTCAACTCCAAATTGACTGGACTTGATCCTCAGGAATTTCTTTTTTTCCAAAAAGAATTCACAGGCATGATAGGTTGTATACTTGAAAGGTTTGTTTCATCTTCACATTTGAAGGGAAATTTAGGGGGTATAAAATTCTTGGGTCACACTTTTTTCTTCTCAGTAGTTTATAAATATTACTCTAATCTTGTGGTACTTATTATTTCTGGGGGAGACAGAAGCTAACCTTTTCCCCATGTATGTCACTTACTTTTTCTGTCTATAATTCCCATATGATTTTTTATCCTTGAAACACTGTAATTTCAGCAGGATATATATTAGTGTCTGTGTTAGTTCATTTTCATGCTGCTAATAAAGACATAGCTGAGACTGGATAATTTATAAAGGAATGACGTTTAATGGACTCACAGTTCCACTTGGCTGGGGAGGCCTCACAATCATGGAGGAAGGCAAAGGAGAAGCAAAGGCACATCTTACATGGTGGCAGCAACAGAGCTTGTGCAAGGGAACTCCATTTGTATAATCATCAGATCTTGTGAAACTTATGCACTACCATGAGAACAGTATGGGGGAACTGCCCCCATGATTCAATTATCTTCACCTGCCCCACCCTTGACATGTGGGGATTATTACAATTCTCAGTGAGATTTGGCTGGGGACACAGCTGAACCATATCGGTGTCCATGGGAGGCTGACTGATGCCCCCTCTCCCCAAAGATAGTCACATCTTAATCCCTAAAACTTCTGTACATGTAACCTTATATGGAGAAAGGACTTAGTAGATGCAATTAAGGATTTTGAAATAGTGAGACTGTCTTAGATTAATCTAGGATGTGTAATCACAGTGTCCTTGAAAAAATAAAACAGAAGGGGACATGAAGATGAGAACAGGGTTAGGGAGAAATTTGAAGATGCTATACTGCTGGCCTTGAAGATGAAGGAGCCCCGAGGCAAACAATTCAGGCAGCCCCTAGAAAACAGAAAAGGCAAGGAAGTTATTCTCCTCTGGAGCCTCCAGGAGGAAAGCAGCCCTGCTGCCTCCTTGATTTTAGCCCAGTGAAAACCATTTTGGGTGTTCAACGTCCAGAACTACAAGATAATTAACTTGTATTGTTTTAAACTGTTAAGTTTGTAATAATTTATCACAACAGCAATAGGAAACCAACAGAGTCCACCAAAACATATCTCCCTATAGTTCCCTTTGTATGTCTTCTGTAACTATCAATTCCTTTATAATTGTTTTCAATGCTCTTTTCCATTTTGTTTTGTGTGACGTTTTTCAAGACTGTCCATCATGATTTTGATTACACTTTCCACAGTGATGTTTCAATACCTGTTATTACTAGTGGGCCCTTTATCTCAGGAATGCTTTTATATTTTCATTCTGTTTTTTTCCTTAGGCTCCGCAAGTTGATTTTTCATCTACTTTGTCTTACAAGTTTGTTGCTTGAACTCTTTTGTTTGATGACATCCCTTAAAGGGGTGATGTTTTTCCTTTTTCTTTCTTTCTTTTGTAGTCATCATGGTGCATGTCATTTTTTTGAAATTATGGGGACCTGTAAGTTTCTCTGGGACTCCTCTTGTTATACACCATATTTTCTTCATCTACCTTTTACTTACATTATATCCTTTCCTTATTTTTATTTGGTGGCGTCTGTTAACAAGTCTCAAACTGGTACGTAATTGATACGCATTTTGAATGAGTACAGATATATGCTATATAATTTGTAGGGGAGTAAATCAGCGAGGTTCTGTTACAGTCTGGCTCTAATAAAATCTGTTGTTTCTGGCATCCTTTTAATACACATGATTTTCCTTTGGGCCTTTCATATATATCTCTACTTACAGCCTTCAAGAAATTCATATGGTTCACAACCAAATTTTTTAATTGCAAGCTGTCATTTGAAATTGACAATCACTTTCTCTTTTTTTCAGCATCGCAACCAGAGTTCTTGTATCTCACTTTAAGACTGGTAATGCAGAGCCATGTTTGTGCAGATTTCAGTTTGGGGCAACTACATTTCCATGGTTTGAAGTTGTAGCTCCCTTTTCTTTCCTTTTTTTTTTTTTTGGTACAGTTTTAAAAATTGAGACAATTTGCATAATATAAAATTCACCTTTTCAAAATGTACAATCCCAGAACATTTTATCACCCCAAAAGAAACTTTACACTTGTTGACAATTACTTCCCATTCCCTCCTCCCCCTAGTTCCTGGCAACCACTAGTTTACTATCTCTATGTACTTACTTATTCTGGACATTTTGTATAACTGGAATCATACTGCGTGTGTGTGTGTGTGTGTGTGTGTGTGTGTGTGTGTGTGTCTGGCTTTTTTCACTTAGCAGAATGTTTTCAAGGATCATCCACATTGTAGCATGTATCGGTACTTTATTTTTATTACCAAATAATCCTCCTTTGTGTGAATATACCACATTTTATTAATCTATTCATTTTTTGATGGACATTTGAGTTGTTTCCACTTTATGGCTATTATAAAGAGTGATGCTACCATGAATATTTGTGTACACATTTTCGCATGGATATATTTTTAGCTCTCTTGCATACTCCTTTCTCTTTTGAACATTTTCCCTCTCTGTTTATTATGCTTTTTTGATGCGTTTCAAGAGGGAATTGAAATAAATGTTTTTACTTTTCCATCCTTTGTCAGAAATACCTTATCTTATCTAAACCACAGTTATGAAAACCAAAATCCAAAAGCTTACGCACATTGCTGAAGGGCATCAGTCAGTTAACAATAGAGCTGGGAGTAGAGGGCTTTTTGACTTTAGGACAGAGCATTTTATTCTCACTTTCCATTATGTTCCCATAATACCTTGATTATTTTCCCCAAATCCTTCAGTTAGCTATTGCTGCATAATAAAATATCTTTACGTTTAGCAACACAAAACATAAACCATTTATTATTTCTCTGGAGTTTTCAGGTCAACTGTGTGGTTTTGCTGATCTGAGCTAGGTCTGGTGGGTCTCACTCACTCATTTTGGTCAGCTGCTGGTTGGCCAGGTAGTTTTATTGATTGTTACTGTGCTCTTTGACATATCCAGGATCTTGGATGGGATGACTTTATTGCTGTTTCTCATGACCTCTCATCTTCCAGCAAGCTAGCCTAGACTTGTTCTCACGGCAAAGGTAGGGTTTCGAAAGAGAGAAGAAATATGCAAGTTCTCTGAAGGTCTGGACTCAGACCTGGCACACCATCCCTTCCTTACACTATGCTGGTTCAAACTAGTTACGTGGCCGAGACCAAATTCAAAGGATGGAGAAATAGACTCCACCTCCTCCTGATGGGAGGTGCTGCATCTTAGTCTGTGTGGGTGTTATAGCAAAGTACCACAGTCTAAGTGGCTTATAAACAGCAGAAATTTATTTTTCACAGGTCTGGAGGCTGAGAAGTCCAAGATCAAGGTACCAACAGATTCAGTGTCAGCTGAAGGCTCACCTTCTGGTTCATAGAGGTTGTCTTCTCACTGTGTCCTCCTATGATAAAAGAGGTTGAAATCACCTTTGCAAAAGTTGTATCAGTGAGAAAATTATAACAGTAAGCTAAGATAACCCAACCCCCATGTTGCCTTCCCTTAATTATTCCTGGGCTATTGGGCCAAGCTAAATTTGGAAGACATTTAGGCTGTCGTGTAAATGATAATTGGCCTTGCTTTATAAAGCTAACAGGAAGCCATCAAGCTGCGGGAAGGAGTGAAGCCTGAGTCCTGCTAAGGTGCAGACATAAACAATTGTCAGCCATTTTGCTGATGTTATAAGGTATGCATCTTCTGCAATTACTCCTGTGAATATCACCGTTATTGTAGATTGGCCTTTTGAGATATCTTTCCACTTTTTTTTGCATGTCTGACATCTGTGGGTCCACTTGGACTGCCAACCCAGCTCCTATGGCCCTACCCAGAAGCCATTCAGCCATCAGGAGGACAGCTTCAACCTCCTGTGATTTCATCTCCTCCTCAACCAATCAGCAGCAAGCACCTGTTACCTGGCCACCTCCACCCCTTCCACCAAAATGCCTTTGAAAAACCCCTAACCTACGAGCTTTGAACAAGATGGTTTGAGTACGAACTCCATCTCCCACGTGGCATTGCCAGCCTCGTGTCTATTAAACTCTTTCTCTACTACAATGTCTGGCCTTTCTTTATGCAGTGGGCAGGAAGAGCCCCTCGGGCGGTTACAGGGTGACTGAGCTCCCTAGGACTGTTTTTAGAAGGCCACTAATCCCATCACTGAGGGCTCTGCCCTCATACCCTAGTTACCCTCAAAGGCTTCCCCTCCTAATACCACCACTTTAGGGGTTAGAATTTCAACATATTAGTTCTGTGGGGACACAGAACATAGCAAGCTGCATGCTCACATAATGTGGATACAAGAAGGGGTGAAAAATTGGGTCATTTGGCAAGTAATCTACCACAGTGCTTGTACTAGGAATTATCTTGCAATAATCATATGACAGTTGACAGGGAAATGACAAAGAAAAAATAGTTTGAAGAAAAATAAAACTAGCACTGTGTATGGAATTCTTATTGGAGTCAAATACCTATTTAGGGTTTTCTAGTAACACTTTATTCTAGATAGGCTGGTATGCAGGCTGTCCTTCAAATCTACTCCTAATTCTCCTGGTCTCCACCATGGTTTTGATGGTGCTTCTTGTATGGCATGGTGTTCTGTCTTTCCAAATTCCACCAGCTCTGGACTCTCAGCAGCATCCAGAATGTTCCTTTTATAACACATGTGGAAGTTGATTATACAAATTGTGCCATTCTTGTCACACCCAACTAAATCAGAGTTGAGGGGCCAGGAATAAAAAGCACACGAGACACTTAGCACCTGATCCAAAAATTTTATTTTCCACAGGCCCAGCTGCTGAAACAGCCTGCTGTAGACCTAAGACCAGTTTTACCTCACAGCTACTGAAATGACCTGCTATGAGTCTAATACTAGTTTCACCTACCACCCTCACTTACCATTCAGAACCTGCCAACTCCCAAAAGCTTCCCTAGTGCCAATGAGCTTTCCTTCAAAACAGCATACAACATTTCCCTTTCTAATAAATGCCCCAATCTTCAGGCATATTGAAGACCACCCAGTTTGTGTGTATACCCCAAATTGCAATTCTGTGATTCCCAAATAAAACATTTAATTTAGAGATTTGCCTCTGTATTTTATTTTGACTTTGACACACATTCCTATAATAAATTTACATGTCTGCTCACCACATCCTGCCCCACTAGACCAAAACTCCTTGATGACAGAAACATTGCCTAATACCATTTTGAGTCATCTAGACCATGGAAGCAGTTTAATAAATGTTTGTGAAATTAATAAATTAATGAATGAAGCCATAGCTGCCTTCTCTGACACATTGCAATTTTTCTCCTATGGCTTATTTTATGTATTATCTGTATTACTCCATCTTTTTCCCGTTGTGATATATTGTACAATATGTGTATATACATACATACATGCACACATATATACACACACATGCACAAATACACACGTTTGTGTATGTATACATCTTAACACATACACCTACATTTTTGGTCTTGTATGGTTATTTAATTACTCCATTGTTGTTTGGTTTAATTAACTAATAATAAGTAATATTCTTAACTCTAATTCTTAATTTATATTCTACATAATTTTAAAAAGAATTTGAGTTGACTTTTTCAAAGATACAAAATTGGTCATTATAGGTAAATATTTTTTGAGATGGAAGATCCCTTTAATAGTAGCAATGTTCTGCAAACTCAATTTCATATCATTGCTTTAGCAATTATGGTAAGTAGGGAAAAAAAACTAGAGATCATATTTACAGAGAAACTCTTCTAAGAGGAATTGACATGGCTGCTTATATAAGGAGCATCATAGAATATAATCAATGTCATCTATGAAAGTAGTTTTGTAACATAAGCAGAAAATTGCCTCACATGGCCATTTTTCACACTGACCTTCAATTAAACCCAATGTATTAAACCATAGCTTAATGAAGGCTTTCTGTGGAGAGCCAAGCTCAAGTGACCTGGGAGAGCTTGTTTCAGGTGTTCCAGCTCAATAATGGTAAGGCTTAAAGAATATAGGATAACAAGGAGCTGTTATACTCCTGAAGAAATGCCCTCAAGAATCTGCAACCTTCCTTTCTAATGGAAGGATTTCAAGATCAATGAGTTTAACATTGAACTTTCTAAAACATTCCAGAAATATAGGTTTTCCTTATTGATTGAAGTGTGATCCACAGTAAAGTTCAGATACAGATTACTAGAATATATTACTGATATATTTATAAAAATTAGTTTCATTATAGAGGGCTTCTAGCAAATTACAAGAGGGTCAAAGAAATGCTTCCAAGATACATTTAAGCAGGTGTGCTTTCTCGCATATCTCAATGATCTGTTCCTTATGAGTAAAGCTTGTTCTTTTGTTTCCCCAAATTTAATAATGCAACCAATGAATCCATGCTGAATACATGAATGAAGACACTGGAAGCTAGGATTTTGCTACAGTGGGGCCATTATTGATGCTAAAGATGCAGGGAATAAGGAAGGCAGATGCACTGGCCATTTTCTTTTGCCCTCCTTCCATATCCATTCTCAGCCTTCTCTGCTCTGCTCTGTGCCCCAGGAGGCTCATCACTCTAAATGGCAATACCTGCCTCCCTTGCACCTTGGCTTTTGTTTGGATTTGAGCAATGGAAGGCCCTTCTGGAGATCCCATGGTGAGAAAAGAGCTCAGAGTCATTTCTTCCCCACTCCCTGTCAGCTTTGACTTTCCAGTTCTAGAAATGACTGAGTCCTTGCATAACGATAGCATCTAACTGACAGCTCATCCTCCATGGCTCCAGCTCTCACTTGGCTCTGATCAAACTTCATCACTGCCCTGCATCCTTTCAGATCTATGGATGATAGCCATGGATGCCTCATCTTTCCTCTTTTTGGTTCCTTTAACGCTGCCCATGCCTCTGTTAATAGATTCTTCATTTGATGTCTTTCACTAAATCATCTGAACAGAGTGCTATTTCCTGCCAGAAATCCACTTACTAATTATCTATTGCAAACTTGTATTCAATTGTAATATCCTATCTCCTGTTTTAGTGGAGTTCTAGCAAGGAAACAGTGATGAGGAGTTTAATGTTATTTATAAAATTATGTAACCTGATCATCTATTTAGAAAATAAAGGTATATTTCAGAATATTTGCTAGGCCACCATAGAGTTAAAGTGTGAGTGGAAGGCAAGATTTAGGTATTGCAATTAAAGGAATAGTGGGAATAAAGATGCAAGTCAGCCCCAACCTGGGTATGATGCTGTAGATATGTGCAGGTGTGCCTGTGTGTGTGTGTGTGTGTGTGTGTGTGTGTGTGCGCGCGTGCGCATGCGCATGTGTATGTGCATATGTGTGTGGTGCCTTTGCATGAATCAGATTAGGTGAGGGGATGAGATAATCCAGATATACGTTTTCCTGCAACAAACACTTGGCTAAGTATTTTAAGGTAGATATCAGGAAAGGAAAACATATGAATTCCTATTTTAATTTCATAACCGTGACAAAGGATTAAGTGGTAAATAAAGACCCAATGAGAATTAACTGGCAAGACGGTGGCTTCAAGGGAGAAGCCCGTATTTTTGGTTTTTCTAGGAGCCAGAATATACAGGCTTTTCTTTCTCTCCCAGGAGTTACCACTACCGTGCCTATCAGGAGAAACTTTTCTTTATAAGCCTCCAACTTCATCTTTCACAGAGTGATGTAATCAACAGATGGAGTTAATTGAAGGCTGGAGAGGAGAAGGGACTTCAGCAGAAGCTACCAGTCACTCTTTGATAGAGTCTGGGTCCTGTCTGTGTGCTCACTTTTGCCTCCTTGTTGGACATTCTTTCCTTTCCAGGGTTACAGTTAAGATTCATTGAGACAATGTTACATGAAAGCCCTCAACACTGTGCTTCGTCTGTAGAGGGCAACCAGTAATTTTATTTTTCTCTTCTGTTGCGAAGGATGATGATGGTGTAGTGTCTGAGGACATAGATCTGAGCTTGAACCCGGCCTCTGTCTTTTTAGCCCTTGTTAGCTGAGGGATCTTGAGCAGATTATTTAACCTCTCAGACTTTCAGTTCCTCATTGGAAAAGTGAGAGATCAGAATACCCAAGTGCAACTGGATATGTAATTCATGTGCAGCAAACACCATGTCGGTCTAAGCCCGGGTTTTCTCATCACGATAATTATCCTGATTCCACTGGATTGTTGCTGGGAGTAAATGAGATGACACACGTGCCAAGAACCCTCAAGGTATGTTAGTCTTAACCCTTTCCTCAACCCTCATGACTTTGATTTATGAACGAAAGATTCTATGCCACACAGAAGAGCCCAGTGGCAAGGCAGGTTTGTGTCCAGTTAACTTGAGTATAGGAGGCCCACCAGAATATTTCAGGCATTTCATTTGGCCCTAAAACTTTTTTTAAAAAAGGCAGAAATGGGTAAAGGCACAAAAATGGGAAAGCACAAGACCATAATCTAGGGTTTTTGCAGGGAGAGAGCAGGAGAAATATTGAGGAATGATGACTAAAGCCAAAATAGGAAGAATGACCTTGAATGCAAGGCCAGAAAATAGGTTTTTATTCATTAAATGGTACAGAGCCATGGAAAGTGCTTAGGACAGTCAAAGATCTGATCATACTGGATCCAGGAAGGAAGTCAGGCATGAAGAGGGATCATACATACTCCGCATTTTGAATGAAATCATTATTACTGTCTACTGAAATGTGAGAGTATAAGCGAGTCCCACTGAGTCTCATCAAAGTGAGTGGGAAGAGAGGGGTGGGTGGTGGGAAGAGAAAAGATTATTTTGCTAACTGTCGTGTCCTCAAAACCAGCATGAAAAAGGACCTTGGGGTGACTTCCCCACGTGCCACAGCAAACATTCTATAGGCTACTTTGCAATTTATGTTCTATTTGCTCACCTTCCTCCCACCAACCAGACCCACTGTTTGCCCTTTTCTGCCCTGTTTTAGATACTGGGAGGGGATGGTGGTAATGATGTCTATGTACTTCCTGGCCTAGACTCTTTTGCCCTCTGGTTGCTAGTTGGATTTGAGAGTCAGCAGCAAGAGATAGGATGGTGAGAGGAGAGAGGGAGGTCAGGGCATTTATCCTCTTGACTCCCTCTCTGTCTTTGCTGTTTTTGTGGCAGTGGTTGCCTTGAGGTCCCTACTCTTATTAGCTTCATTACCGCTGCTTCCTCCCCTTTCCCCTTCAGGCCTGTGGTGGTAATAACCTCCTACCATGGCAAGTCCCTGGATGCCATAACAATCCTATGGTTTCCCTTACCCTACGCATACCTCCTAAGAAATTTCCTCATTAAAGTCTCTTGAGCAATCTTCATTAGGTCCTGTTTTCTTTTTTTGTTTGTTTGTTTTATTTTGTTTTTGAGATGGAGTCTCCCTCTGTCGCCCAGGCTACAGTGAAGTGGTACAATCTCGGCTCACTGCAACCTCCGCCTCCCAGGTTCAAATGATTCTCCTGCCTCAGCCTCCCGAGTCAGTGGGACTACAGGCGTGGGCCACCATGCCTGGCTAATTTTTGTATTTTTAGTAGAGATGGGATTTCACCGTGTTGGACTGGCTGGTCTCGAACTCCTGACCTCAAGTGATCCACCTGCCTCGGCCTCCCAAAGTGCTGGGATTACAGGTGTGAGGCACTGTGCCTGGGCTCAGGTGCTATTTTCCAACAGGATCTTGACTTACACAGTTGCTAAGCCCTCATATTGATATTAGTGCCAGGACATTCAGACATCCAAGAGGTTTTGCATTCATCTCTATTTATTTCCACTCACACTTTCTCTTGTCTTGACTATCTCAGTAAATGGTTCCACCACTCACTCACTTGTTCAAACCAAAGGAACTATTTTTGATTATTCTGGTTCTCTCCACTTATATTGTCTAATCAATCTATTGCAAAGTACTGTAACCTCTTTCTGCAAGGTATATCCTAAATCTGCCCATTTCTCCTCATCTCCTCTGCTGACAACTTTGTCCAAGCCTCCATCATCTCTATCCTGGAATGTTTCAGTGGCCTCTAGACTGTTCTCTTTAATTCTTCCTTCCAATTCATTTTTTCATGCTAATAATTTGGAATTTTAATTTGTCATTATATAGAATGACATTAACTAGCAAATAAAAACCATCATGATAAGACAAGAGGGAGATTGGAATAAACAAAACAGCAAAACATTTTAGCATCCTTAACATCACTTTTTTCCGCCTTCTGACCCAGGTACCCACATTATCACTTTGTGCTAGGCCTGAAAAATTATTTAGCTGGTCCTGATCATTAGTATATCAAAATATCCATTTCCACATGCTTAGGTATGATGTTTTGAGAAATCAGACTTACTATTCTATTGCTATAACTTAAGGAATCTTTAAAGACTTTCAGTTAATAAAATTGTCTTTATTTTAACCTCACAAAGTAGGTATTTCTTTTTTGGATAAAAGTATGGTACCGTATAGTATAGCTGTACCTGTGTCTATATAGATACAGACAGAGAGGCATAGATGAATATTTGAAGGCTAAATTGGTTCTCCCTCCTCTATGTAGATGCTCCCTTATAAAACTAACAGAATTTCCAATGCTGATTACTTCAATATTAATGTCATACCATGACTTGTAGCTGAATTCAAGATACACATGTATATAGATATTTGAAGGCTAGATTCTTTCTCCCATCTATTGCAGATGCTCCATCATAAAACTAAGAAGAAGGATATCTAATAATCATGAGATTATTTCACTAGGAGTGTCATGTCATGACCTGTAGTGAATTCCTTCCCATGACTTCCTCCCTCTCTCTCTTGTTCTCTCTCTGTCCTCCCGACATTATCTTGCTTCCCATTTGCCACGCAC
>NW_016804523.1:492845-499620 GCF_001698545.2 Rhinopithecus bieti
TGGATTCCTAGGTATTTTATTCTCTTTGAAGCAATTGTGAATGGAAGTTCATTCCTGATTTGGCTCTCTGCTTGTCTGTTACTGGTGTATAAGAATGCTTGTGATTTTTGCACATTAATTTTGTATCCTGAGACTTTGCTGAAGTTGCTTATCAGCTTATCCAATTCATTTTATACCTAGCAGCTAGAGGGACATTTCTAAAAAGTAAATCAGACTACATCATGCACCCCTGCTTCCTCCAAAGCCTTACATTGCTCTTAGATTAACATCAGCATCTTGGCATGAAATAAAAGTCCCTGCATCATCTAAGTTCTTAAATAACCCCTTGCCTCCCTGCCTTTTTCTTCCTGGGATGCAACTACTGAAGCCTTCATTCTATCCTTAGAACACATCACATTTGTGTTCTCAGGGCCTTTGCACTTGCTGCTTCCTCTGCTGGCATCTCCACCCACAGCTTGTAGGTATCTGGCTCCTTCTTGTTATTCAAATCTCCACTTAAATGTATCCTCCTCAGAAAGCCACTCCCTGATGGATCATCCACTGGAATTCACTGCCCTTCTCTATTACTATCACATCACATGTTCATTTTCTTCATTGTCTCAAATTCTCATGGATGCTTTTTGAAATTTCTTTGTTGTTTTATTAGTTTATTTCTTGCCTCTCTCAGTTTCTCCAGAATACAAACCCTAAGGGAGCCATGGTGTTTGTCTGTCTTGTTCACCACCTGCACTCATAATGCACAGAAAAGGGCCTGGCCACAGTGAGTAATCTATACATATTGATTGAATGTGTAAATGAGCAAACATCCTAAAAATTAAGAGAAAAGCAGAATATAAAACTCAAGTGGCCAATCAACAGTTTAAAAGAAATTGAATCTGATTAGTTTTCAGAAAATGCAAGAATTTTAAAAAAAGAAAAAAAGAAAAGAAATACCAAATTCATCCATCTGATGGGAAATTTTTTTTTTAATCTGCTAAAACCAAGTCTTGGCAAAGTATTGAAAACAGTGAAACTTCTAATCATTGCCCTGAGAATGTCAAATGAGACACCCATTTTAGAGAGCAATTTGGCAGAATAAAATTGAAAATGTGCTTAGAATTTGACTTAACAATTCCACTTCTGAGAATTCACAGTAGATATATGATTGCATATATGCATAAGCAGATGTTAGGAGAGTGTTTATTGCAACAAGTGTACATTACAGAAAAATTAAATCAATCTAAATGTTCATTAATGAGGAAATAAATGAAATGTAACTTATTTATATGGTGAAATACTATACAGAAGCCAAAAGAAATGACTGTTATGTGTATGTACATAAACGTATAAATATATGAAAATCAAATTGCTAGATCTCCAAAATATAACTTTAAGAAGAGGCAAGATACACTTTGATACTATTTATGTAAATAGTAAACACATATATTTTATATTCTATTATATTTATTGTTTATGGTGTAAAACATGGAGTGGAAAGAAATCCACCATTGACCATTGCTCCCTTTGGGGAAGGAGTTAGAAAAAACCCAGGGGATTTCTGACTGAAAGGGACCACGTTTCTAACATTATATTATTTCTGAAAGCAAATATAATCAAATATTAACCGTTGCTAATTCTGGATAATAACTACATGGTCGTTTTACCATTTTAAAATCATATTTAATAATTTTAATTTATAAAATTAAAACTAAAATAATTACTGTGACATAATAAGAAATATATAGGTAGTCTCTGTTCCCAGTTCCCGACACAGAATTCCTAAAATCCTTGTAATTCTGGGGGACAGAAGCAACTTTTGTTCTAATGAGATGACTCTTAAAGGTTGAGGACTGGTCACCCCAGGAACCAACTATGTGATTCGAGGGTTGGAAATTCCAGCCCCACTCCTGACCTCCAAGGAAAGGAGAGGGGCTGGAGATTGAGTTAATCTCCATAGTGCCAATGATTTACTCAATCATATCTATGTAAAGGGGCCTCCATCATAACCCTAAACAAAAGTGTTCAAAGGGCTTCCAGGTTGATGATGCACCCCCATGCTGGGAGGGAGGGTGGTGCACTCCAGCTTCACAGAGACAGAAACTCCTGTGCTTCACCTCGCTCTGTGCCCCTCCCCATCTGGTTGTTCTTTTGTATCATTTATAATAACCGTTATAAAAAAACAGTAAGTCAAGTATTTCCTTGAATTCTATTAGCCATTACAATAAAAATCCTCTATTAGTAGCCAAGTCGGACAGAAGCATGGATAACCTGGGGACCCTTTACTTGTGATTGGCACCTGAAGTTGGGGGCAGTCTTGTGGGACCGAGTCCTTGATTTATGGTGTCTGCGCTAACTCTAGGTAGTTAATGTCAGAATTGAATTAAATTGTAGTACTCCCTGTTGGTGTCTTCAGAGAGTTGGAGAATTGGTTGTTGGTGAGAAAACACACACACACATATTTGGCGTCAGAAGTGTTGTAAGTAGAGAAACAATTTTCTGTTTAAATGCTGCTAAAAATGGAGTAAATTATTTGGAAGTGGAAGCAGATGAGAAAGACCATCGGAAAAAAGCAGAGACAGAGAGGAGCTGTATCAGGCTGTTATCTGCACTGAAGGGCCTGGGAGGGGATGCTACTAGGCCTTGTGCTGTTTACTGGCTGGGCGCGTACACCCACCAGCCTGTGCTGCCAGTGTCCGTGACTGCACAGCTGTCCTGTTTTCTGGAGCCTTGCTTGAACTTGCAGCCCCTGAGCTGTGTTACAGAAGACCCGAGGCCATTCTCAATTCTTGTACTCTTCATAAGGCCTGGATGAATGGCTGAGATGACAGTTCATATGTCCATGGGGATTTTATTTCAAATACTTCGTTAAGTCTTCCAGTACTTAAGATTACTTCTCTGAGCTTTTCCTTAAAAAGCCTAACCCAGTGGGCTCTGTAGAAGAAGAATGGATTCAAAGTAGCTCAAAGTGACAAAAAAATAAATTCTAGACCCAGGAAGGAAAAGATCCCTTACTTTTACCATCCATCTGATCTCAATTTGTTGAGGCCCCTAACCCTAATATGGAACAGATATACTCATTCTACAATTGCAACAACAGCAACACAAAGTATAGTGCCAAGAACCAGGAAATGTCAGTATTTAATAGTTTGAGTATATGCCCCCTAAAATTATAAGATTATGATTGTCTGATCATCCATAGGGAGAAGATTTGAAATCCAGAAGTCAGCTGGACCCTGCATGTGAGGGAAGCCAAGTGCACTGCCTAGTAAAGTGAACCCGTCTGCCAGAGACACACTCTGCTATCTAGACCATGTTGCCAAAGGCAGGCCCAGTACCTAGACAGAGAAAAGTTGTGTCCAAAGGCCCCTCACCTTGCTACCTGGAAAACCATAGTAAAAGCCCCTGCCCCTACCCAGATTCATGATGATTTTTATATGGAACGTTTCAAAGAACTAGACAGAATTGGATGGGATACCAAGTTCCACTACTGAGTAGCTACCGTGGGCTATGAGTAAATTACTTAACCTTTCTGGGCATTTCGTGTTTTGCATGTAAGATGAGATCTAGAAGTTGAAATAATGCATTACATGAATCCGCACTAGGCATACTGTCAAGGTCAGTTCCTTTTCTCTGAGCCAATGCAGGCTTGGCTTGGCCTTCATGGCAATACCTGCTACTCCCTTTGGCCAGGGTCTGCCTTTATGATGCAAGATGATGACGGTAGTGAGTGCATTGATGATCCCCTGTCCCACCACACTCATGAGGTTTCTAGCCCTGAATATTTTGCCAACTGTCTTCACTACCCAGGAACTTAGGCTAAAGTGAGGCTATGGGCCATTTTTTCAATACCATACTCAAGCACTTAATTAAAAAAAAAATTTAGACATATGTGTTATTTAAGAGCTTGCAGTTGCTCTTATCCTCCATCCATATGTAAAGTAGCACAATCACCACAGCTTATCACCAGGAGGGGTTGGAAAAATACCTTGGAAAAAAATTCAATTCCCTTTGCTTTCTCCACCCATTCCAGAGTGGCTGTGTGTTTGTCTGATACAATGCATTTGGTGGCAAACAAACTGGTAGATGTTATCTCTTGTAATTTTGGGATATTGTTTCATTAGTGGGTCAATCAAGGATTGACTGTTTCCCATTTTCTCACTCATATCTTTGCCCAAATTTATTTATTTTCCTCCTATTTACTCTTTTGCTGGAAATAGTTTGACATTTCAACTTCCAAATAGAGATGGGTGATTGAACACATTCATTTTCTGTCCCCCTGTAAACCTTATTAATATAACAGTAAACCATTTTTTTTATTATACTTTAAGTTCTGGGGTACATGCGCAGAACATGGAGGTTTGTTACGTAGTTATACATGTGCCATGGTGGTTTGCTGCACCCACCCGTCATCTACATTAGGTATTTCTCCTTAATGCTCTCCTTCCCCTAGCCCCCCACCCCTGACAGGTCCCCTTGTTTGATGCTCCCCTCCCTGTGTCCATGTGTTCTCACTGTTCAATTCCCACTCATGAGTGAGAACATGTGGTGTTTGGTTTTCTGTTCTTGTGTTAGTTTGCTGAGAATGATGAGTAAACCAATTTTAAAAAAAAGGAATAAGACCTACTAGTACAAGGGATAGGAGAGGCAGCTACAACAAAAAATATTGGAAGCTAGAAAATGGGTGAATCAGAAGAACCTGACTTAGCAAAGCAAAGAAGATCAAGTGATAAGCCTCAAGTGGTGACTGATGAGAAGCAGTCCAGTTAGCAAACACTGACCTCCAGTAGGCTCGGAAGTTGGCAGCACTGGGTATCCCTGAAATGGGGAAGAAGGTGGCGCCAGTGCACTGTACCTAGATAGAGAAAAGTGGAAGCAGATGAGAAAGACCATCAGAAAGAAGCAGAGAGAGAGAGGAGCTGCGTCAGGCTGTTATCTGCACTGAAGGGCCTGGGAGGGGATGCTATTAGGCTTTGTGCCCTTTACTGGCTGGGCCAGCGCACCCACCAGCCTGTGCTGCCAGTGTCCATGGCTGCACAGTTGTCTGTGGCTGCACAGTTGTCCATGGCGCTAAAACAGGGATTGGTTGGAAGTCTCTTGAGTTTGATTGCGAGATCCTACAGTCCATTCTATGTGGCTGGGCAATCGTCTTTCTGCATTCTGGTAAAATATCAGAAGTTTAGTAGTGGGAGAGTGTAACTGAAAGGTCTCTGGGCTGGAGGGTTGGAGGTAACAGTGAAAACAGGAAGGTCCAGACCTGCATCTGACATTTTCAGAGCCCAAATCAAGAGTATTCATGGGGGCTGTGGCCCTGGCCTCCCTTCCTTGCCTTCACACCCTGATTTCTTTCTTGATTGTCAGGGCCTTGAATGAGCACCTGTGGACGGTCAGCCCTCCTGTGCAAGCTCCATCAGACTCTTGCAAATGGCCACTCTTGTATATCTCTTGGTTTCAGGGGTGCACACTGGTGGGTAAAATTGTTCACCCTCAGAGGGACAGACTGAGGGAACAGGCCCACACAGTCCCTGGAAGCAGGCTTGAGGCCATTTGGCAGAATTCTGAAACACAGTCTACAAACAGGGGCAGGTGCCCTTGACTGTTGGAAAAGGTATCAACAAAGAAGGGCCAGAGAAAGGTCCTTTAAAGAATGTTGTCCAGGCTAAAGTGATTGTCTTGGTTTGCCTGGAACCATACTGGTTTTAGCACTAAAAGTCTCACATCCCAGCAGACTCCTCAGTGCAAGGCAAACCATGATGTTTGGTTATCCTTCCAGCTTAGTGGTGGACCTGTATTTGCATACTTAACTCTGAGACCTCCAGCCTTCTTTTCCCATTTAGTTCCCAGAGTGCTGGCAGCAAGGCCTATATCCTCCAGGTACGAAATTAGAAGTTTTCCTCTGGGGCATCTGAGCAGCCCAAGGAGAAAGAGCTAAGAACTCTGACTTTCAAGATTATCTCAGAAACCTCCTTTAGACACTTCCACAGTGAAGCCCAGAGTTAACAAAACCCATCCTCTGGTTCAGAGCATTTAATAAGCTTTCAGGGTCCTAGGTTTAAATATAAGCAGATTGTTAAGGACCACTAGAAATTTAGGAAATTCTTTATCATAAAAGATTAAGACCCAAATAAATAGACAAAAAAATCTATTTGGAGAAAATATACTGTGCAGTGAGAAGAAATTTTAAAACACCTACATTAATATACTCAAAGTCGTAAAGTAAAATATGGTATTTATTAACAACAGAACAAGACATTATTAAAAGAAAACTTCAAATAGTTTAAAACATGCTTAGAAATTAAAATATGAGAACAGATTTAAAAACTCCATGGAACTATTGGAAAATAAAGTTGAAAATGTTTCCACAAGTGAAAGAACATAAAGATAGAAATGGAAATAGGAGAGAAAGAAAAGAAACACTCCCACAAGATCTAAAAGCAGAAAAAAAAGAAAAAAACAGAAAAAAAAGAAAGAAAAGAAAAGAAGAAAGGAAAAGAAAGAAAGAAAAGAAAAGAAGAAAGGAAAAGAAAGAAAGAAAAGAAAAGAAGGAAGGAAAAGAAAGAGAAAGAAGAAAGAAAGAAAGAAAGAAAGAAAGAAAGAAAGAAAGAAAGAAAGAAAGAAAGAAAGAAAGAAAGAAAAAGAAAGAGAAAGAAGGAAGGAAGGAAGGAAGGAAGGAAGGAAGGAAGGAAGGAAGGAAAGAAAAGAAAAGGAAAGAAAAGAAAAGAAAGAGAAAAAGAAAAGAAAAGAGGCTGGGTGCGGTGGCTCACCCCTGTAATCCCAGCACTTTGGGAGGCTGAGGCAG
>NW_016804523.1:500124-512165 GCF_001698545.2 Rhinopithecus bieti
GAAGGAAGGAAGGAGAGAATATTGCAAACAAATATCAGGTACTAGGGAAATAACAGGTAAACGAAGAAACAATGATTTGAGAAATTTCCCAAAATGGAGGCAGATAAGTTTCCTGATTGAAAAAGCCTAGCAAAATGTATAATTTTTCATTTATTTTCAGCAATAATTGAAAATATTCCCCAAGACATTGGGGAAATTCAAAGGCATAAGATGAAGAGGAGATACTGCAAGCTTGAAAGATATTTTTTAAAGTTGTAATTAAAGAATAAAAGTTGAGAATGATCTTAGACTTCTCATGACCAGAACTAGAAGCTATAGATATCTCTGGAAGCTGTAGACAATGCAAACATGGTTTACAATTCCAAAGGAAATGTCTTTTTGACCTAGAAGTCCCTATCTTCACAACATGTCACTTAATGTTATGTGTAGAGTATTTCTAGACAACACAAGACCTCCAAAATCTTTCTTTGGAAGCTACTGGAGGATGTGCACACCAAAATGAATAAATAAACCACGAAAGAATAAGGCAGGGCTTAAGAAACAGAGAATCCGATATATGGAAGAGAGAAAGACAATTATCAGAAGGACATTGATTCACCATACTCATGGCAACTTCTCTGATGAAAGCTTGCTGGAAAGGTTTGGGAGAAATGTATTTGAGAAAATAAACTTACTGGATAATGATACATCTGAATATTTAAAGAGGAACAGTCAGTAAGATAAGTAACTAGCAGATAATTTGGGATTGAATTATTAAAAAATAAATACATGAGGAATTAAAATAAACTAGACAGACAATTAATTGCAGATAAAAAGTTTGCAAGAAATGAAAAAAATATAGTATATCATGTGGATTAGTTGTGGATAGCATTATTAATAATTGTAATAATTGCATATTATTCTAACCCAAATTGGAATATAACTGTCCTAAGAGGATGAGGAGAAGGAAAAGGTGTATTTCGGGGTGGGGAGTACACCGGGGAGCTGGAAGATGCGAGAGAGAGAGATCATGTAGGAGTCACTATTTTTCATATCAGGAATACAATAGGTAATGTCCAAGACTGAAAATACAAAGGGACGAATGTAAATGTGCAATTATAAGCAATAAGGATGTCTAAACCAAAAGAATAGTTGTAAAAGGTTGGGAATGCTTGTCTGTTGAAAGAAGGCATTAGGGGGTGGTTGCAGGGATGTAGGGGACTGATGTTTTTCATAACAAATATTTGGGGAACTATTGTAATTTTTTAACTATATGCATGTATAACTTCATAAAAACACTTTCCTTCCCAAAAGGAAAACATATTAGGGAAATTCTAAGTTGTAACCCAGCTTCCTTTTATTTAACGATTTCTTTAAAACTTTTCTACACAATCCTTTAAATATTCTTTATTTAAATAAATTCAATGGTACTGACTAAAATAACCAACAGAAAACCATAGAGGTACTATCTAAGTTTTAGGTTATGGGTAGTTGATTAAGTTAAAAGGAATCCAGTCCTGTGATTTTAACTTTTCATTGGGGAAAATGCATTTTTAAATAAAGTGTGAAGTTTAATTAGATTTGTGTTCATGAGCTAAAGTGAAACTTTTACTTATTGGGAAATATAGGGAAATTAGGTCTTCTAAATAACAGAGTATTCTACTTATGTACGTGTGGTAGATTGATATTTTAAATGTCTCTAACTCTTTATCTTTCATATATGCATCCTCCACATAATGTGACTTTGTAGCAACACCCATTGACAAGTGGAGTCTATTTCCTTACTCTGGAATCTGGGCTGGTCTTGTGAGTTGCTTAGCTAATGTAATGGTTTAGAAGTGATGGTATGCTAGTTCTGAGGGGTGCATGCACATTCCCACACTTTCTTTTGGACTCCCACCATTGCGTTGTAAATAAGAGACTATTTGGTTGGAGAATGGAAGACAACATAGATGAGAACTCAGTAGTCTTAGCCAAGGCCGTGTTAAAACATCTTACAGCCAAGTATTGAGGAAGCCCAGCCTCCATCAACAGACCTACCTATCCAACAACTGTTGACTGTAGACAGGAGTGAAACCAGCTGAAACCAGAACTTCCCAACTGACCTTAAGAAACCCCGTGAGCAAAAAGAAATGATTGTTTCTTTGAGGCATTAAATTTTAGAATGGTTTATTACACAGTACTAGCTGATAGTTATCAACTTGTACCATAAATGAATGTTCAACTTTCAAAGAACTAGAACTTAATAAGAAACTGTCATGATGCTCTCTAATTAGGGAAAATAACCTTAACTTTCCTGTTTTGCATTTGTTTTGCTGAGGACTTTATATGAATGTACATAAGAATCATTGGGAATAACAGAGAGAGCTGAGTTACCCTACATATAGAGGAAATCAAGTGACTTCAGAATTGGAGAGAAGTTGACAAGAGTAACTCCTAAAAGGGGACGAAAAGAAAGAATCTGGAATGGTGAGTGTCCAAGTTGGGATTCCATGAAAAAACGGGGATGTTTTGTAGTTGTTTTTTGAGGGGTGTAAAATGTAACACTCAACCTACACAACTTACGCCCTGATAAACTTTCAGTAAAATCTATGATGCTTACTCATTTTTCCTGTGTAACTGGACACTATATGAGTAATTGGAAGGTCTTGCAAACTTCGTATCCAGGTTATTATTGGTGAAGCTGTGGGGAGGTGGGGAAGGACATCGTGAAAGTCCTGGTAATCAGATGCAATGATGCCCTTTAAAATGAAAATTGCTGAATGCAAGTTTGCATTAGGGGAGAATTTTAAACTTCTTGAGGTTATATGCTGGCAGTGGTCTGAACCATTTTACTCAGATCACCAAAGGAAGGAAGCCCAGCTGTCTCAGTTACATAAAACGGTTTGCAGGTACATTAGGAAATACAGTAGAAGTTATACGTGTGCTACAGGACTTGACAATCTTACTCCTAGGTATTTACCGCAATGAAATGAAAACCTGTATCCAGACAAAACTCTTTACTTACATGTTTTTAAGTTATTATATTCATAATCATCCAAATTGTAAATAACTCAAAAGTCCTTCAACTTGGGAGTCAATAAAAAAAACTGTGATACACACATACAATGGAATATGTCATTTGTCAGAATTTGTGGCATTAACATACAAAAAGGGAAGAATTATACCTTAATTTTTAAAACTAGAAAAATGTGTAGCATTAGGACCCTAACCTAATGGGGCTAAGGGTTTTCAAAGTACTTTTGGAGAGAAAACACTGTTGTCACAAAATCATTGATAATATGAACATAATTGAGCTAAGCACCTCTTGAAGCCTGCAGATTTTAATTGATAAGGCAAGAAGGGATTTCCAGACCAGAAATGCTTGAGAAAACTTAAAAGTATTAGATTGGCTCTCAGTCAAGAGTGGGAATTAGGTTAATGGGGAAAAGGAGAGAAGGGGAGAAAGTGAGCAGAAATTGAATATTTTATTCTGGTAAAAGGGAGGAAACCAATGGGGCTGGAATGGTACGTATGTGATTGGGGTGGTTATTACTCCTGATGGAAACAAATGCATCAGAAACTTAGCATTCTTCCTTGCTCAGCCTCTTCTGCCTGAAATAATCCTCTAGAATGGTCTCCAAGATACTGAGGACTCCCAGGTAATTACTTCAATTTTCAAGATTACGTAGGAAACTTGCTTCTAAATCAGGATTTCAAGAGGCAAAACTTGAGAGTTTGGGAATTACAACTTGTTTTTACCTTGAGATTTCCCTCAAAATAACAAAAAGATAAAATAAGGGCCACGGAGTTAAGAAATGAAAGCATGAAAACAAGACAGAGCAAGTTTTCTTTGCTTGAGATGACTGTTGTTTGCAAAGGAGGAAAAATATGAATTTCAGTGAACATTCATTCCTAAAGAATATGTTTATTTATATTGAAGGAATTTCAGGAGATATAATGAATTTCTATTTGAGAAGAATATGACATTTTAATTTTAAACTCTCCTTCATTTGTGGTGATAATTGTCTTTCTCTAAGTGGCATGTTTTTGAGTTTCCACTTAATTCAGAAATTAATTTATTGGGGGCTTTTACTCCTAGGCTTATCCATTTGGGCTTGGAATTATCCCAGTAGATCTCAAACTCTAAATCGTTTGGACAGCTCTTCTAATCAGCTTCAGAGTAAAGAAGTTTTGTGCAAAACAAAACTGGGATATTGTTCTTTGAAAATAAATTCTCAGTTTTGGTTTGACCCCATGGACTTTGATGAAAGCAGGACATTTGTCTATAATATAATAGGCCATGTCGTTTCCACTGATGTCAGGGTTTGGTAACTTAAAGGCACAAATGGCCCTAGAGTTGTATTATATGACTTTTATTCACATTACTGGAAAGAAATCAGGCAGCTTATATAAAGCAATAATAACTATACACTCATAAGCTATTTTTATTATTAGTTCTAAATGTCTAGCACAATTGCAGTCCATGGGTTTTTTGTTGTTGTTGTTGTTTTAGGCCAAAGAGTAACCAACATAACTCCAATGGGAATTCACGTTTTTAGTTAATTTTGGTAAGATCTTGAGCAGGCTTTTATTAGGTGGGAATTTAGCAGCAGCCTTCATTAGCACATAACATCTATAACCAACTGGAAGCAAAGTGCTATAATGAGCGAAGATTGTGTGGACAAGTCCTAGGAATGATATCAAGGTTAATTAATTTAACTTGAAGTTTTGACAACTATCAGACAGACACAATCTCGGAAAATTTCCTAGGCAAGTTTGTAAACCTCAAGGATGTTCTGTGATGATAAACCTGGCAATTACTGTTGACAGCATTTGGAATGAAGGTTTTAAGGGACGTTATAACAGTTTGAATAGCTGTTGACAGCATTTCCTGTAACATCAGACTTTTTTTTTTTTTTTTTTGAGACGGATCCGCTCTGCCACCCCAGGCTGGAGTCTGTGGCCGATCTCAGCTCCACGCAAGCTCCGCCTCCCGGTTCACGCCTTCTCCGCCTCAGCCCCCGGTAGCTGGACTACAGGCGCGCCACCTCTCCGGCTATTTTTTAGTTTTAGTAGAGACGGGGTTTCACCGTGTTACCAGGATGGTCCGATCTCCTGACCTCGTGATCGCCCATCTCGGCCTCCCAAAGTGCTGGATTACAGGCTTGAGCCACCCGGCGCACGGCGCTACATCGAGACATTTTTAAGTTACAAGAGCGTCGAACTTATGTAAAATATTCAGAACTATAAAAATATAGTAGGTGAAAACAAAATCTCTCTCCTTCCATTGCATGTACCTGAAGTAATCATTGTAACAGTATATTGTATATTCCCCAAATCTTTACACCACACACACACACACACACACACACACACAACACACACACAAATAAGCAAGTAGATATTACTGAGGTTGTTGTAGAGAAAATGGAGGATGGATATGTTACCTATACATATTTTTTATTCCCCAAACTGTCTCTTTATCTATAGTACTGCCAACTTATCTTTTTACATTTACTAATGTTTCATAAGCCTTTCCATGTCAGTTCTTAAAAGATAACTTCTCTAAAAATGTGTATAAAATTCTGTAATAAGATGCACAATTTAAACATTGACTTTCTGAGGAATGTTTAGATTATTTCTAATTTTTTTATGTCAACCGTAACATAATGCATTCTTGTCAAGTCTCTTTGACAATTAGTATTTCTGAGTACAGTTTACTAATAAAGAACTGTTGGTAAATAGTTAAAGTATTGATTCATAAAAACAGTTGCCCTCCACAAAAAGAAATAATATCTGTTAACTACACTTTCTCTTTCTGCCAAGTTGAAATTAATTTTTTTATCAGCCATCTGATTTTCTCTAAAAACTATGCAGTTATTGCCTGATTGCTAGTAAAAGATGATATTCTTTTTGTTCTTCTTCCTTTGTTTTTTTCTTTTATATAAACAGATCCCACTCTCTTCTCAGCCAGAGTGAAGGCACCATAGGCCCACTGTGGCCTCCAACTCCCTGACTCAAGCAGTCCTGCACCTCAGATAGCTGACTACAGCATACGCACATGCCTGGCTATTTTTAAAAATTTTGTAGAGACAGGGTCTCACTATGCTGCCCAGGCGATCTCAAAACGACTAGCAACCTTCTGCTTCAACCTCTCAAAGTTCTAATATTACATAGACAGAGGCCACCACACCCATCCTAATATTCTTTCATAGTATTAATTTTTTATTCTTTTCTATGAATTATTATTGATAATGATTCATATTATTGTCATTAAAAACTCTTTGCATATTAATTATTGTGCAGGAACTGTGGTTGACTCACTAACTTTTAAATTTAATTAATTTAAAATTTTTAATTATTGTACTTTAAGTTTAGGTACATGTGCCACAACGTGCAGCGTTTGTTACATATGTATTACATGGCCGAGTGTCTTGTGCTCCACCCATTTAAAATCAATGATTTACTTAGGTATATCTCCTAATGCTATCCCTCCCCACTGCCCCACCTCATGACAGGCCCCAGTGTTGTGATGTTCTCCACCCTGTGTCCAAGTGTTCTCATTGTTCAATTCCCACCTGTGAGCAAGAACATGCAGTGTTTGGTTTTCTGTCCTTGCGATAGTTTGCTCAGAATGATGGTTTCCAGTTTCATCCATGTCCCTACAAAGAACATGAACTCATCCTTTTTTATGGCTGCATAGTATTCCATGGTGTATATGTGCCACAATTTCTTAATCCAGTCTATCATTGATGGACATTTGGGTTGGTTCCAAGTCTTTGCTATTGACTTACTTAACTTTTTATTTTTTTATTTTTTTATTTTGAGACAGAGTTTTGCTCTATTGCCCGGGCTGGAGTGCAGTGGTGTGACCTTGGCTCACTGCAACCTCTGCCTCCCAGGTTAAACAAGCAATTCTCCTGTCTCAGCCTCCTGAGTAGCTGGGAACACAGGCATGTGCCCTGTATTTTTAGTAGAGACGGGAATTCACCTTGCTGGCCAGGCTGGTCTTGAACTCCTAGCCTCAAGTAATCCACCCTCCTTGGCCTCCCAAAGTGCTGGGATTACAGGTGTGAGCCACCGTGCCCGGCCTATCCCTTGATTATCATTCCAAAGTACTTCCAACATACAGTGTTAGGAAAGTAAGGGAAAAAATAATTCCAAATTCCTCTGAAACTTGAGTTCTGAACATAATCTAAGAGTCATCAATCAGATGCATGTACAGAGTACATCATTCAGAAGAAAGTAGAGAGGCAAGGTTCAGAGCACTTATTTCACAGAGAAGACTAGCGGTGGCAGTGGTATAGTTTGGGGATTAGAAGCTATAGTTTCAATTTCCTAATCTGTACACAGATTCTTGATTCACCTTCTTCCTTTATGAAGAAATGCAACTCCCCTGATTTAGACAAATGTAGCATGGGTTTCTGCAGCAGTGGCAGAGTCCTCTGCATTTGTTAGCTGCCGGAGCAGCAGTAGAACACTTTTCAGATCACACCTAGGGCAGAGTGGTTTTGAGGCTGGAAATTTCTGCTCTCTCATTCTCATGCTGATTTTGTACACACTGTGTTCCCTGTATTACGTTCTTCTCAGCCAAAACCAGCTTGTGTGGATTTTGTTGTCTGCAACTGAAATCTGAACATTACAGAAATAGTATTAATTTTCAACTGCTTTTTGTGTTATGTATATTTTCTTCCAGTCTTGTCACTCATCTTAAGTTCACATTCATTTTACAGAAGTTTAAAAAATTTTGAAGTCAAATCTGGCAATCTTTACCTTTATGAATCTGGAATTTTGAAGCTTGCGTAAGAAATTTCCCATCCCACACATATCATGTTGTGTTTTTTGTATTTCATTTTTATATCTAGAAAAGTATTCCACCTAGAGTTCATTTTTGATGGTATGTGTGAGTACCTAGTTTTATTTTATTTCCCAAAATGGATAGATAATTAGCCCAACAGTAATTATTCGATAATGTATCTTTCCTTCATTGAAGTGAAATGCCACTCCTAACAAATAATAATTTCTCATTTATCATGAAATGGCTTCTGAGTTCTGTTCCATTGTTATTCTTCCTATTCTTTTTTAAATACTTCATTTTATTTATTATACAATTATAATTTTAGTTTTTAAATTTATTATAATAAACCATAAATTTAAGTAACTAGACAAGTAGCTTGACTCATAAAAAGCTAAATTCCGTTTCTGAAAGCTCCTGGGCGTCAATTCCACGTTTTATTCACATTTGTATTCATGAACACTCTAATGGTATTTGGCATATAACAAATATTTTTGAGTGAACAAATTATAAAATTCATCTCTTTTACATAAATTATAAAACTAACCATCAGATTATTGTTAGTGCCTAGTTCTTCGCAATGTTTCATGCCAAATGATTGTTCAAATCATATCAAATTTGTGTGATCTTTGCTTAAATGACTCCATTTGTTAAAAATATCCTAAGGAAAGCATAGAAAAGCTTTATATATAAATTTTCAGCATCATTTTTAATGGTGTAGGCTGGCGCAAAAGTAATTGTGGTTTTGGCCATTACTTTCAATGGCAAAAATCACAATTACTTTTGCACCAATCTAATAAAACCCCAAAGTACCAATAATAGAACAAAACGGAGTAAGTGTCTGTTGAGGGAAATGAAAATAAATTGTTAGATCCCTCAAAATTTGGAGTATTATGCTGTTCACAAAAAGTTTGAAGACAATTTAACACAAAAAATGACTGAGATATGGGATTAGGTTAATTTAAAAAACAGAATATACCATGATATAAGCAATATGTCTTCCTATCGACAGTCCTGTTTAAAAAGGAAGCTAAGCACAATCACTCTGAACCATTCTGGTGCTGGACACTGCCCGATTCACAAGCCATTCTTTACTCAAACTCTGTTAAATTCCATTTGTGTAAAGTTTTTCTTTTAACAGATGGCATCAGAAGTGAGATTTGAAAAGCAGAGCTTCCAGCAACTCATGGGTAAGTTCTCTCTCAGGTTCTAAAGCTCCACAAATTCATGTTTTGAACTATCTAAGTTTATTTGAGCCAATTTCTTATCTGAACTGGATTCAGAAGTCACAACAGAAACTGGACTGGGTCCAGGATTGGATTGAATCCAATAAATAACTGGATTTGATCTAGTTAGAAACCTCTGATGTCTGACTATGTTAGAAAGAAAGTGGCAGTAAATGGCAATACTGCAGGGCATGTGAACTCTGACTTTCGAAAAATCATGGGCATTTTTGTGTTCTATTCCACTTGTTTTGTTTTTTTGTGTGCCTAGGTAGGGAAAAATCAATAGCTAACTTGATCAAGGAGTTCTAAGAACCAAAGCGAAGATTCAAGGTAAAAATGGATTCCTCATTTTCTAAGAACTGAGCACTTCACCTTCCAGCTTTGCCCCCAAATAGCAAACACCAAAATAGCGAAATCTTGTGAAAGATAATTTAGAATTACAGTGGAATGTTCCAAATGAACAACACTGTGATTTAAGAGGTGAATTTTAAAATGAAGTCTCCTAAATGAGGATCACCTAGGGATGCCTATTGATGTGCAGAAGCTTCTACAAAGATTGAAATATTTTTATTGTCTCTTCTAAAAGATTTTTCAAAAAAGGCAAATAAGTGACTAATTAATAAGAACAACTAAATCTGCTAACATTTTGTCTTAGTAACTATCCTGCCCCAAAGGTGATAGGCCCTGGGAAAATGTAGGCATGTTTCTTTTGTAGAGCTATCCATGCTGAGCCCATACATAGAGAATGCTTTCTTTTCCCTATTCTTTAATGGGCTATACCCTGAACTCAGTAATTTTAGCTAAAAAAAAAAAAAAAACAGAAGCTAAGTTAAAAGACCACCTATTGAACTAAATCAGTCTCCAAAATCCACTCTTCTGGCATTTAGTTGGCTATTTTAAAAGCCTTTTAAAATGAATTTGCATCTATAAAGGAAAGCTCTACTTGTAAGGGTATCTTCCTCTGTGCACCAGGAAGAGAGGAAAGACTAAGCTGCTAGAAAACCGTACCATTGGTTTAGATTTACACAGTATGTCTTAGTGTAAGGTCCTTTCCCTGGCCATCTTGTCTTAACTGGGCCTTTACCTATACTCTTCATTGTTTGGGCAAATGATGGTATAATATTTAGGCTTGAAATCTCAACTCCATGTCCTTGAGATATAAATTTTCTACCTTGTTTTGCCTAAGAATCATCCATTAGAAGTACAAATTTAGGTTTGTCTAGCTAACAATTGCTTAGGGCAATGAAATAAGTAATTGGAAGACTAATAGTCTGAATGGGGAAAAGAAAAACTATTTGGAAGCCAGCAAAAGAAAACTTAATGAAACCTATAAGATTTGTTTCTGTATGTGTGTCTGTATGTATACGTGTTATGTGTATGTTATATTTCTATGTGATCTAAGATAATATTTAGTTAATAAAGCTACTTTTTAAATTGTTGGTAAAATAAAATAGAAATATTTTCAGAATTGTCAGTATTAAACATAATTCAGACACTTTTGCCTGGGTCTGTTGGTTAGGGAGGTTTATGCTGTCTCAATTATACATTTTAAGGTTGTAAAGCTGCTGCTTCTATAATATTTTTGATATATATATATATTTTTTCTGTAAGCTAAAGCTGTAAAGGCTGGTTGCTGGGCACCCCTGAAGGCTTACACACATTTTAATGTGAGCTTATGTCTTTGATTTTGAGCCTCTGGATTCTGGGGTCTGGACAAGTGGCCATGGTGAGGCCTGAGGACATGTCCTCAGCACTTGGACCACCAGTTGCAAGACAGAGCTAAGCCCAATATGGCCCTATCCTCCCTGGCCCAGCTTTGCCTCCTGGCCATGCTGTGAGGGGTTGCATCCTCCAGGAATCCTCTTCACAGGCCAATCCTCTGTCCTTAGTTCTATATCTGGTGTATAAATTCAAGACCCAGATGGGACCTGCCCTTCATAGCCATCCTGAGTGCCACGTGGGTACTCAAGACCCAGAATGACTGGGGAAGACATTAGGGAAGGTACCTATGATATTGTTTTTAAAATATTTTCAGTAATTTAAAATCTTACTGTCATGTTAAATAAAACAATACAGACACATTAAAGGTCTGAGTCATTGCTAAGTAAGTTAAAATACTGAAACATTAATTACTAAATATAACTTTAGGTTTATATGCTTTGGTATCTTGCTTTTATATGGTACAGAAAAGCTATTCAGACCTGTTAAAATGAGGAAATGCATTTTCTAAAAAATCATGAAATGATTTTCATTAACAAACACTGATATAAAATAATTCAAAATTACTTGCTGGGTTTTTCACTGGAAATTAGGGTTACTAAAAGTTTAAATTGTAGTTAATATGTGTATTTAAAACTACTAGATGTAAGACAAACAATTCTGTATACAGAGTATATAAAAAAAGTAGGGTGCGTTTTTGGTGAAGAAGGTTATAAAAAAAGAGCCAAGGATGTGAGTTTTGTTAAAGGAAAAGTAATTTTGTCTAATTCTAAGGTAATTTAAAGGTTGTTTCAAAATGAAGGAAAGATGATATATATAAAACTAAATGAATATTAAAACATTTGGAGAAGAAAAATAAAAAATATTGAAAGATATTATAAAAGGTTTATGGAAACATTGTTTTTATTATACTTTAAGTTCTAGGGTACATGTGCACAACGTGCAGGTTTGTTACATGTGTACACATGTACCATGTTGGTGTGCTGCACCCATTAACTCGTCATTTACATTAGGTATATCTCCTAATGACATCCCTCCCCCCACCCCCTGCCCACAATAGGACCTGGTGTGTGATGATCCCCTTCCTGTGTCCAAGTGATCTCATTGTTCAATTCCCACCTATGAGTGAGAACATGAGATATTTGGTTTTCTGTTCTTGCGATAGTTTGCTGAGAATGATGGTTTCCAGCTTCATCTGTGTCCCTACAAAGGACATGAACTCATCCTTTTCTGTGGCTGCATAGTATTCCATGGTGTATATGTGCCACATTTTCTTAATCCAGTCTGTCACTGATGGACATTTGGGTTGATTCCAAGTCTTTGCTGTTGTGAATAGTGCC
>NW_016804523.1:514264-577428 GCF_001698545.2 Rhinopithecus bieti
AAGAAAAAATAGAGGAGAGAAGGATAGACAGATTCTATCTCAGGCTGTCTTCAAGTCTTTTGATTGTTTAGAAAATTAGGTTTCTTTTCTAGTAAAAAATAAGTGTTTTTGCTTTTTAAAACTTTTTGGTTATCATTTTGGCTAAATGAATAACTATTATTTTATAATGACCTGTGATCTATTTTGGTTAAGCATTTTAAATTTGACAGCCTTCCCAAAAATCAAATTTCAAATTCTAAAATTAAGTATTTTTGACCTCATACTATCTTTGGGATGTTCCAAAGGCCACCTGAAGCATCCAAAAGAGAGACAAGAAAGAGGTGTATTTAATTAAATAAATAATGTGAGGAGTTATGTCACACAGGAAGCATTGTCAAGCAAGAAATGATGTTTAACCTTCTTTAAGTTGTATTTTCATGAATATGTTATTAATATGTGTCTCAAAATTGTGTGATACTTATAAAATTCTGATATGTCTTGGTATATGTAATAAATCATAATTATGATTATTATATTAAATTATCATAGGCCATAGAAATAACAGAATTTTCCTCTCAGTTGTGTCTTAAATCATGACCATTTTAAGTGTGTCCACAGTTAATAGCTTAATTCTTATGCATTTTCTGAAAGCTCTTTAAAAGGAAGCAATTCCTAAAGTGTTGTGTCTTTAAGGAAGTTCATGGAAAGAATGGAAAGGGCCCTGACAAGCACTCTTGAATTCAGGTTTCTGCTAATATAGAGACTGATTGGTTTGTAAAGCTGCTAACTCAAGCTGAACAAGAATTAATTAGATACCAAGGAAATACCTCGTTAGATTTTCAAACTAAATCAGCCACTACTGAAATTGTTATGCTATGCAATTTAAATAAACTCTGTAGTCCAAGTCAAATCACCTATAATAACTCATTTAATAAACACTGCTGTATACCTGGAGAAACAAAACTGGTATTTAAAAAGATATAAATTCAATATTAAGCATGAACTCATGGAGAACCTCATCCTTTCTGAGTTCTTAAAGTTTCCATTATTATTATTATCATTATCACTCTGTTGTCCAGGTTGGAGTGCAGTGGCACAATCATTCCTCACTGCCACCTTAAATTGCTCAAGCAATCCTCCTGCCTGAGCCTTCCAAGTAGCTGGAACTACAGGCACATGCCACTACACCCAGCTAATTTTTAACATTTTTTTGTAGAGATGAGGTTTCACTGTGCTGCCCAGGCTGGTCTCAAACTCCTGTCTTCAAGCAATTCTCCTCGTGCCTCGGCCTCCCAGTGCTGGGATTACAAGCATGAGTCACTGCATCCAGACAAAGCTTCTATTATTAAAAGCTCTGCACTACATAATTCATCATGGAAGAGATAAAGTAATCCAAATAAAAACACATATATAAATTGTTTATGACCAATGTTTGGTTTGTCAAACCCATTATCCTGGGAAAATAATGAAAACTTCAGGTACTTAGTGAACCATTTGAATGTTTATAGAGAAATTTCATTCAATTGCCATTTCCAATGCATGTTTTCTGGCTTAGAAGCTTTCCCATGCAAGGAAGCCAATGCTATAATAATAGCTAAAAGATTATGAGGAAATGTGTTTCTCTTATGGGACATTTCTAGAGAAATCTCCAGCATTAGAGGTACTTGTTTCACTGTACAAGTTGTCGAACACTTAAATAAGATTTGCACATACAATAGCATTAGGCAAAGCTAACTGAATTGACCGGATTGCCTTCATCAAAGGTATTGCAGACTGCTGACAATCAGATCCACTCCCAGTGGAAAATGTAAGTTGACCCCTTATGAAATAGTCACAGCAAGGTCCATGCCTCTAATAATAGAACCTCATGTATCTTTTGCTCGTAAACTCTGATATGACTAAATGCTGCAAGGCTTTAATGCATTATGCCAACGTGTGTTTTCACCAGGTTATAGAAAGCTTTTATGATCACTGACTGAGGACAATCAAACGCTTCACAATCTAGAACTCGGAGATTGGGTCTTACAGAAACGACGTCAGAGAAAGACTGCCTTTGTCGCCCATATTGCAGCAAAACTTCGGGACTTAAAACTTTGGGTTTATAATCTCACAACTCTGAAGAACCAATCCAGACTCTTGAAACTGTATACCCACTGGAGATTAATATGGTTTTGATATATGTCCCCACTCAAGTCTTATGTTGAAATGTAATCCCCAGTGTTGGAGATGGGACCTGATTGGAGATGATTGGATCATGGGAGCAGATCTCTCATGGCTTGGTGCTCTCCTCTCAATAGTGAAGCACAAGGTCTGTTTGTTTGAAAGTGTGTGGCACCTCCCACCCCCCTCTTGCTCCCATTCCCTTCATGTGAGATGCCTGCTCTCACTTCATCTTCTGCCATGATTGGAAGCTTCCTGAGGCCTCCCTAGAAGCGGATGCTGGTGGTATACTTCTTGTGCAGCCTTCAGAACTGTGAGCCAATGAAACCTCTTTTTTTATAAATTATGCAAATTACCTAGTCCTCTTTTCTTTTTCCATTTATTTATTTATTTATTTATTTATTTATTTGAAGACAGGGTCTTGTTCTGTCATCCAGGCTGCAGTGCAGTGGCACCATCAGAGCTCACTGCAGCCTCAACATCTCAGTCTCAAGTGATCCTCCCAACTCTGCCTCCCTATGCAGTGTAGCTGGGACCACAGGCATCTGCCACCATCTCCAGCTAAAAATTTTTTGTAGAGATGAGCTCTTACTGTGTTGCCCAGGCTGGTCCCAAAGTCCTAGGCTCAAATTATCCTCCTGCATGAGTCTCTCAAAGTACTGGAATTATAGTCACTGCGCCCAATCTCAGGTATTTCTTTATAGCAATGGAAGAATTGCCTAATACAGAGATCTTAAGGTAAATCTAATCAGGGAAGTTTCTCCCCCAAAACAGATCGCATTCTAGATGGACAGCTTTCCCAAGATCATGGATCAAGACATCTTTGCCATCATCAGACTCTTACCTCTCTTAATTTTTTCCTTGCATTTACCTCTATTAACAAAATAACTAAGAAAGGGGCCTTGTGTGCATCCATGGGGTGTATTTTTATTTGTGGAGGATTTCACAATCAACCTTATACATGGGCAATCTTATGGCTTGGAAGTTTAATGATATTTTGTTGCTCCATAATCAGCCAGAAACAGAGCCTTGGTCCACTCCTCTTAACTTACATCATAAATTAAAGAGAATATTTTAAGGAGGACTCACTTCTCTTCTGAATGGGCATCATTTGTTAGGCCTCTTTGTACATGATTTGGAGTAGATAAGACAATGATTAGAAATTTATCCCTCACTTAAAAAAAGAAATCGGGCCGGGCTTGGTGGCTCACGTCTGTAATCCCAGCACTTAGGGAGGCTGAGGTGGATCACCTGAGGTCAGGAGTTCAAGACCGGCCTGGCCAACATGGCAAAGCCCTGTCTCTACTAAAAATACAAAAATTAGCTGGGCATGGTGGCACACCTGTAATCCCAGCTACATAGGAGACTGAGGAAAGAGAATTGCTTGAACCTGGGAGGCAGAGGTTGCAGTAAGCCGAGTCCAGCATGGGTGACAGAGCAAGACTCTGTCTAAAAAAAAAAGTCAAGAGAGTGGTCACCTTGAGGATAGGCAGTGGTTGCGAGGGGAACAACAGAGGTTTCTGGGGCCCCAGCAATGTTTCCTTAATCTGGGTACTGATTACAGTGGTGTGCTCACCTTGCAAAACTTTGTCCAACTGCACTTTCATTATTTATGCACTTTTTGCATGTATAACATACTTTAATAAAACATACACACACACAAGAAAAGTAAATTTATCCCACATGATAGGCTGTATAGCAGATTCTACTGCAAAGGCTATGATTGCAAAACAGACTTCTTTTAATTTTCTTGCTAAAATTGTTCTAGATAAGCCAGGTGTTTTGGCTCACACCAGTAATGGCAGCACTTTGGGAGGCTGAGGTGGGAGGATCACTTGAGGTCAGAAGTTCACGATCAGCCTGGACAACATAGCGAGGCCTTGTCTTTACTAAAAATCAAAAATAAAATAAAATAAATCAGGGTTTGGTGGTGCACACATGTCGTCCCAACTACTCAAGAGGCTGAGGCGAGAGGATTTCTTGAGCCTGAGAGATCAAGGCTGCAGTGAGCTATGATTGCATCACTGCACTCCAGCCTGGGAAACAGAGCATGACCTTGTCTCTAAATAAATAAATATAAACTTGTACTTGATAATAGAATTGCTTTAAATAACCTGCTGGTTAAATAGGGAGGAATCTGCAGTTGCTAACATTTCTTGTTGCACATAATGAATACATGAGGTATTATAGAGACTCGGTTTCAGGGGATTTATGAACAGGCTGCTTAGTTAAATAAGTAGACTCTTCATCTGGCTCATATTTTGTTCTGTTTGACTTTAGTTGGTTTGGTTCATGCGGACTCTGACTAAGGAGTATACTCCAAACTCTTGGTATTATCCTCCTGATAGTAATAATAGTAGTCTCCTTAGTGGACTGTATTCTCTCAAAAGTTTTAAATGTTTGCATGCAGCCATTGTAGAATGTCACATAGTCTCTCTTCAATTCAAATGACAGAAACTTAAAGAAATGTGTGATGAATGGTGTATTGAAATTGGAAACCCTAAATGACGGTAACAGAGACTAGTGTTAAGGCACTAAGTTTTGGTCACATTCTCACCTAGATGAGAAGCTCACCAAAAGGGGAAAGATGTTAAACAAACTTGTGGGAGGCCATTGTTCCAGACTAAGCTCCTGCGCTAGGCTCCAGTAGACTAGACCAAACCAGGATGGAGTCACTCATGCTAAATGTGATATAATCAAGCTGAAATTTTAAGGAAGCAGATACATTCTAAAAACAGACCAGTTTTTTTTTTTTCTCCTGAAACACAAGTCTCTAACATGATAAGGTGCTCTAACTCCTAAAAAGAAAAAAAACAGCAAAAGTAACCAATTTTTTTTCTGTTGTCTGTTCCTTATTCCTACCTTATAAAACTCACTGTTCTGCTATTCTCCAGTGAAATTTGAGACCAAATAAGTCCATTTACAATGATGACAGAGGAGACCAATGCTTAAAGTTTTGGTCTATCTCTCAAAATTGAAAGGTTGACCAAAGCAGCGAATTGTTAAATTAAGTTCAACCAAAAGATGCCTCCTTATGTATCTTCAGTTCAGTTTAAAGGTTCTCCATACATAGTGAACTGTAACCTAACTGGATATGCAAACAAACTGTAATATACCTTTGTATCAATCACAGGGTTTCAGCCAATCACAACTGGCCAAGTGTTCAAACTGTGTTCAAATAAGGCAAACACTGCACTGTAATGAATCCAGCTGTTTTTGTACCTTACTCCCATTTTCTGTAAGTCACTTTCATTTTTCTGTCCATAAATGTTATCCAACCATGGCAGCTCCAGAGTAATTCTGAACACATTCTGCTTCTGGGATCTGTCTAATTCACAAATCACTCTTTGCTCAACTAAACCATTAAATGTAAAGAAGAAGAGGAAGAGGAAGAAGAAGGAGGAGGAGGAGGAAGAGGAAGAGGAGGAGGAGGAGGAAGAGAAAGAGGAGGAAGAGGAGAAGGAGTCATCCTAGGAGGCATTTCTGCAAATGTTTTTATGCTAGAAAAGAAAACTGGAAAATAATGGATAGTTTGTATTGTGGAGATGACAAGACAGTGTAATACTTTGTTTACTCTAATAGTGCTTAAACAGTAAAAATTATTAAGCCCACTCAAGGTTGTTGATGTTTTTTAAAATATTTGTGCAATAGACACTGTCATATCCTGAGTCCCATAGAAAATAAACCCCAAGGCAAAATGTATGCACTTGTTCTTTGAAGAGGATTACAAAAAATGTCTTCAATTCTCTGTTCCCCTCTATATTTGTACATTTGCAATGTATCTCTGTAAGTCCCCTTATTAAGGGATGGAATCTATTTCCCCAACCCTGGAGTCTGGGATGATGAAGTTTGCCCAATGGAATGAGAAGAAAGTGATCATGTGGTTGTTTGAAGCTTAGCATGGCTTCACTTACTTTCTTGGGACCCTGCTTAGCTGCCATAGAACAAACCTGGGCTAGCCTACTTGGGGATGAGTTCATGTGGAGCAGCAATGGGCTATGTGTCCTAGACTAGCCAAAACTTAGCCAACCTAGTAACTGGGTAAAGATGTATGAGTGAGTCAAGCAGAGACTAGAAGAACTGTCCAGCTGAGCACAGCCCAAATAGCCAACCTATAGCATTATGACCTAATAAATGCATGCTGTTTTAAGCCACTAAGCTTTGGAATATTTTGTTATGTAGCAAAAACTAACCTTTCCATGCTCTATTGAGGAGTGCAAGTGCAATGATAATGAAGAAGAAAAGGAAAACAGAGGCAAGGAAAGTGAAAAAAATACAAGGAGGTGCAGTCCAAAGATTTAAAAAAATGTGGTAGCTCCCTCAAAAATGTGGTAGCTGGGTTATAGCAGATGTCTTCTGGAAGAACCTAATAGAGACACAGAATTTTAACACAGGTTATCAAAGAAGGGGAAGAGAAAAATAATTTATCTGCCAGCCACTTTACATATTCTGTCTCCCATTACTTCACATTTGCTCCATTGGTCATTAATGCCCAGGCGTTTCTGGATTGTGTTATACCGTCTTTATGTTAATCACCACAGGGAAGCCAGATCTCACGAAAATAAAGGTGACAGCAGTATGCTGGATGAGTGTGGTGTATCGTTCAGCAAAATAACCTCAATTCTCTGCTTGGCTTTATATCCACACACATTGCAGTTCCTCCCGTTAAGTGGTAGAACCTATTTCTCCATCCCTTGAATCTGAGCTAGGCTTTAACTTACTTTATACAACGTGACCAAAGCAATTTTGTACCAGTTCTGAGGGAAGAAAAAAAAAAAAACAGAAGAGGTCTTGCATGCTTCTGCTCTCTTTTGGTACCCTTGCCTCGCTAAGCAAACAAACCAGCGATAGGTTGGTAGTGGAACTCAGTTGTCCCCCTTGTATATCAGCCAACACCTAGCTAACTGCAAAAAGCAAAGCCACCTAGTTAACCTACTGTTGACTGCATATTCTTAAGGGTAAATAACCTTCCAGTTGGGTCTAGCTTAAATTGCTGACTCATTGAATCATGCACTGAATATAATTGTTGTTTTAAGCTACTGAGGTTGGGATAGTTTCTTTGAAGCAATAACAAATCGAATGAACTTTCAATCAGGTGAGTTAATTACATTTGCAGAATCAGAACTTGAAAAGGTTCGTATTTTTAAAGATCAGGCCACTCTAAGCTTGAATACTTGCCTATGCCATTGTATCTTTGGACCGAAAAGTGTCATTACAAATTAGCTTTCTAATTAGATAAGTTCCAAAATGATGAGTTTAAAAACTATTTCTATTAAAAGCAGTATGTGATAGTGGCAAACAGCCTGGATTGCTTTTGTCTTGAAAAGTGTTAATAATCTGTTCCCTTGGTTTTCATTGATTGGCTTAATATACTGTGTAGTGGAGTTGATTGTTTTTCATAACAATGAAATCTGATGGAAATGTTTACTTAGACCTGGTATCCTAAATGATGAACATATAATCATTGTCCTGTAGGTAGACAGGTATTATTCTTCATCTCTGGGAAAAACACTCTCACTGAAGAATTTTGGTTTCTTCCTTTTATTAGCTATATCATGGGTTTAATGGCAAATAGGAATTTGGCTCATAATTGCATTGATATTTTCAGAAAATGGTCAATTTTTAAAAATTTTTTTAAAGACCTGTGTGATGAGGTTGACACTTCTGACCCTTGGCTAGGGAAGAAAAACAAAAGCCAAGTATGTGAAGATCCAATTAAGGACACTAAGGAGACACTTTAAACTATTCTTTCTAATTAGTTATAGGTACATAGGTAAAGGTAGAATAGCAGTGCTAGAAGCAGCTGCTCAGATACGTAACTATCAGAGACAAGCTGTATATCTTCACCTTATATAATAAAATATTTAAGTGAATTTTGAATAACTCAGCCTCAGAGATAGAACAAAATATACCTAAGTGTTTTATCTTTCTAAATCTTTCTCCATGTCAGGGTTTCACACAACCTTGGCACTATTGGTATTTTGAGCCCAGTGATTATTTGTTGTGGGGGCTGTCCTGTGCATTGCAAGATGTTTAGCAGCATCTCTGACCTCTACCCACTAGATGCCATAGTTGCACCTCTTCTGCACAGTTGTAGCAGTAAAAAATGTCTCCAGACATTGCCAGGTGTCCTCTGGGAAATAAAAGTGCTCCTAGTTGAGAAGCACTCCAAATTCCAACCTCACTCCAAATCAGTATCTTTATGTGATCTCTGGGGTTATGTTTTGATTCCCTGGGGGCTGTTGCAGAAAACAGTAGAGAAGTCAAATATGTAAGGTGTCCAGGTCTCCAATCCTACTTCAGCCAGAGAAATCTAGTTTTATTGTTTGTTTGTTTAACAAACTAGGTTTTATGCAAAATTTGAATTGATGCTCAATCAAAAGTTCTTTGAATGTCTGGTAGAATTCAGCTGTGAATCCAAATGGGTAGTGAGGAAGTCAAACTGTCACTGTTTGCTGATGACATGATCATATACCTAGAAAACCCTAAAGACTCATCCGTAAAGCTCCTAGAACTGGTAAATGAATTTAATGAAGTTTCATAATATAAAATTAATGTACACAAATAGGTAGCTCTGCTAAACACCAACAGTGACCAAGCTGAGAATCAAGTCAAGAACCCAACCCCTTTTGCAATAGCTGCAAAAAATAAAATAATATAAAATGAAATAGTTGGAACTACACTTAACCAAAGAGGTGAAAGATCTCTACAAGAAAACTATAAAATGTTGCTGAAAGAAATCATAGATGACATAAACAAATGGAAGCACATCCCATGCTCATGGATGGGTAGAATTAATATTGTGAAAATGACCATACTGCCAAAATCCATCTACAAATTCAGTGCAATTCCCAATAAAATGCCATCATTATTCTTTACAGAGCTAGAAAAAAAATCTTAAAATTCATATGGAACCAAATAAGGGCTTACACAGCCAAAACAAGACTAAGCAAAAAGACCAAATCTGGAGGCATTCCATTACTTGACTTTAAATTATACTATAAGGCCCTAGTCACCAAGACAGCAAGGTACTGGTATAAAAATAGGCACATAGACCAATGGAACAGAATAGAGAACCCAGAAATAAACCCAAATACTTACAATCAACTGATGTTCTATAAAGAAAACAAAAACATAAAGTGGGGAAAGGACTCCCTATTCAACAAATGGTGCAGGGATAATTAGCAAGCCACATGTAGAAGAATGAAACTGGATCCACATCTCTCACCTTACACCAAAATTAACTGAAGATGGATCAATGACTTAAATCTAAGACCTGAAACCTTAAAAATTCTAGAAGATAACATCACAAAAACTCTTCTAGACATTGGCTTAGGCACATACTTTATAACCAAGAACCCAAAAGAAAATCTGACAATAACAAAGATAAATAGATGGAACTTAATTAAACTAAAAACCTTCTGTACAGCAAAAGAAATAATCAGCAGAGTAAACAGACAATCCACAGAGGGGGAGAAAATCTTCACAATCTATGCATCCAACAAAGGACTAATATCCAGAATCTACAAGGAACTCAAATAACTCAGCAAGAACAAAACAAAAAATCCCATCAAAAATTGGGCTAAGAGCATGAATAGATAATTCTTAAAAGAAAATATACAAATGGCCAACGAACATGAAAAAATGTACAACATCACTAATTATAAAGGAAATGTAAATTAAAACCACAGTGCGATCCCACCTCACTCCTGCAAGAATGGCCATAATCGAAAAATCAAAATATAACAGATGTTGGCATGGATGTGGTAAAAAAGGAACACTTTTACACTGTTGGTGGAAATATAAACTAGTCCAACAACCACTATGGAAAACAGTATGGAGATTCCTTAGAGAACTAAAAGTAGATCTACCCCCATTCCTGGGTATCTATCCAGAGGAAAATAAGTCATTATAAGAAAAATATACCTGCACGTGCATGTTTATAACAGCACAATTCACAATTGCAAAAATATGGAACTAGCCTAAATGCCCATCAATGAATAGATAAAGAAAATGTGGTATATTTATACTATGGAATATTACTCAGCCATAAAAAGGAATGAAATAATTATTTTTCAGCAACCTGGAATTCAATCACCACAGATTAGTATTTAATGCTCTAGACTTTACATGCAGCATGCACTCTGGTTCATTTCTGTCCCTGTTGCATTGTCCATAAAAGTCATTAATGTTATTGAATGTATCAGTTGGTTTCTCTTTATTATTAACTAGTATTGTAATGCTTCGTGTATGCTTAAAAGGTTATCTTCATATATTAATTTGTATGTATATAAGGATGCACTTTAAGAATGCAAAATCTCTATGAATTGTTTAAAAAACAATTTTCATTCTGTGATGGCCTTCATTGATAAGCATCTATTTGAAGTTAATCTAGCACTGAGCGGGAGTCCTTGCTTTTAATTTGCCTTAGTTTTCAAGAAGCATTTTAAATTCCAAGTTGCAAAAATAGAGATGAAAACCTGTGCTTGTGATTCAATGGTAACTATTTTAGCAATTTATCATTGTTCTGGTAACATGATCATCAACTTTTAAGGCAATTAGGTTGTGTAGAAATCACCAACATAAAGGAAAAGAAAAAATGAACAGTAGTTGGTCTTCAAAGCGTTTCTCTTTTGCATGACAAGAACGATGTGGGCTTAATCAATAAATTGGCATAATAAGAAAATTGTACCTTCTTTAACCTCGAGGGCAAAATTATTTTGGCACATCACTTGGAACTGCTGTGGAATTTTTAGGTATAAAATGTAATGAAACCACATAGGCTTATAGGAACACTCTAAATGCTGTTTGGGGGACAAGTAGTTAACCTAAGCATTAATGCTGGCAATGCCAAAATACTAACATAACTTTCTAAGTATGTTAATTTTAAAACAGTTGCTCAACAAACATTTTTTGATTACATATTATATTTCAGGCTTAAAACTCACTACAATACCATAAAGATCAATAAGTCATTTTTGGTGATGTAAATTTATAAATGTATTACATGTTATTTTAAGTCACAATTTTCCTCTGCCCAATACTCAGACCTTACCTGAGTAATTAAAATAAATAGAAAGCAAAGGTCCAAGGGAAATTTAGTATGCCTCCTTTCCTTTAAAATTTCTGATTGCTTAGTTTTCCAAGGAATCTTTGTAAGTTAACACAGTGTGCATGTGTACAAAGGAAGCACACGGTCATTTTCTTGGTAGAACAGGGAATGAAGAAAGACTCCTGGGGAAGAATATGGAAACTAAATATTGCTAGAGACAGCACAGATTTTAGAAACTGGATGAAATTAGAGTAAGTGAGTTTCTGGAGTATCTTATAAAATGGAGAAACCAGAAAAGGCATATATGTCTGATTCCAATACGTATTTTAATACAAAAATAAGACCATCCGGTGCATTTTTAAAAGCTAATTGGGGCTGAAAGACAAATCTCTGTTTGCACAGTTCAGTTCTCATTTCTGTCTTGCCCTGAGACTGTACATTTAATTCACTGAATTCTTAATTATAAATGTAAAAGGTACTGTTTCACTAGATCTTTAAACATTTGAAAGCTTCTATATAATTGTCATCTTAGCAGAAAAATACTCTTCTTTCTACAGATTCTTAATCTCCAAATTGCATGTGGGTGTATATATATATACTTGTGTGTGTATGTGTGTGTGTGTGTGTGTGTGTGTATATATATATATACACTTCACTTTCTATATATCATAGGTTTGGAAAAATATATCAGGAAGCCATTTGTGTTAGTTATTGCTACTGTCCATTCTTCAACAAACAGCATAAAAATATACAAGTTTAACTGTTTAACTGTTTCTTTAGGTCTTCATTTCCTTATGTAAAACCTATAGCTGATGGGTTTTTTTTCTTGCCAATCTGTCTTTTGCTGTAGGGGCCCAAGTCATGAACCTAAAATAAGTGAGAAAAATGTTTTCTTCCTGTGCTACATGACCTAACAACCATCTCAGAACTGAGTGGCTTAAAACAACAATCATTTATGATTTGTTAGGCCTCTACAGGTGGGTTGGGTGTTTCTGCTGATGCAGCCTAGGCTCAGCAAGGCTCACCTGTGTGTCTGTGGTCAGGTGTGGGTCAGCTAGGTGCTTGTGGTGATCTTAGTTGGACTCTCTCACATGTCTGTCCCTTGGTTGTCCTAACTGAGCCAACTCAGCCTGCTCCAGGTGTCTCTCATCCTTTAGCATGCTAACACACATGTTCTTGTGGAGAAGGCAAAGGACCAAGAGTGAATGTGTAAATGTACAAAATACTTTTTCAAGTCTCTGCTTGCCATTGTCCCACTGACAAAAGTAAATCACATAGTCAAGTTCAAGACCAGCATGGGAAGGTGTAACAAAAAGAGAAGTTCAGGAGAGAATGAGAAAGGGAGTGTGAACTTCGGTGGAAGAATTCCAAAAGTCTGAAAAAAAAATCCCATAGAAAAGGTAACATAGAGAAACATATCCCAAACTCTAGGAGATTTGCTTTGGTGAGCATTCTGTCAACCCAGAATGCTGCCATTTGATTTATCTCACTCAGGTCTCAGTTTGCATGGTCTCCGTTGAAGAGGTCTTGCCTCACTACGCTGGCTAACTACAGACACTTCTCCCTTTTTATGGTTTGCTATCACAGCACCCCTTTGCACCCTTTACTAGCTGCCAATAATGAAATAATAATCTATCGTAATATTTATTTCCCCATTTGGTTATTGATTTTTCCTGTTTCCCTTACTAGAGCATCAGGTCCAGTGACATTGGAACTGGCTTGCAGTAGCTCCTGAGGACCAGTTGGTAAATTTCCAGGAATTTTGTGAAGTGTTGACATCATGTTGGTAACTTGAAATAAGGCACAGTGGGAATACTTACTTCATTGAAAGTGGCATGAACTACAAAGCAATTCTTTGATTTTGGGAGAGGTGAGTGAGGAGAGGCAGATGTTACACCTTTACCAGCACATTTTGATCATACTTGCATGAAAGCAGCAGTGGTGTGTCTTTTTCCTCATCTCCTCAGTGTCTAACACACAGCCTTCACATATTAGCACTCAATAAATATTTGTTGAATAAGTGAATAAATTGATAAATTAATGGACAAATACATGAATGAATGGATGAATGCCAAAGGGCAAATAGGTAGAAAATGGGTCTAGATAGTAGATTTTCTGATTTCTAACCCTCTGAGGACTCTGATAATTTTGTAACATTGAGAATTCCCACCTATCTGACACCAAATGGGCCTTGACTTGCCACAGTGCAGCCCTCCATGCCTGTAATTATGATTATCTTAATTAACCTTGTTTACCTGGAGGCTATACTTGTACTGACTCAACTACCTGCATCTCTCCTAAACCCCACCCCATCCTGACACCACAATATGTGATGACATATGTTCTGATGACCCTGTTACTCTAGTCTGGGTGATCTCTGGATTCTGCCTAATTTACTCGTCATCCTATTGGGACTCTTTAAGTTCACTTCTTCATAGGAAACTCAAGACTCTGATGATCTTGCATCTCCAAATATGTTTTGAACCCTTCCATGCTCTCAAATCTCTCCCGACACCACCCCAGTCCTAGCCACTGTTATCTCATGCCAGGACAGCTGCTGGATGCTCCTAACTGACCTATCTCATTCACTATTGCCCATCCTCCATCCACACTCTCAACTACCACCTTAACACCCACCTATCCCCACCCCAAGTAAAAGATTCCCAGACCCTCCTGCTCTTAGGAGGAAGTCAGTGCTCTGTATGGTGGCCAGCAAAGCCTGTACCCTTGGGGCCCTACATACCTTGCTAGCTCTTGAACTGGGCTTTTTCTGTTTCAGTCACTGGAGTCTTCTTTCAGGCTCATAAATTGTCATACTTCCTCCCCTCACAGGCCCTTTGACATGTTCTCCTCTCTGTCTCTAATCTGCTTCCTCCACTTTCCCTTTCAGATAACTTCTCCTACTCGTCCTGCACCATCAAACTTGACATTGTCTTCCCGGATATGTCCAGCTGCAATTCTATGGATTAATAGCACCATTTTTCTCTCTGTTTCACAGAGCATTGATCACAGGTGCTGTTTGTATGAGTATTCGTTTTCATTATTGGGTTTTACAAGCATTTGCTTACCCTCCATTCTCCTTACCGGATGGCTACACAGTGAGAAGTTAGGTGCAGGAGCCAGGCCTGGGTTTTCTCACCATTGTCTTTCTCTTGCTCGCTTACTCTCTCTCTCTCTCTCTCTCTCTCTCTCATTTGCTGGTTCCCTCTCTCTCTCTCTCACTAGATTAAAGAATGGATGAAAAAATGACGGGAATGCCACAGAGATCAACATAACTAGGTTATCTATTAACCCAGGAACGTTTTATTTTGTGTTTTCTCATAGGAGTATAAGACTATTCAAGAAGCAGATCTCTCTGATTTCCTCCTACCCCTCATATAAACATTCCCACATTCTAATCCTCCCCAATTACAGCTCAGACAATTGCTGATCAGCTTGTGTCATCCTTGCTACAATGAAATCTTTCTTCTAAGTTCGTCAGTGCCCCAATTTTGCCAAGCCCATAAATCTCTTATTTCTTATCTTTAGAGACTTTGTCATAGCATTTGACACTATTTGTTATCCTCTCTTTTTTTTTCCACTGTTAAAAAATTTGATTATGGTAAAATGCAAATAACAAAATGTATCATCTTAACCATTTTTAAGAGTGAATGAATGACTTTTTCTTCAGTAACTTATGTACGGTTCATATTCTCAGGACAATAGTGCCAAGTCAAGAATTAAACCCTGTAAGATGCCACTGCTTATGCCTTCTTTTTATGCTCTTTCTTATCTGTTAATTCCATTATATAGGAATAATGCAGAATTAGAATCATGAAAATGCTTATAGAAAGAATATTTGAGCAAAACTAGGACATACTGTGAAATGGTCATTTTAATATAATTATATGTTAGGTCATAGAATTATGGAATGTTCGAGGAGACAAAGATCTAGGTATCACCAAGTCTATTTCAGTCACTTTACAGGGAAGGAGGCTCTAACCCAGGGAAAAGATGCAACTTGTCCAAGTTGCATAACTAGTTGGAATCAGAAACCAGCTTTTCTTTTATATCTGAAGTGACAGTCATAATTTTTTAAACAGCGAGTAACAGCAAACAATTGACACTAACTTTTGGAAAATTATCAGCGATGTGATTGATAAGCTGGTAGACTGCAGTCATGGCTTGATCTAGGGCTACCAATAGTTTTGTTTCATTCAACTTTCTCTTTTTCTTAACCATTTTTAAAGTGTATTGCTCAAGAGTTTTCAGTCCATTCACATTGTGCACCTAATCTCTACATCTTTTTGATCTTGTGTAACTGAAACTTTATACCCATTAAACCACTCCTCATTTTCCCCTATCCCCAGCCCCTGGAGACTATCATTCTATTTTCTATCTCTATTAACTTCATTACTTTCGTTACCTCATGGAAATATCTATGTCCTTTCCTTTTTGAAATTCTTTACTCTTTTGCCATCCATGACATCAGACTCTCCTAGTTTCCTCTACAGCTTCTCTCCAAAGTTCCTCCTTCTTGGCACTTGTTTTCCTGTGATAGTTTGGGTTTCCCCACAAGCTGACCCTGAGATAAGAATTTGAGTGCAGTAATTTATTTCAAAGGGCAATCCCCTAAACAGTGTTATGGAAGTGGAGAAGTAAGACAAGGAAGGGAAGCACTGATAAAATATGTATTATCAATAAAAGGTACATTTATAGACATCTGGAGCTCAATTCCACTGGGGGGGTCTGTGAAACAGTGTAGGACATAGTTCAGGGTTGTCCCAAGCAAGCAGGGAGGAGGCTGGGGGATCTATCTACCAACAACTCCCAGCTTTCACCAGCTGAGGGCTCTTCTTAGGGGCATTAACTCTGTGGCATTTCCAGCCTGTTCACTGCATGTGCAACCATCTTCCAAGTACAGAAAGGCCTCAGATAGAAGGTGTAAGTGCTAGCAGAGGAGATCTGAGGGGCACTAAAAATATCTGCTCATGTCCCTATTTGTTCCTTACCCCTTGTTCTCTACACATGGTCTTGGCTGTTGCATCTTAACAATCCTCCTGTCTTCCATTGCCTTCCATTTATTGAAAACTTCCAAATCTTTGGCCCAGATTTTCTTCCTACGATCTGACCTCTTAAGTTTATCTGTTTACATCTACTTCTGGGGGAGCTTATGGCATCTCAAAATCACCAAATCTCCTCCTCTAATTCTAACTTTGGCTATTGGTCACTCTGCTCTGGTTCCTGCCCTTCCCCCAACCCTGGCTAATGGAACTGTGACTCTGTTGGTCTTTTGGGCCTCAGCATCCCCGCTGCTCACAGCACTTCTTAAGAATAATCAGTTATTAAGACCTATCCATTCTAATTCCTTAAAAGCTCTCTAATCCATCTCTTCCACCACCACATTCATTTTCTTAATTCAGGTTCTTATCATCTCTCACCCTGACCACTGCGGTATTCTCCTAACTGGACCTCCTCCTACCTGTAATTTAAACTTCATCCAGTCCATGCCCTAAGCAGCGGGAAGAGTGACTTTATTCTAAGTTATAAGAATTCAATTGTTGCAAATCAGGTCACATCACTCTCCTCTTTTAATTCTTTGAGTGTTGTAGTCATTTTTAAACTCTGTTTTATTTGATCAATTACAGAAAGATGGCCTTTTCTCTTTTGCTAGTTTCTAGAGAAAGTGGTAAACCATAGACTTAACCCTTTCTTAAACGTTTGGGAGATCATACTTATAAAACCGGTGGGATCTGGGGGCATTTATGAAGAGGAGGCCTTTTCTTGAATTCTTACTGGTCCATTTTAATTATCTCTGATTTGTGACAGTTTATATTTTTCTAAGAATTTGTTCATACCATTTATATATTCAAATTTAGAGACAATCATTTACAGTATTCTTTTTTATTTTACATTTCTGTTGCATATATATATATATAGTCTATCCTTTTACTTTATGGATTTATTTGCAAATTCCCCTTCTCCTCTTCAGTCTCCCTAGAAATCTGTCCTTTTTATTAAGCATTTCAAAGAGCTAGTTTAATTATTGCTAATTGCCATTATTTCTATTTTTCACAATTTCATAGATTTCTGCTATTACCTTTATTTCTATGTCTTTGCTTATTGGATGTGCTTTCCTGCAACCTTTCCTTACTCTATTTGAATGTTTGACTCACTTTTTTTCTGACTCTTTTTGGTTTCTTAATACATGTTTTAAGCTACACATTTTCTTCTGTGTTCTACGTTTATGTCCCCAGAATTTGACATGTGGTGTTTCATTCATTCTAAATATTTAATTCAGGTGTTTTGCAGAGTAGGGAAGTAGGAGTGAGCAATCTAACCTCTTAAATTCCTCAAGTCAAATTCCTTAAATTCCTTAAATTGCTCAAGAGGAATCTCTTGAGCAAGATTCTAGGAGAACAAAGCAAAGAGGTCATTAGAGACACTGAAAGCTAAAATATCAATTTCTTTCATGTGTTTAAATGTAAGCAATTGTTTTGGTCTCTCAACCTTCATCCCTAGAAAAGGGAAGAAAAGGACCTTTGAATGAATGAAAATGAATCTAATTCATTTCACTTTAACTGGTCTGTTTTCTAGGATTAGCCCTTGCTCTGGATACAAATCAGAGGTAACATTTTGTTAGACTTCTTTCACATTTGTTGTTATTAAATAAGAGAAATAAAACCTTTTATCAAATAATATCATGAGCTATTTATTTTGATTACAGTAACCTTATCTGGTTTCATCTTACAAATGTCACATTGTTTATCTTGCAATTAAAATAATTAAATTATATACTTGCTGTTAGACCAATTTGTTTTTTAGTAGTTTCTGCTTTTCTTGTAAAGTAAATACATTGAGAAAGTTCAATCATGGGATCTAGTAAAATATAAGAAATTATTTCTAATTTTTAATACAAGTCTTACTTCATTAATCTCAAAAACAGAACAGCAGAATACAACATGCACACAAACACAAATATACTCTCATACATACACACAAGTCCAGATGTGTAAATAAGTAAATATTTCAAAGAAATGGCATGTTTTCTCTCATATTTCATTGTTTATAAATAATTCATAATTTTAGCTACATTGAATAATTACAAATTAAGTAATGGAAAATAGTATATTGATTTATTATTTTCATTTCATAACACCATAATTTTTTTCTCATGTTTTTGGTAATATACACCTCAAGATACATTCTGTAAGACAGGTGTTTTCATATGTATCGTAATATACCTGTTTGTATTGATTTTTGTTTTTCTGTTTTTCGTTTTTTTTTTTTTTTTTTTTTTTNTTGTATTCATAAATAATGTCCCACTTTTGCTGACAGAGAAAATGGGTTTGGCTAATCGGTTTTAAAATTAGGCCTAGCCTTGCCAGTTAGGTCATTCAGGGGACTTTTTAACTCATCGATCTATATATGCCTCTGAGATTTTGATGAAAAAAATGTATTGAAGGCATGTGATATTTTAAGACATTTTAAAAGCATTTAAGAAAATGCTTTTTACAAAGTACAATACAAAGTACAGAAATAAGCAATATTTTGATTTTCCAAAGATTTTCAGAGCGTATCTCTGGTTGAAAGAGTAATAAACCTTATAAATAGCAGTTGATTCGTCTTTTTGCTATTTCTCCCAGATATTGGGATCTTGAACTACTCTAGGGATTGGGATAGAAATCCTTTTACAAGTCTGGGGATTTCCATTTATGAGCTTTCAGCAAAATTGACAGAGGGCTTCATAAAGCTCATAGCTGATAGAATCATTAAAAGGGTTGTATGATGGGCAACAATGTGATTTTGGCATATATTTGGAAAGTTCAAACAATTGAATGCCATTGCTGTATTAAAAATCCCTTTTACTCTTATGTACTTGCTTACAAGAGCAAGCTTTCACAGTGACTATACATATATATACATATAATATTACAAATAGAGTCCATGATTAGACCTGTGTTCTTTTAGCAATAAAGAAATATTTATGGGCCGAGTGAAATGGTTCACGTCAGTAATCCCAGCACTTTGGGAGGCTGAAGTGGGCAGATTTCTTTAGCCCAGGAGTTCACGACGAGCCTGGGCAATGCGGCAAACCTTGACTCTAAAAAAAAATAATAGCTGGTGTGGTGTTGGACACCTGAGGTCCCAGCATCTCAGGAGGCTAAAGTGAAGGATTTCTTGAGCCCAGGAGGTGAAGGAGGCTGCAGTGAGCTGTGATCACACCACTGTACTCCAGCCTGGGTAACGGAATGAAACCCTGTCTCAAAAAAAAAAAAAAAAGAATTGTGACCTTCATAGATATCCACAAATACATGAATTGGGAAACAGTCCCATTTATCTCATTAAGAGATGCATTTGTGATAAAATTTACTTTTGTGTTTAATACTTATTTATCAAAATTTGTGATAGCTTTATAATACTTTTATCAATTGTGAATTACGAATAATTATAATTTTATTTCAATATATTTTAAAATATTTCACACTTTATGATCATCAACAAAAAATTTCAATTTGTTATATATATTTTTGGTGCTCATAAGAATGTAGAATGACTAAAAACAATTTTCAAATATAAAATAAATTAGGATAAAACTCTGTAGGGGAATCATACTAAAATTTGATTTCAGTTAATAAAAGAAATGATGTAAATTTTCTGACTGTCATTGGAGAATTTGTTCTTTTGATGAATGATGCTAAATTTTAAAATGTCGTTTAGTATCGAGATTCCTTTGGGTATATTTAAAATATGATGCAAGAGTGTTATTACATCATTGAATTCAATTTAAAAGTTGTGAGGGGATCTATATCTTTCCCATACTAGTTTTGGAATATGGCAACAAAATATTTAAACAAAGCATGAGGATTGCTTGAGCCAAGGCATTCAGAACCAGCCTGGACAACATAGTGAGACCTTGTCTCTACAAAAAATAAAAAAGTAGCATGTTGTGGCACACACCTATAGCCCCAGCTACTCAAAAGGCTGAAGTGGTAGGATCGTTTGAGCTTGAGAGGTTGAGTCTGCAGTGAGACCCTGAGTGAGACCCTGTCTCAAAAATTGTATTTTAATTTGGAAAAAATAACATTCAAAGACCATTATTTTGAGATGCCACTTATAGAGAAACAGGCTCACATGTGGGCAGTATTAGGGCCCATACAGCATCCCAGCCACAAGTGGTAAGAGTGCTTTGAAACTGGGATGAGTCATGGTAGAAGTTCCATGCAAATAGCTCAGGAACAAAGCCCTTTGGCATACTGGCTGCCAGCACAGCCAAGCTCTCATCTCAGTTTTCATGACTCTTCAAGTGAAACTCAAGTTCTTACAATTCATGGCTCCTTCTATTATGAAAAATTATCCAAAACTTTGCATTTTCATGTCGTGCTACAGTATTATTTAATAAACCTGCCTGTGGTTCATCTGAGGTTCTAGGGCAGTGTGGTCCAAGAGAAAGCTCTGTGATGATGGGCATGTTCTCTATGGGAGCTGTTACATATGGTTGAACACCTGAAATGTGGCTAGTTTCGCTAAAAAACTGAACCTTTAGTGTACATAAGTTTAATTAATTTAATTTGAAATTTAAATAGTTATATGAAACTTGACTACTGTATTGGATGAAACAGCTCTGGCATAATGTACCTTTTTTTGATTCACTATTTCCTATTGATTAGGGCCCAGACTGTAATCAAAAAAGTTAAATGTTAACTTCTCAAAGACTGGTAAATTACAAATGATTTCTGTCCTGTACTACAGGGCAATAAAACAGGGCCACAATTGTATTTCCCTGTAGTACATTAACTAGTTTTGTATCTAATTAACAATCTTATTTCAACATTCTTTCACTGCTAATATGTGCTTCAGTCTATTTAACCCTCCTTTGAACCAGGTTTACCATCCCCCTGTTTCTGCCATTAAGGAGTTTCTGCTACAAATTGACACACCTTTCCTACGTATTTATGAGAAAGTAGTGCTTGTGAAGTTTTCGGAAATTATACTCTGGTGTTGCATCCCATCTGACTTCACTTACTATTTACTGAGTTCTGCTAGTCCTCACATTTTGCTCCTGGCTATGATCCTGAAGCAACTGCTAATCACTTAGATTTGCTTGGGACTCAATTTCGATTTGCATTTGCTAGAGGAAAGAAAGTGGCTTTAGAAGTCAGAGTGGATTAAAAATCCAGCTCTGGGCAGGGCGCAGTGGCTCGTGCCTGTAATCCCAGCACTTTGGGAGGCTGAGGTGAGTGGATCACCTGAGTTCAGGAGTTTGAGACAGCTTGGCCAACATGGTGCAACCCCGTCTCTACTAAAAAAGCAAAAATTAGCCAGGTGTGGTGGCAGGCGCCTGTAATCCCAGCTACTCAGGAGGCTGAGGTAGGAGAATCACTTGAACCCAGGTGGCAGAGGTTGCAGTGAGCCAAGATCGCCAAGATCGCACCACTGTATTCCAGCCTGGGTGACAGAGAGTGAGACTGTCTCAAAAAAAAAAAAAAAAAAAGAAAGAAAGAAAGAAAAGAAAAGAAAAGAAAAGAAAAGACCCCAGCTCTGTTGCTTATATCGTTGTATAACCTGAAAAAAATTATGATGGTAAGTATAATAGGAACTGTCTAATATGGTTGCTATGAGGAACAAATGATGATAATTTGCTCAGTGCACTGCCTAGCAATTTTAAGTGTTCAATGAAAATTACTGCTTCACTGGTTTGAAGTTTCTAGCCCTATCTCCTTTCTCCATATCCACTGGCCTTTTGCGTTGCAGAGCTCCCTCACTCTGGAAGCTTTCTTCCATCCCCACTTTTTGCTGAATGGCATTTACCAAAAGTCACCGTTATGGTCTGAATTTTGTCCCTCCAAATTCATTTGTTGAAGTCCTAATCCCCATTACCTCAGAATGTAACCATATTTGGAAATAGGGTCTTTAAAATGGTAATTAAGTAAAAATATCATCATTAGGGTGGTGTGGTTTTAATCCAGTGTGACTGGTGCACTCATAAGAGGAGAAAATTTGGACATACGCATATACAGAGGGAAGGCTGTGTAAAGACACAGGGAGAAAATGGCCATCAATGAGCCAAAGAGAGAGGCCTCAGAAAAATCCAACCTTGATGACACTTTGATCTCAGCTTCCAGGGCTGTGAGAAAATGAATTTCTGTTGTTTAAGCCACCTAGTCTGTGGTACTTTTTTATGGCAACCCTAACAAACTAATTCTGTTTAAAGATGAAACATCTATCATCTCAGTTAAAATGCAGAGGTCTATTAAAATACTTTGTCTATTAATTGTTTATACTATAGCATGAAGTTTAAAGGTTTGGGCCAAGGATTGAAGTGAAAAAATCAGGGAAATGAGACAGGAGACTTTGGTTTCGAAAGAGTTACTACAGAACTATCATTGGGTTAGGGGAAATGTCCACGGGTGGGTCAGTTTGAAGCCTCTGCTCTAGGATGGCTTTGACCTGAAAAATTCAGCTCTCTTTCTAAGGGCCTCTCATCCTTTCGCAAGCTAGCTCAGGCTTGTTCTGCTGGTGGTGGCCAGGATGGAAGAGTAAAAATGAAAGTAAAGTCTCTGGAGGCCCAGCCTCAAAACTGTAACACTAGTTTTAGCTCATTCAATTCACCAAAGCCAATCCCAAGGCCAGTTCAGAGTTACTGGGTGGGGAAATCTCTTGATAAGGAGAGTGGCAAAGTCACATTGGAAAGAGAGTAGATTCAGGAAGGGGCAGATAATTAGAATCATCTTGTAATATACTAAAATATAAGCTGATTATATATTACATTTTGATGTTTTTGGAACTTCTGCACTTTTTTTTTTTTTGCATCAGTGCCTTCATAATATATCTTTATATGTCCTTCGAACAAGATGTGCTTTGAGAGATATGAAATGTGGAAAATTAAAAATTATGCGGTTTGAATTCTCATTCTCTTCAGTGTCCACCTAATGCAAACAGTTATTTTAAGCATGTCAGAACTGCCAACAGATAAGGATTGTGCTTGTTTTTATAAAGAAACTGAGGCTTTGATGCTTTGCAGGGAGAAAGATAGCTCAGGATATGGGTGAGAATGAGGGCAGAATGAGAAATTCCTCAATGGACATCCTTTGAAAAAGTCCACATTTGAAACTAGGAAGGAAATTAGTAGACCTACTAAATACCTGAAGGTGATATCCGTGAGTCCAAGCCCAAGAGGGCATATAGGAAAGCAGAGAATGACCCATCAGGGCCAGGTACCAACCCACTTCATTAGAGCAAAGAGTTGCACTTACTACTGAGAAAGCTGCAGAGCAGAGGTCCGCAAACTGTTTCTGTGAAGAACAAGGCAGTAACTATTTCCATATGGTCAGAGGTCTTATGGTCCCTGCCACAATCACCCAATCCTGACCTTATAGTGTGATAAGCAGTCATAGACAGTAGGCAAATAGACTGGGTGTGGTGTCTCGTGCTTGTATTCCTAGCACTTTGGGAGGCTGAGATGGGAATATTGCTTGAGCTCAGGAGTCTGAGACTGGCCTGGGCAATATAATGAGACCCTGTCTCTACAGGCTACAGTGCAGCCTCAAACAACTGCACAACTGCACTCCAGCCTTGGTGACAGAGGGAGACATTGTCTAAAAAAAAAAAAAAAAAGAAAGAAAAGAAAAGAAAGAAAAGAAAGAGAGAAAAAGGAAGACAATTCTCAAACTAATGGAGATAGCTGCATTTCCTTCATTTGCAAATTTACTTACATTATTTATAAATACCCTTTATTTACAAAAATAGGTGATGGGGCCAGATTTGGCCTATGAATCGTAGTTTACCAATTCCTGCTCTAGAAGAACATTCTTCTGTCATTGAAAAATACATCATTGAGAATGCAAGAGACTTCTGATACTGAAGACTCAAGTAAATAAAATGAATGCAAATAATTAATCAGCAGAAGAAAATAAGAGTCCTCTAGAAAATGCAGAAATTCAGGTAACACGTACTTGAAAGGTGGTTTCGACCTGTTGGGAGAGGCTAGTGATTCTATGAGAACTAAGAAACAACAAATACAGAAACAAGTAAATACAGAAGAACAACCATGTGTTTCAGGCGTGAAGAATGTGATTCTTTCAGGCAGGCCTGAAACAATGGATCGTGGGATGCCACAAGCTACATTCCCTGTAGACTGCAGGGCAACCCTGATTCTCATGAAAAGCCTTGTGAGTGAATAACTCATAGTGCCTTATCAATAAATTGTTCATCAGCCAATTTCTTCCGGAGGACGTTTCTTCTAGAAAGAGACAAAATGAAAGACGGCACAACAGTTTTGTCAAACTTTAAGACTACCTTAAAATCAATAAAAATTGTCAAATATGAACAAAAAAAGCAGCAAAGACTTTTGGGGCAGTGAAGATCAAGATACAAAAGAAAACCTCTATGAAGAAGTTTCCAACTAGAATCTTTTCAAAAATGAATAAAATAGCCAGTGAAATGCTGGTAGGAAGTGTACTTGTTGTTTTTGGGAAAACTAGGAAGTATAAAACGTAAAACACAAAAGAAAACAAACAAACAAAACAAAATCAAACAACCAGAACAAAGTGTTGGAAGGCAAAAGATTGCTAAATATATCACAAATATTTTCAAGGAATTTTTTGAAACTTTCAAAGTGAATAAAAGCCTTAGTCAAGCTAAGCTCAGCAAAGAGAAGATGAAGTCTGGCCTCTGAAGGTTAAAAAGAAAAATCTAGACCTAAAGAGGGCATGGAGCAGTACCACAGGAAGCAGAAAACTGGATGAAGGGAACACTTAGCTGAGAGAACTAATCAAATTACAGTTTATTATAAAATTCGGAAAGGCCTAGAGGAAGCTTATTTTTTTTTAACCACACACAAAAAAGAATTTGACATTTTGAATAATTACATTGGGCAGCTGAAATAACTGGCAAATCACCAGAGTGAGAAGATAAAATAAATCAGAGATGACGGATGATATATATCTCCTGGATAGAATCTTTGTTAACAATAGCTAGAGAAGATTGAGGCCATTTCCCATCCAAGCTGAAGGATGAGGTGTCAACCAAGCATGGACTGGAAGAACAAATAAAGAAAGTGAGTTTTGCTCACTGTGTTCAGCAGAGCTCTCCTGGAAAATGAATGCAAAACCTTGCAGCACAGTGTAGAAATCCTGAAGGGACATAAAGACATACTTCTGTAAAAGCAGCTGATTTAGGAAGAGAATATATGGGGAAAGAGAGCAAAGGCAATCAGCTACAAAGGAGATACAAATTATAGAGGCAGAGAATTCAAGAAACAGAGGAAGAATTGCAGAAATTAGCAACATCCGTATGCAATTCATAAGAAAGCCCATCATTACTTGAGATAAAAAATAATACCAATGCATAAAAAGAGAAATACTCCGAAAACCAGAGACTCTAAAACTCAATCCAGGAATACATAATCATGACAATCCCCCCTGCAACAAAATTTCTAACTTGGGGGACAAACTATATTACGCATTAGAATCACCAAGAGGCTAGGGCTAGATGAAACAAGGATGGTTGGGCCTCATTACAAGTTTCTGATTCAGTAGATCTAGGGTGAGGTCTGAAATTTTTAAAGAAATTCTTGACTGGGCACGGTGGATTACACCTGTAATCCCAGCACACTGGGAGGCCAAGGCGGGCGGATCACAACGTCCGGAGATTGAGACCATCCTGGCCAACATGGTGAAACCCTGTCTCCACTAAAATACAAAAAATTAGCCCGGCGTGGTGGCACGCGCCTGTAGTCCCAGCTACTCGCGAGGCTGAGGCAGGGGAATCGCTTGAACCCGGGAGGCGGAGTTTGCCGTGAGCCGAGACCGTGCCACTGCACTCCAGCCTGGTGACAGAGTGAGACTCCGTCTGAAAAAAAGAAAGAAAGAAAGAAATTCTCTGGTGATGCTTATGCTGCTGGTCTAAGAACCACGCTTTGTGAACCACTGCTGTAAACCAATCCTGGTCACATATTAGAGTTACCTGGACCCGTTGCACACCTATTAAATCAGAATCTCTGTGGGCGGGGCTCAGGTATGGGTATTTTTTGAAGCGTTTCATACGATTACAACACAGCCAGGCTTAAGAACCACTACAGTCAGCCAAGATGGTTCTTTTGACCAATACACTAAAATTGGAAACATATTTGCTGTCATCCCTACTGATGACATATTCACCTTTGATGTCTTTCTTTTCTCTTAACAGAGGAAATTTATCCAGAAATGAAAGTGTCCAACGCATGATCCTCCATGTAGTCTTAGAGAATCATCTGATCTGTTAGTGAAATAGTAGCTGCCTCTGATTTGGGTTCTGGTGAAGCTTCCATGAGAAACTCAAGGAGCCACTTAGAGGATAGATCATGGGTTTAATTCCAGTGCCAAGTCCCCCACCTCCTTATCCATCCTTTCACCCTTTCCCAGGCATGCTGAGATCTCACCAACAGGAGGATGCCCATCACCTTCTGACCTATTTAAACCTCTTCCCAAAGCCCAGGGAACTCATCTGTTTTCACTCTTTTTTCACCTCTGGTTTTTGCTGTGCATTTATTTCTAGACCTAAGTAAATTACCTTGGCTTTGACCTGGAATAAAGAACTTGCCTTTCACCCCTGTGAGAATGGATTTGTCCATCCAAGATTTAGATATTCAGACTCTCCCGGTTCAAGAAAGTGCATTTTGTCTTGTCTTGGATCAATATCTCTAACTTCAATCCCTAGACAAAATCCACGTAGCTTTTCACCTCTACCTTAGCAAGATCCTTTTCAGCTTTGGGTTTATTCGCATCCCTACCACATGCGTGAGCACACGCATGCACACACACAACACACTCATCCACACTTCATAGCAGTGCAAAGGACAATTCGTAGGCCTCCATCAGGCTTTCTCATTGTTTAAGACAGTAAATAGATAATTTGAACATTTCACTTGATTCAAAATCTCATATTTTTTCACTTTTCTTGACGTAAAATGTATAAACAGAGCAATGCCTAGCTTTTAAATATAAAATTGGATGAATTTTGACAAATGTAACATTACCCAAATAGAAATTTTTGTCATCTTAGAAAGTTCTCTTATGCCTCATTTCAGTCAGTTCAATAAGTAACCTCTGTTCTGATTTCTATCACCATATATTAATTCTCCCTGTTCTTGAACTTCATAGAAATGAAATCATACATTAAGTACCTGTTTGTGTCTATCTTTCTTTGTTCAGAGTAATGATTATGAGATTCACCACGTTGTGTGTCTCAGTAGTTCATCCTTTTGTGTTGCTGAGTAGTATTTTATTATGTGAATATAACATAATTTATCCATTTTCCTGTTGATGGACACTTAGGTTATAACAGATTCTGGCTGTTATAACAGGTTCTTACTGTTATCAATAAAGCTGCTATGAAAACTCTTGCACAGGTCTTTTTGTTGACACATGTTTTCATTTCTCTTAGATAAATTTTCTTCCAGGAGCATCAGGTTGTAAATGTTTTAACTTTACAAAATATTTTTCTTTTTTGTGAAATTGATTGTACCATTTTATATCCCAAAACAGCAATGTATGAGAATTCTAGTAACTCTCCATATATTCGCACTAACATTTGGTGTGGTTACTCTGTTGGTTTGGCTTTTTCTTCTTCATTTTAACCACAGTAGGTGGTTTGAAGTGGTAAGGTTTACTATTTTGCAGAATTTTAAATGTATGCTGACCTGAAATTGTTCGTATTTGAGCTGAGAAAATACATTTTGAGGTTCATACTTAATGTTTACAATTTTGCTGTAAAGGCGTAAGGATGATACAATGGACTTTGGGGACTTGGGGGGAGAAGTGGGTGGGGGCAAGGAATAAAAGACCACAAATATGGTGCAGTGTATACCGCTCGGGTGACGAGTGCGCCAAAATCTCACAAATCACCACTAAATAACTTACTCATGTAACTAAATACCACCTGTACCCTAATAAGTTATGGAAAAAATAAAAATAAAACTTAAAAAAATAAAAGTAAATAAATAAAACCTAACTGGGTACTATGCTCAGTACCTGGATGATGGGTTCAGTCATACCCCAAACCTCAGCATCATGCAGATCATGCAGTATACCCAGATAACAACCCTGTGCATGTACCTCCTGAATCTAAAAGTTAAGATTATAAAAAATAATAAAAATAAAACTTTGCTTTATATGCAAATCATCTTTTGAGTTTCAGTCTCCCTTATAATATGATTTGACTGGCTTAAATTTAATTATTTAGATCTTGCAATAGTAAACTATGTACAGTATTATAGAAATACATAAATGCCTTTTAAATTAAGAGAACTTAAATGACCGGAAAATGGAGCATGGACTGGAAGGGAAATTTGGACTGTAGAGTGTAGATGAACTTGATTTAAAGGTAAAACTTGGCACTGTAGACTAAATAAAGGAAGGCTGTGACATTCTAGATCAGTATTTGGTAAATGCCTATTGGGAGACTAACCTGCAAGTTTCATGAGCATTTCTTTATTGCTTCTTCAGCATTAAAACACAACGAAATGTTTCCTAATTAGATTAATACTAAAATAGTGTTAATTTGTTTTGTAGTACATGCTTTCTATTTTCTTTTATTGTTTTATTAACTTTTGAGTGGCATAAATTTAAAATTATTTTCATAAGTGTTCTGCATGGAACAATTGCTCAAAGTGAGAATATCTGGTGTGCATGATCAACAGTAGTGATCCTCCAACTTCAGTGAATGTCAGAACTTAGTAAATGTCAGAACTTAGGAAAAATACAAAAGCTCAGGCCCTGTCCTACTTCAGGAGACCTGGTCGTATTCTTTATTAATTGTCCGGGGATTCTGGGTTTCATAACTACTGCTCTAAAGCGTGTTCCAGCAGGAGGCCGCATTGAAAGAAAACAAAATACAGCTTAATTATGGTGTAATGTCAGCAGTGGCCGACAGGTGGAGCACTCGTTCATAATGCTAGCCAAATAGGAGTATTAGCATAACAAGCCATTTCCAGAGAAAAAAGTAAGAAGCGGAAATAAAAAGTACAGCTATATTTGTAGAATAATTAAAATGACCTTTCTTCTTTAATGTCTTTGAACTTGTGACTCCTAACAAATCTTCTAGAGAAACATGTAGGAACTTCCACTCTTGAATCTAAAAGTATCTCTTTAGACTTTCAACACCAAAAGTTTCGCCATCATCTTTCCTAAGAAAAATTCAGTTGTGTCAAGATGAAATCATCAAGAAAATGCTCCATGCATTATCCTGCACTTGACTTCACCAAAAGGTCAGAAAGTGGTTCATTCTGCTATAGTTGTGGCTCACTAGGGTGATTAGCCTGAAAGGCTCACACTGGGAATTACTTCAAGGATTAAAAGGCTGCCTCTTAGGCCTGGCTTTAATAAAACTGATCAATTGTGGTGAGTCTGGCCACACAGTTAGCTTGTTTTGAGTTTGCTGAAAAAGTGCATGCTAGATGGAAGAGCACAGATTATTTTCTGGGCAACAGTAGGCAAGGATAATGACTTTACTCCAGTGCCCCAGTCAAAGGCAGTGATTTTCCAGATATGTGCTTGCAGGTAGAGTTCAAATGTCCAATTCAACTTGGAATTGTTCCGCATGCTCATATTTTCCAAATAAAGGGCTCAAATAAGCCTGGGAAATACACTTCGTTTATTCACTTATCATGAGTAAACATTTGCTCTGCCAGACAATGAGTAAGAGCTGAGCATTAAGATAGAAAAGATGTAGCTTAGGCTTGGAGAAGTCAAGTGATCAACTTGCTACAGTACAGTGACACTCCTCAGCCACGTAACTGATCATCCATGCCTGCCTTTTTCACTGCTCCATCCTTGTGGCCTAGCATAATGCTTTGCCCATAGCACTTACTTACTTACTTTCTCAACTATGTAGTTAATATGTTTATAGAAGGTATCCCAGATCTGTAAGAGAGCAAAAAGGACAGATACATAACTCACATGCGGGTGTGAGACCTTGAAGATGTTCCCGTGGATTAGTTTCCTTTGACTGGCTATGTTTATAGAACAATCTTTACGTTTGGGATTTTATAGTAAAACGGATATTACTACACCCATATTCCCTCAACACTCAACTTCTATGCTACAGACAATTTACCGGGAACCTCAAACATTCACCACCTGAGGGCTTCTTCCTGGTTTTGGAACACACCCAATTACTGCCTTAGTTTCCCCAAAGAAGCCCTCAACCAGTGACTTACAGGAGTTGGTGGATAAATACCCAGCTTTCTGACTTTGCAGTTGAGACAGCTCTGAAGTTGTTCTGCATTGTCCTTTAGAGTTCCTCTGCAGGACAGAGTTTCTCTTCTTGCCCACAGTGGTAACTGGTTTGATAACACACACTTTATCAGATTCTTTCCATTCTCTGTCTCACTTCCCTCTTCCCTACTAGTGCTTCCTGGCATTAACTCCCACATTAAAAACTCACACTCAAGTTCTTGTCTTAGGATCAACTTCTGGGGAAACCCAACCCAAGGGTACTTATTAGCCATCCTTAGGCAGGTGGATGAGAGTTTGGGAGGTGTTGGGGACATGCTTACAAACAGAAGCATGAGGGAACTTGAGACTGTGAATAGTTTGCAATTGACGGAACATAGGGCACAAGGGTTGTAAGTGATGGTAATGGATCCTGCATGCTAATCTAAAGAATTAGGTGGGCGGATCACAAGGTCAGGAGATCGAGACCATCCTATCTAACATGGTGAAACCCCGCCACTACTAAAAATACAAAAAATTAGCCAGGTGTGGTGGCGGGTTCCTGTAGTCCCAGTTGCTCAAGAGGCTGAGGCAGGAGAATGGCATGAACCCGGGAGGTAGAGCTTGCAGTGAGTCAAGATCATGCCACTGCACTCTAGCCTGGGCGACAGAGTGAACAGAGTGAGACTCCCATCTCAAAAAAAAAAAAAAAAAAAAAAAAGAATTTGCAGTCTTAGATTATGCAAAATTCTAAGAATGGAGGCATTGGGGATCCACTGAAATATTTTCTAAACTAAGGGAAAAAAACATGTTATGACCAGCTATAAGGTCCAGGCAAGTGTATATGAAGCTTCCAAAGTGAACAGACAGCATGTCATTCATTCAAAAACAGACACATAGACTGACGGAACAGAGTAGAGAACCCAGAAATAAAGCCACAGCCATCTGGTCTTCAGCAAACTTGACAAAAATAAGCAATGGGGAGAAAACTCTCTGTTCAATAGACGGTGCTGGGATAACTGGCAGAAGAATGAAACTGAACTCCGACCTATCACCATATACAAAAATTAACTCAAGATGGATTAAAGATTTGACTGTAAGACCTCAAACTATAAAAATCCTAGAAGAAAACCTAGGGAATGCCCTTCTCAATATCAGCCTTGGCAAAGAATTTATGGCTAAATCCTCAAAAGCAATTGCAACAAAACTAAAAGTTGACAAGTGGGACCTAATTAAAGAGCTTCTACACAGCATGAGAAACCATCAAGGGAGTAACAGACAACATACAGAGTGGGAGAAAATATTCACACACCATACATTTGACAAAGGGCTAATATCCAGAATCTATAAGGAACTTCAGCAAATCAACAAGCAAAAAAACAAATAACTCCATAGAAATTGGGCAAAGGGCACAGACAGACACTTCTCAAAAGAAGACATACATGTAGCTAACAAACATGAAAAAATGCTCATCATCACTAATCATCACATAAATGCAAAATCATAAACACAATGAGATACTATCTCACACCAGTCAGAATGACTTTGTTAAAAAGTCAAAAAATAAAAAATGTTGCTGAGGCCACAGAGGAAAGGGAAAACTTATACACTGTAGTAGGAATGTAAATTAGTCCAGCCACTGTGGAGAGCAGTTTGGAGATTGCTCAACTAAGAGTTGAGACATCCTTCAACTCAGCAATCCCATTACTAAGCATATCCAAAGGAAAATGAATTGTTCTACCAAAAAGATATAGGCAAGTGTGTTCACTGCAGCACCATTCACTTAATAGCAAAGGCATGGAATCCACTCAGGTGCCTATTAATGGTGGATTAGATTAAGAAAATGTGTTACATATACGCCATAGAATACTAGGCAGCCATAAAAAAAAAAAAAGCAAAAAAACAAAATCATGTCCTTCGCAGCAACATGAATGCAGCTGGAAACCATTATCCTAAGAAAACTAATGCAGAAAAAGAAAACCAAATACCACATGTTCTCACTTTTAAGTGGGATCTAAACATTGAGTACACACGGGCATAAAGATGGGAACAGTAGATAGCAGGGACTACTGGTGGGGGAGAAGAGAAAGGGCTGAAAAATTACCTGTTTTGTATTATACTCACTATCTGGGTGATGGATTCATTCATACTCCAAACCTCAGTATCACACAATATACCTTTGTACCCAACCTGAGCATATACTCCCTGATTCTAAAATAAAAGTTGAAAAAAGAAAAAAAAAAGTGAATGAATGGACACAGGGGTACTCCTTTTAGAATGTGATAAAATGGTCATTTTCTCCACATAAAATGCACATAAACATATACATACCATCTTGCAAGGGAATTCCCAGATGTTCACAGATCCATTTTGAAGCACGGTCATGGACCTCCTCGAGGTTTATGGAAGGGGGAATAAGAACTCTGTGAGCTGAGTAAGAAGACAAAGGAGGCCAAGGAATTGAGGAATTGAGAACAATAACCTCCAAAGTATATACAGGAATAAAGAAGGTGGAATAAAAAGCTGCCATACGACAGGAAAAGACTCAAAGCAGAGTCTTACAGAGAAAACCAAAAGATTCTCTTGATTCAGCTACTTTTGAGTAGTAGATTTTGGAAGAAGATGATAGAAGACTATTGCTCTTTTGTTCTCTCAGTTTTTTAGTTGCTCACTGACAGTGAAAAAGACTGATAATTACCAACCAGGAAATATTCCATGGCAGTGGACACAAACCAACATTTCCCAAGTGAAATTCAGTTAATAGAAGTATGCATTGGCTCCTATAATGTTAGTTGTTGTTAGGCTATCTGTCAACATCTAAAAATAAGGAAGTTTTAGATACAATTTTGAATTTCTAGATTTTTTTTAGGATAAAGTATCAAAATGTCAAGGCCAGCATTCCCAACCAGTTTTCATGATCTGGGAGAGCTAAAAGGTTTTGGCCCCCACAGGCTATTGTATGTTGCTCTCCAGTTGGCCACAACCACTTTTACTTGTTGGCATGACCTGCCTGTCTCTTATATACTTTTAATCTTTTGAACCTTTGCATTCTTACAGTAAACATTCATATCTCAACAGCCACCCCAGTATTCTTTAATTCATTCAGTTATTCATGAGCATTTATTGAATGACTGTTCCATGCAAGAAACCATTTCGGATGCTAGAAATAGAAAGATAAAGCTATTTATAGAATGCCCCAAGCTGTTTATAGAATAGCCAATAGTAGCAAAAAAAAAAAAAAAAAAGAAAAGAAAAAAAAAAAGGAGACTGAAAATCCTGGTTGTCATTTGTACAACAGGGCTCAGGGCACAAACTTTATATTATTGTGCCTTGATCACAAAATTTAAAATTTATGTCTATTCTTTCTTGATAGGCCATTACTCATTCACAGGTTGGGTCAATTATTGAAAGAATTATACAATCACTCATGTCTTTCAGGAGTGGAATGAAGAAGAGCTTGAGAAGTAGCTCTTCTGAAGGAGAAGAAGAAAGTAATTATTTAAGAATACTGCAAGGTGTTCTCACTTATTTGTGGGAGATAAAAATTAAAATAACCAAACTCGTGGAGATAGAGATAGAAGGATGGTTACCAGAGACTGGAAGATTAGGAAGGATGGGAGTCTTGGGGGAAGTGGGGATGGTTAATAGGCACACACACACACAAAAAAAAGAAATAGAAAGAATGAAGTAGACTTTTATTTGCTAGCACAGCAGAGTAACCATAGCAAAAATGTAAAATTACATTTTTAAATAATTAAAAGAGTATTATTAGATTGTTTTTAGCATGAAGGATAAATGCTTGAGGTGATGGATACTCCATTTACCCTAAAATGGTTATTATGCATCACATACCTGTATCAAAATCTCTCATGTAACTCATAAATGTACACACCTACTGTATACCCACAAAAATTAAAAATAAAACAAAATAAAGAATAAAGAATAATGCAAGATAAAGCAACCAGGAAGTTTTCCAGGATGGAAAAGAGAAGAGAGGATGCTTCTGGATCTTCACTGTCAGGCTGGCGCACCCATCTGCCAGGGTACCCATATCTCAAGTTCTATAAACATTGGTTGCCAGTGACGCATGACTGCCCTGTTCTGCACAGAACTGCCCTTGGCCAATGGGAGCTGCCTTCTACAGTAGGTTATAACCCTTCCTTCAGATGGAAGGGGATATCCAGCAACCATGGGTATGACAGATCAGGAGAGAAGGGTACAACTCACACTGCAGAAGTCCCTGTGGGATGAGGCTGAAGCCGAAGGCCAGTCAAGAATGTGTTCTTGCTTAAGTTTTTTCTCATGTTCTGACCTGTTCCTCTACTCCTTTTCTCCTAAGAACACTTCCTCAGTCACCTAGTCCTGAATCTCTGTCTCAGGCTCTGCTTCTAGGCAATTCTGGCCAGAATGAAATACAAAGACCAACAAAATATTTGTTTCTGATTGCATCATTAGCAGAAAATAGCACAATATCAGCATCTTAGGATGGGATCAGATTTTGTGAACTTAGATCACAGCATGAAGACATGGCTAATGGAACTGCATGATTTATATAACACAAACTCAAAATTAAATGTGTAGTTCTCTTTAGAGACAATAGTACACTGTCCTAGGACTATGTACATTTCCACATTGAAGATGAGAAGTTGTTAACTTTAATTTCCAATGAGAAAAAAGTGCTAGTCGCCTTAGGGTTCTGAGGGACTTCCTGTGAAAATGACAGCAAAGAGGATGTCTGTTTGTGCTGGGCAGATGGATTAGGGTCCTAGGCAAAGTCAGTGATTATTAGCTCTGGCCTTCTTATTTCCAGCAAATGTTTGACCTACAGATCATCTAGATTCTCATTAATTCAGTAGATGAGGAAAATGAAGTCAAAATGGAAAAGGCTGCAAGATCATGTTTTTAAACATTAAGGGAAGTCTTCATGTCCTTGTGCAAAAATTTTAGCAGCCGCCTCATTATCTTTCCTTCTACTGCTTTCAAATCTCCTCCTACTTCTCTTTCCACCTCCACTTATTTTTCAGACCACATGATGCTGGGAGGAAGTTTGCATTTTCAAAGGACTGAGAAGAATTAGTATTCAGTATTTAGAAATTTCCATTTTTGACCAAATAAATATCAGGATTATCTTGTCTATTCCAGCTCTCCTTAAATGCACTTGCACATCTGGGGTATGCACCCAAGCTCCCACACACACTCAATTACTCACTTATTCACATTCTCTTCTCCAAGTTGGTTTAAAAAGGTACAATCCTATTTGAGCAAAGAAGCAATTGAGCTTCTGCTGGAATGACACGAAAGCCAAGCAGAAGGAAAAGAGAAGAAAAAGCAAACCAGTTATTGTCCAATTGGAACTGTTGAACATCAGATGCTCAGACAAGTACATAAAAAATTCTTAAAGTTGTCAGGCATCATGTAGAACATTTTCTGAAGCGTATCAATCTTCTGTCACGAGGTTTTGCGTCCATTCCCAGAGTAAAAGCATACGTTGACAGTCTCAGCTGGGAAACAAAATTTCCATTATTTGCATTCTTACCTTTTTCAGGTAAGTATCCCATTCCTGCTGTGATGGTTAACACCGAGAGTAAACTTAATTGGATTGAAGGATGCAAAGTATTGCTCCTGGGTGTGTCTGTGAGGGTGTTGCCAAAGGAGATGAACATTTCAGTCAGTGAACTGGGGCAGGCAGGCCCACCCTCAATCTGGTGGGCACAATCTAATCAGCTGCCAGCAAATATAAAGCAGGCAGAAAAACGTGAAAAGGTGAGACTGGTCTAGCCTCCCAGCCTACACCTTTCTCCCGTGCTGGATGCTCCCCGCCCTGGAACATCGGACTCCAAGTTCTTGAGTTTTGAGACTGGCTCTCCTTGCTCCTCAAGCTTGCAGTCAGCCTATTGTGGGACTTTGTGATTGTGTAAGTTAATATTTAATAAACTCATATATATGTGTGTGTATGTGTGTGTGTGTGTGTGTGTGTGTGTGTGTGTGTGTGTGTATCTTTTTTTTTTTTTTTTTTTTTTTTTTGAGACAGAGTTTTGCTCCATCACCCAGGCTGGAGGGCAATGGTGCAATCTCAGCTCACTGCAACCTCCACCACCCGGGTTCAAGTGACTCTCCTGCCTCAGTCTCCCAAGTAGCTGGGATTACAGGCATGTGCTGCCATACCCAGCTAAATTTTTGCATTTTAGTAGAGACAGGGTTTCACCATGTTGCCCAGGCTGGTCTTGAACTCCTGAGCTCAGGCAATCCGCCTGCCTCAGCCTCCCATAGTGCTGGGATTACAGGCGTTAGTTCTGTCTCTCTAGGGAATCCTGATTAACACACCTGCCAACAAGATCCCCCTTGTTCATTTTAATTTCTCCATAAAACATATCTCTACCTAACCTGTTATTTTATTGTTTGTTGTTTATTGTTTGTCCTCTTCTCCCACCATAAGAATATAAATGCCATAAACCAGTGATATTGCCTGTTTTATTCACTCTTCCATCCCCAGTCACTAGATTGGTTCCTAGCATGTAGTAGGTGCTTAATAAATAGGTGCCAAATGAATGCACAAGTGATAATGGCAATCTCAGATGTATGGATTGCAAATTAGAAAAATGTGGAGTGCAAGAACAACAAGTAATAAAAGAAACATCTTGAAAAGTATCTATACCATTCTAGAAATATCTTTATCCCATTTTCTAATTGTTTAGACAGATGCCAGTGCATTCCTGCCTTGTACTACTGAAGCAGATCACGAAAGCAAATCCTGGGAAGGGATTTTTTTTTCTTCTTAGTAAAGAGTTAATTCTTAGGGCCAAAGTAAGCAGACCATACAACGTACTGTTTTCAGTTAGGCGCTGAGGGTAGGAAAACAGTATGAAATGGCCCATGGCTGAATATAAGCCACATCTCTTGTTAGCTGTGAGACACACTTCAGTTAGGTAAGTCCAGGCCCAGAGTGAGAGGAAATCTAAAATGGCTCAGATAGCACTCACGTATTTCTTTCTTTCTCATGTAACAGCAGTCTGGAGCTACTAGTCCTGAATTGGAAATGCAGCTTCAAGGTCACCAGGAACCCAGGCTCTTAATATTTTTTGGTTCTACCATGTTAGCATATGGCCTTCATCCCCAAGGTCACCTTGTGGTTAAAGATGGCTGCCAAAGTTTAAAAACATCAAGTGATCATAGAAGGTCTGACAAAAGAAGGGAGTCGGAAGGGTGACAAGTTCTTATCTTATAAATTGCTTTTTGCTTGAAGTCTCAGCTCTCATTTTGCATCGTCAAGTTCTATACCACCTTCCTGTGTGCATCTCCTTGGCTACATGCTAGTATCCTGGCCATACCTACCTTCAAAAGAGGCTGTTATTTTATTTTCAAAATTTTGTAGAGTTGGGTTCTCACTCTGTCACCCAGGCTAGTTTCAAACTCTTGGGCTTAAGTGATCCTCCCACCTCAGCCTCTCAAAGTTTTGGGATTATAGGCATGAGCCATCATGCCTGGCCAAGAGAGGCTTTTAGCTAACTGCATTGGTACCCTACATGGAATTGAGTCTCTATTGCAAGAGAAGAAATGAAGAATAGGTATTGGATAGCAAATTGTAGTCTCTCCCATACCTCAGGTGAAGTTAGTTATTCTTTTCAAGCCCAGTTTTCTCATTTGTAAAGTAAGAATAAGAAAGTTATTGAGAACACTGCATGAAATAATGTATACAAAGTCTGTACAGTGCCTGACACATAGTAAATGATTCATGCTAAGGATTAGTGTTAATTGGTGGAATTGTTTTTGTTATTACTATCCCTGGCCTCCTAAGAGTTTAATATTTTCTAGGAAAGACAAGTCAAGCAAAGAAAATATGTAAATGACAGTGAAATTCAGTAGAGAATTTAATCTCTGAATCGGTAGGGCAAATGAATGTTACAGGTATGAGCAGGGACTATGGGTTTGGGGAAGATTTTAGCTGTGTCAAGCAAAGCTGGTAAGGTGTCCCGAAATGTCTTCAACAGCACTTTTCTGAAAAACGCTTTTTATGCTTGTGATTTAGTTTGCTGAGGGTAATTCAATAACATAGTGTCATTGATGAGAGTCATTATATTTACATTCCAAGTAAGCTAGCAGCCACTTTGTGATTGGATAAGGAGGAAAGGGTTGTTTTGCTATATTTTCTCTCTGATTTTCCTGACGTCTTTAAGGAAGAAAAAAGGGTGAAGAAGCTCCATCCAAACAGAGAATTTCTTTATAGAAGGCAGTCACAGAATAATTCCCACAATTAAGAATCCATAATAAACAGCTGTGATATACTTCTACCCTGATAAATTGGTCTACCTAGAGTTAGACCAGTGTTACTGAAAGTGTGGCCTATGGACCAGCAACATTGGCATCATCCGATAGGTTGCTAGAAATGCAGATTCTCAGGCACCATTCCCAACCTGTTGAGTAGGAATCTGCATTTTTTCAGGATCCCTGTGTGATCTGTGTGATCTCAGTTTGAGAAACACTGCTATACAGTACCCTTCTGCTTTCAAGAAGTTAACATTTGAGAAGAAATAAAACATAAAATTAGCAAAAATAGAAAAACAGGAAATGCACACAAGCTTTCAAGTGATTCCAGAATAACAAAGAATCCAAACTGATCTGATACCAAACTGATGTGAACATTTAAACTGTGCCAATCTAAGAGAATTTCATTAGGAACAGCTATTGTTTGTTTGCCTAATATCCATTACTTTTTCTGAGAACTGCAGCATTCCCTTCTGGCATCTTTGGCATTCACTTTATCCACATAGTCCTCATGTTGTAAACAAAGAAAGCCTTTTATCTGACAGCATCAGCCCCCAGCCCTGTTCATGAACCCACCCTCCCTGGGAGGAGCCTGTGCTGTGGAGAACAGTCCTTCATTAAGAATAGGAGAAAAGCCAGGTCCTTGTTGATGGCTTCTGTTTGCTTTACTAGCATTGTCTTCAATCCAATTTTCTCTGGAGGGAAACTATATAAGCCACTTGTCCATTTTACATGGTTTAAAGATCATTTATAAATCACTTAAACTGGCACCTGTAAGCTCAAATCTGTCATGACACACAGAAGTCCAGCAGGGGCGCTATTGCCAATTCCTCAGCAATGTAGCATTTCACTCTTTTTCCTTGGGGTACTTTGGGTACGTGTGTGACACCTGACCTTCCTTTGGGTACACGACATCTAAACCAAGGGAAGAAACCAATGCAAATGGGCATATTAAATATTTTTGTTTCCTGTACTTTCTTCTGGCACCCAGTGGGTTGTTTTTAGCAACCTCACAGTCCCTTAGACGCCTCTGGTTTAAATTCCAAAACACTACCAGTCGAGGCACTCACTGGTACCTGGGAGTAGCATAGCTTGCTTATAGGAAAAGATCCTAAGGAAGTAAATGTCTTTTTGTGTGCTGAAAACATAAAGCTTGTTAAAAAATACTGCCCAGAAGTGGATCAGGAAGCGTAAGTGAAGACTTTATCAGATGTGAATAATTGTGTCTTTGTTCAAGGGAGTGTGAGAGCTGCAGAGACTGTGGAATCTCATGTTGTCAGCTTGGACAGAATAAATTATCTTCTGAAAATCTGTGTATGTAGGTGTGGCCGAAGATGGTGGTGGTGCTCCAGAATTAGAAGTGAGAACAATGTCTGTCATGGAGCTGAGAAGCTGGGATAGCTGGGGTATTTTATAACCACATACAGCTCATGTGTGGCCCACATATAGGTACATAGAACACTTCAAGATTTCATGAAACTTTTTGCTTTCTCTCAGTGGACTCGATATCAATGATATTTTTTTGAGCTCTGATAGTATTGCACTAAATTCTGAATTTACTGTAGATCCCCCTAGAAATTAATAAGTTAATCAGGGAAAGTAAGGTTATAACTACTTTACATCTAAAATAATAATGAGCTTCACCTTCTCATCAAATTCTAAAGTATTTTATTGCCTGTACTTGGCATAGATTTTTAAAATTAACATACAGTTTAATTGGCTCTCTTTCTGGTGTATACTTCTATGAGTTTTAATACTGTATAGATTGTGTAACTACCACCACATAAGGATACAGAACATTTTCTTCTCCCTAATGTGCTCCCTGAGAGAGATTTCTACAGCCTCTCCCGAGCCAAGATAATGGCTTAGATTTGCCTTAGACTTGTCCATTCTACCTTCACAAAGATTATGCTCCTCAGTCCTACAACATCCTCTCGTCCATACCAGTTGTTGCTGCTACCCTGTCCATGAATGGCTAAGTTACCTAGTCTCCCTGTGACTTCATCCACCTATTTAAATATACCCTAATAGCTTTTTAAATTTGTTTCCCCACTAAACAGTAAGCTCAGTCAGGGTAAGAGCTATACCTGTCTTGAGTATAGCTAAACTTTAGACCATCAATGTCTATATAATAAAGGAACAAATAAATGAATTCTATTTTAGTGGAAACTATTCAAAGTCCTCTCTGTATTTACCTGACAATTACCATGTGTATCAGTTAGCTATTGCTGGGTAACAAACCACCCAAAAGCTCAATGACTTAAAAGCTTTTCTGTGAGGGCTAGAAAGTAAACATTTCAGGCTTCTCAGGTCAGTCTCAACTGCAACTACTTGTTGCAACTACAGTTATAGGTAACTCTGCCATTACAGCATGAGAGAAGCCATAGTCAATATGTAAACAAATAAGTTTATCTTTTGCTATGGTATGAATGTTTGTGCCCCTCCAACGTTCATGTTGAAACTTAATCCCCAGTGCAGTAGTGTTAAGAGGTGGGTAATGGGCACAAAAATACAGTTAAACAAAAGAAATAAGTTCTAGTATTTGATAGTACAGTTGGGAAACTGTGGTTAATAATAATCTATTGTATATTTCAAAATAGCTAGAAGAGAAGAATTTCAGTGTTCCCAACACAAAGAGAAATGTTTGAGGTGATGGATATCCCAATTACCCTGATTTGATCATTACACATTGTATATCAGTATCAAAATACCACATGTATCCCAAATATATGTACAATAGTATTAATGCCTTATAAAAGGGCTTGAGGGGCCAAGTTCATTCTTTCCATCTCTTCCATCCCTTCCACCATGTGAAGATACAAGACAGCATTCACCTCTTCTACCACGTCAGGATGCAGCAATAAGGCACCATCTCTGAAGCAGACAGAACAACTCTCACCAGACACGAAATCTGCTGGTGCCTTGGACTTCCCAGCCTTCAAAACTGTGAAACATAAATGTCTGTTGTTTAAGCCACCCAGTCTATGGTATTTTGTTATAGCAGCAGGATCAGGTGAAGATAGCTGTGTTTGTATAAAACTTCATTTACAAAAAGAGGCAGCAGGCCAGATTTGGCCCATGGGCCAAGGTTTGCTAATGCCTGGCTTAAAGCAACAGCCATGTAATCATTGCTGATAAATTTATGGGTTGGTTGATCTTGGGCCACTCATTTGTCTGTGGTCAGCTTGTGGGTAAGAAGAGGGCTAGATTTCTCAAGGATGGCTCATTGGTCTGCCTGGGATTTGGCCTGGCTATTTCTTAGAGATGCGATGACAACTAGCTTGAGCTTGTTCACACAGCAGAGGCAGAACTGAGAGAGAGAGCACACTAAAGTGTACCAGGTCTTCTGAATTTTAGTCTCAGAACTGGCACTTGGTCACTTTTGCTGCATTATGTTGGCTAAGTCAAAAAAAACTCCACCTCTTGTTGGAAAAGGCTTCAAGTTTACATTACAAAAGGGATGGTGAGATTTGGAGCCACTTTAATAATCCACCTATCATATTATCTCAGGATGCTATCCATAAAGAATGGCAATCCAACCTTGCAAGCAGCAGGACTACTCCTCGTGGTTGCTCACTGCAAGGTCTGTGGCCATTTGCCACCCAGATCATCCTTCCTTGACATTATTTCCATTAATCGTTCCATATCCATTAATTTTACTGCTATAATTAGTCCAACAACTCAAACTGCCTCTCAAGAAGAAAGAGTAAAACATGTTTTGAATGTGCAATAATTAATGGAATATTGTTCTCAAAAACTCTTCTCAAGGAGCCTACTAGCAGACGAACTTTGGTCACCAAGAGCTAGATACATACCCACTAGCATATAAAATTAAAATAACTGACAATAACTTTGGCAAGGATATAAAAGCATGAGAACTCTTATAATTGCTGATTGGAGTGTAAAAAGGTGTGTTTTGGAAAAAGATTTGACAGTTTGCTATAAACTACCCAGTAATTCCAAGGAAAATAAAAATATATGCCCAGAAAAGTACTTGTACACATTTATTCATAGCAGCCTTATTCATGAAACCCCACCATGAAACAACCCAAATGCCCATCAATAGAATGGATAAAGATATAATCATATGGTAGTATGCTACTTAGCAATATAAATGAACAAAATATTGATATGTATGACAAAATAGATGAATGTCAAAATGAAGTACAGTGAAAGCAGCCTTATACAACAGAGTACATACTGATAGACACATTTCTATGAAGTTCTAGACCAGGCTGAACTAATCCATGATGAATGAATCTGAACACTGATTGTTTCTGGAGGTGAGGGAAGGCAAGAAGGAATTTGTGAAGGATGGGAATGTTCTATATCTGGATAGAATTGCAGGATACTTGGGTGTATGCCTTTTCCAAAATCTGTTGCTAAGATCTGTGCATTTCACTGTATGTAACTTTGCCTTAATTTTAAAATTAGAATAATTAGATACTAGATCAGATGAGGATGATTGCTTATATGTCCAGATCTGACAGTGTGGAATGACTCTGTGGCCAAAATCGAGGGCTGACTCCCAGCCTGAAATAAACCCATCCACGTGCCATGGGCAAAGCAGCTGGAAACTGCTGCCTCTCCTATGATAGGGCTTGGGAGGCCCTGCTGAGTTACCATACCATACAGGGGCAGGAGCAGAGAAAACATCCAAGACTCTCAAAGGCGCTGGTCCCAGAAGACATCATCAAGAGGGTCTGGACTGCACATAACAGTGAGCTTTTTGCTAAACAGATGTCATCTGTCAGAGTAAGTGAGAAACAGAGAGATGGGCAGAAAATTTCTCCCAATGCTTCCAAATGGCTGAAATTCCTCTTAGGGATTGAGGCAGGATCAAAGGCAAGTGGAGAAAATATTTTTCTCCACAGGTTTCTACCAAGTTAGGCTGCAGAAGAAAACTGCACAAATGTGTCTTTTATACCATTAAAAAGTCAGATTTTGGAATGCCACTTAGGCCAGTACCTCTTTTATTTGCTTTAGAACTGCTTCTTCTCCAAGCTTCTTCAAACCATTGCTACTCCTCAGAGTTTGCTGCTCAGTGAAAAACAAAACTGAGGCCGTCAAGCAAGAGTCCCTTGCCCTCACTTGCCCCCATAAAACCTTCCTCCCTCCATTCTCAAGACAGGAAGCATTGCTTCTCTCATCCAAGACTAAACCTTCTCCTTGTTATCTTACTCCCATCCTCTTACCTATTTCAACCACTTCCTTCATTGATTCCTTTTCTCTTCTGTAACTTCCACCAGTCCTCTGTGTTGGTTCCTTCCTCTTCATCTATAAACTTATTCCATTCTTTTCTATCCTAAAAGAACCCTCCCTTAATGTTGCATCCTCCCCCAGACACTACTCTTCTCTTTCTTGTCACAGCTCAGCATCTCCAGAGTGTTGAATCCTCACAGCTACTCCTTCCTTTCCATCTGTCCACCCACTGACCTACTGCCTCCTGCCTCCACCATTTCACTATAACTGCTATCCTGTGGGTGAAAATACCTCCCACTCTCCAGACCCAGTAGATTCAGCATTTCAGCTGTTCCTGACCAGAAGACAGAAGCAGAGCTTCAAGTCAGAATGTTAGGTCGGCATCCTCACTCAAACACAAAGTAGTAGATGGTGTAATCTTGGGCTAGTTAGTTAACCTTCTTAGCCTCGGTTCTTCTTTTGTAAAACATTGATAATAATGATGAGTTTGGAGTGGTAAGGTGAAGATTAGCAATAATTTATGGAGGAGGTGCTCCATACTTTTTATTAATATTGTCATCATGATTATATCTTTCTTGACCTGCTATGACATTTGACTTTGTAGCTATCCCTTCATACTTAAAGCTCCTGAATGGCCTCCAGGATATCACACGCTACTGCTTCTCTTCTGATAATCATTATTTTGTATTTTCTAGCTGAACTGTCTTCTCTTCCCTGGCAATTAAATAACTGGTGTTTTCTGGAATCTCTTCTTCACTCATTCTAGGCATTTTCATTGCAATTTTCCTTGTTCTTTTGGGCTTAAATACCCACTTAAAAGCTATACCCAAAGGTCCCTAGCCCTTATTAATCCCTAGGGATTTAAACATACAGGTAGAAATTCCTCTGGATATATCCACATGATTGTTCAGGGGGCATCTTTTCTGAAATGTTTCAGTTGACATCAATATTTGCACCATTCCCTGTCCATACCCCAGCGCCCACATCCAAGTTTTTTGAACACAAAGGGTTGAATTTTCAAAGGAGACTCACAGAGTTATAGATCCTACCCAATATTAAACATCACTAATAATTCAAAGGAAACAGAAAATCAACAGGCACAAGTGAAATGTGAACTTCTTGGAGGAATCTGACAAAGTGAGGCACAGATCCCAAAAGGCTATTTTTCTTTTCCGTTTAATTGAATATTTGTTTCAGGCAAGTTACTTCCTAAGCAATGTGTGTAGAGAAATTATTCACGCAAAGAGATCCATTCCTGTGTTAGAACAGTCCATTTATATTCTCTTAGTTACAGTTTATGGTATGACCCTTCATTTTTCAGCCATTCATGACCTACAAATACATAAATTCCAATTTCGTGTTATGAGAAATAATCAAGAGAAACCAGACATATCCCATTAAAAAATTTATAAGTCAGGACTCCCTGGTATCATTCCACCAATCAACACCATTACTATGTTTACCAGGGAGTCTTGTCTTGGGGTCATTACCATAGTCACATGAAGACTGGACTGAATTCATTACTTCTGGATGTCTCAGGTCTGCTGTTAATCTTTTCATTTCCATAACAGATCTTGAAATTCCACACTCTCCATTTGTCACAGTTTTGTCAGACAACAAGAAGCTAAGTGTTTTCTTAGAATGGGCTACTTAATTTAGATTATTAAAAGTTTACTGAATTTTTCCTGTGAGAAGGTGGTTTCGTAGGGGATAAGGGGAAGAATTCACACATGTTTGATACCTATCATAATGTACACACTGTTGTTCTATATACTTTATTAATTTGCTTTCTTTGAAACAGATTAATGTAATTAGAAGATTTAAAAATCTTTTTGAAATTAACTCATTTTCATAAATAAAATAATTACCTGCTTTGAAATGTGTAACTCCTCAGAAAAGGTAGTTCTATTGTTGATTGCAGCGCTTATCAATCTGTGTTTTAACATACCACATCCCCCGCCACCACTGATTTTGATATACTTTCAAATTGAAGAATGGTTAGAAAACTTTGTGATATGATTTCAAAGGTGTAAGCAATCTCCAATCTTGTTTAAAATTCGAAATTAAAATGTTAATTCACTTGAATATTAACTTAATCAAAAATCAATATTTAAAGTCATATCAGGAGTGGGGAGGGGAATGGGGATGAGAATACATTTGTGAAAAAGGAGCACCAAGAAAGCCACAGAATAAAATGAGACAACATATGAATTACGATTTGGGGGGAGGAGCAAGAAGCCAATAGCAGATCATTGCCACTTCCTAGAACAGAAATAATGGATGGCCAAATAGCACTGTAGGAATAGAAAGAAGGGGTAAGAGACAGTAGATATTACTCCCTAGAATTCAGCATCAGAGCAGTGGCCTTAAGCCATCAATGCAATCAATCTAATATATCTATTATTTGTGAGTGGTTATTAGTAAGCAAATACTCTTTCCATTTAGGGATTATCCCCAAATAAGTATAATGCAAAGCCTAGTTTCAATCATGGAAGACAAAAGGAGCAGACATTCTCTTCCATTCCCTGGAACCTAGGGCATGATCACGTGGCCTAGTTTGGGACAACAGGATGATCCCTCCCAGATTTTGAAAGACCCAGACCATGGCTCCTGTGGGAGTGGGGGCCAAAAGTTCCCTGAGAAGTGTCCAGTAGTCAACAATGGTGCCCTAATAGGAGTCTGTGATTTAGCTAGCCGCCTCGCCACCCTTGACTACTGTTCATTTTTCAAACTTGCTTCTCCAGAACTTTTGTTCATTCTAAAAGCTAACCAAGATATTTCAAATACGTGAATTTTTTTACTTAAGTTAGCTAAAGTCATATTTGGTAGTTTTCACTATAAAGTCTATGGTCTACCACCCCAGGTATTCCATAAAGCAACCCACGTGGTCCTATCTTCTGTGGAGCACAGTCATTGTCGCGTTCTGAAAGGCCCTGGGTAAAACAGATGTTTCTCCAGAGCAGCTGATATCAGCTAGGTAAGGAACATCACCACCATATAATTAACAAGATGTGCACGTATCTTAACAGTCAGTTTTAATTTTCAAATCAAAACCTACTGACACAAAAGAATCTCCCATGGAAAAAATATACACATACATGTAACTAGCTAACTAGATAGACAGACAGACTGATTATTCATCCCACATTTATTGTGTTCTTACTATGGACCAAACTGCTTAGGCCTTGGGCATAAAAAAGACAAACAAGATACCACCCCCCTTTTCAGGAGCTCACAATCTTGGTAAGAGACTGAAATGTGATTGGGTTATGGCAATAACTTTTCTAGGTGCTAAGATGGCAATATTTTTAGAGGACTCAGAATGTCACAGTACAGCTGGGTGCTGTGACTCACACCTGTATTCCCAGCACTTGTGGAGGCGGAGGTGGGGGGCTCACCTGAGGCCAGGAGTTTGGAACCAGCCTGGCCAACATGGTGAAACCGTGTCTCTACTAAAAATACAAAAATTAGCTGGACAGGGTGGTGTGTGCCTGTAATCTCAGCTACTCAGGAGGCTGAGCAGGATAATTGCTTGAACCTGGGAGGCGGAGGTTGCAGCCTGGATCACACCACTGCACTCCAGACTCCAAACTGGGTGACAGAGTGAGGCTCATCTCCAAAACAAAAGAATGTCACAGGACAGGTGACTTTTCAGCAGGGTTTAAGGGAGTAAGAATTTTTCAGGTGTGCAAGAAATGGTAAAAATACTCATGAGTACAAGAAAACACTTTAAAGGAAATGCACTTTTCAGTCATACATAGGGCCATTCATGCACTATTTATTTGTTGATATTTAAATTTCCATTTTCTGACCTCTAAATCAGTGATTCCTCAAGAATTCTCTGTTTAATAAGGATTAAATGAGAAAACACAGAGGAGGTACCTGAGATGATGTGGGCATTTACTTAACGTTGGTTCCTTTCTTTTGTTATTGATGTGTTTAAGAACACTTTTCATCAAGGCTGTGGTCAGATTCCAAGGAAGCCCAGTGCTTTTTTTATTGATGCATAATATTTATACATATTTACCGGGTACATGTGATAATTTTGTTACATGCATGGACTGCATAGTGTTCAAGTCAGTGTATTTGGGGTGTCCATCACTTCAAGTATTTATCATTTCTGTTTGTTGTGAACATTTCAAGTCCTCTCTTGTAGCTATTTTGAAATATACAATACATTGTTGTTAATTATAGTCACCCTCCTCTGCTATTGAACATTGAACTTATTATTTCTATCTGAATGTTTGTATCCTATTAATCAACCTCTCTTCATCTTCCCTCCCTCCCTGACACACATCAAACCCTTTCTACCCTCTGATATCTATTATTCTACTCTCAGTTTCCATGAGATCAACTTTTTTAGCTCCCACATGTGAATGAGAATATGCACATTTCATTTAATACAGTGACACTTGTTGCTGCAAATGACATGATTTCATTAGTTTTTATGGCCGAATAGTATTCTATTGTGTATATATAGCACATTTTCTTTATCCATTCATCCTCTGATGGACACTTAGGTTTATTCCATATCTTGACTTTTGTGCCTGGTGCTGCAATAAGCCTAGTAATGCAAGTATTCCCTTGATATACTGTTTTACTTTTCCTTTGGATAAATACCTAGTGGTAAGATTGCCAGATCAAATGGTAATTCTATTTGTAGCTTTTTGAGGAATCTCCACACTGTCTTCTGTAGTGGCTGTACTAATTTACATTCCTACTAAAAGTATATGAAAGTTCCCTTCTCTCCACATCCTCGCCAGCATATTTTTTTTTTATAGCCATTTTAACTAGGGGGAGATATTTCATTGTGTGAAGTTCATTGCTTTATAGAAAGTCTTTTCCTTTTTCTTCTGTCAGAACAATTTAATACATTACCTGAAAATGTTTTTTAAATGTATTACTCAGGTAGAAGAACACATAGAAGGACTTGTAACTGAAAAAGTATTAAAGTAAAGTATTAAAGAGGAGGACAAGAAAACACTGGAAGTCTTTTATGCAGCTACTGAGTTAAAGAATGGCACCCCTCTACTATCCAGGATCAAGTTGGATCTAGCACTCTCCTTGTTGTTTTATATGAGGAACGAGGAGCTGGAAACCATGCAAAGCACAGCCCAAGCCTCATATCTTCCACTATTTTTCTACCTCTAGTTTTCAAGCCCACTGCTATAGGAATTTTAATCCCCAGTGTTGGAGGTGGGTACTGGTGGGAGGTGTTTAGATCACGTGGGTGGATCCTTTGTGAATGGCTTGGGCCATCCCTTTGGTGATACCTGAGCTCTTGCTCTGAGTTCACAGGAGAGCTGGTCCTTTATGTGGCACCGGATGGGTGCAGGGGCTCACACCTGTAATCCCAGCACTTTGGGAGGCTGAGGCGGGTGGATTACACAGTCAAGAGATTGAGACCTTCCTGGCCAACACGGTGAAACCCCATCTCTACAAAAATACAAAAATTAGCTGGGCATGGTGGCATGTGCCTGTAGTCCCGGCTACTCAGGAGGCTGAGGCAGAAGAATTGCTTGAATCCAGCAGACAGAGGTTTCAGTGAGCCGAGATTGTGCCACAGCACTCCAGCCTGGGTGACAGAGCAAGACTCCATCTCAAAACAACAACAACAACAACAAAAGAAAACAAACAAACAAAAAACCTGTGGCACCTTCCCCTAGCTCTGTCTCTCTCGCTTGCTCCTGCTTTTGCTGTGTGACATGCCTATTCCCTCTTCCCCTTCTACCATGATTTTAAGTTTCCTGAGGCTCCCCGGAAGCTGAGCAGATCCCAGGACCATGCTTCCTATAAAGCCTACAGAACCATGAGCCAATTAAGCCTCTTTCTTTAAAAATTACCCAATTTCAGGTATTCATAGCAATCCAAGAATGGCCTAATATACCCACCAATCCCAAATCATTTCTTATTTCAAAATAAAAGCTGAATGGATTCCAGAAATGTGACCACAGAGCCGGTATGACAGTGTAGGATTTTTTTTAAACATGAAATTCTGGAAATGCTGCTTTTCTTTAATGTAGGAGGAAGATAGCATTTGGCTTAAAATTGTTTTCCTGACATGTTACTTTATAATAATAATGCTCAAATACTTTCCAAATGATTAAAATGAAACCATTTTAATCCCTGTCACTTAACATTAACATTAACTTAACATTAACTTTAGTCCCTGTCACTTAAACATCAGGCTGCTAATGGTCTCTGTTTTTCGTTTACTACCATTTACATACTATCTGTGGTTTCTATGCTACTCTCTTCCTTATAGTAGTGTTTATAACCAACAAGAGCTTAAAATTAATGAAAGCAAATAAATTGAATATTAAAATAGACAAGACTTTTAAAAGTAGAAATGGAAAATGATATGCTTCTTTTAACAACAACAGGAAAATTAATTCACTAGCAGTGTCTAATCTCCACATGCCTTCTGATTTTATTCTTACACATAAGAGGTATTTTCTAAATGGAAAAGGTATTTGGCATAATGCAAGGGCATGTGAGATTTTACTCTCTGGCACTCCTTGTTGAAGTATTAACATCAGCTTTTATACGGTAGGAAATCAGATTAAGGGTAGAAGAAGCAGTACTATGCAGGGTGAAGTCCATAAAACCTCAAAACGTTTAAGTATGTTTAGATGAAAACCACTTAATTCACACAAGTCTTAACCATGGTAAGTCTGGCATCTCCTTAGCTCCATTTTCCCTAAGTCATTTATGAATGTTCCAGCACCTCGGCTATGTGGCATTACAAGGGGTAAGCACATTTTCTCCAGCTCTGCTATGCAAAGCACAAAGGCATATCCTCCAGAGCCAGTCAAGACAGAAGTCTCTCACTGGCTGCAGTTACTGGATAATTCTTACTCTCACAGTCTTCTACATAGGGCAGCAGAATGTGGGATAATTTCTTTTGTCTCTTGGATATAAAATGGTCATTTTAATCCTCTAGTGACAATAAACGATCTTATATGCCTTTCAAAACTGACAGTTAAAAGTAAAACAAAAAAAATTTTTTTTTTGCACGTTCTAGGCATGTTCAAATATTTACGATAAAAGAGAAAATCAGAACATGACAATTCTTTTAATATCCTGTGATAGGGAATTTTCCTATTGAAAATGTTTACTAAAGGAAAATCTCCTTTACCTGCTGTCTTTATTAGAACTATATCCTTTTTCACAATGGAGGAACCAAGGAGACTAAGAGTTATCAGCATAGTTTTATTAAATTAAAACGAATAAGCTAAAATGCAAAATTACCATGATGTTGGGGGTATATTCATTTAACTATATTATTCAACAAAATATATTTTATTAATTGTTTATAATAATACATATTATTTTATAATAAAACTATTCTCATTGTATTAGTTACCAATTACTGTGTAACCAATTACCTCAGAAAATATTTTAATATTGCTTGATATGGTTTGGCTTTGCTTTCCCACTCAAATCTCATGTCGAAGTGTAATCCCCGCATGTTGTGGAGGGGCCTGGTGGGAGGTGATTGAATCATGGGGGCAGACTTCCCCCCGCTTGCTGTTCTCATGATAGTGAATGGGTTCTCATGAGGTCTGGTTGTTTAAAGGGGATAGCACATCCCTCTTAACTCTCTCTCCTGCTGCCTTATGAAGAAAGGCTTGCTTCCCCTTCACCTTCCACCTTGACTGTAAATTTCTGAGGCCCCCTCAGCATTGCCTCTTGTATAGCCTGTGGAGCTGTGAATCAATTAAACCTCTTTTCTGTATAGACTACCCAGTCTCAGGTAGTTCTTTATAGCAATGTGAGAACGGCTTAATACATTGCTGTTCAAAAAATAATCCTCAAAACTTAAAACAAAAAACATTCACTATTTCATATTTTCTGTGAGCCAGGTATTTGGGAGGCTTAGCTGGTCAGTTCTGGCATGGAGTCATTCATGAGGTTGCAGTCCAGGTGCCATCAGGGCTACAGTCATCTGAGGGCTGGACGAGGCTAGAGGACCTGTTTCCACGACGTGCACTCACTTGACTGGCAACATGGTGCTAGTTGTTGGCCAGAAGTCTAGTTCCTCACCACCCGGGCCTCTTCGTGGGGCTGCATGAGTGTCCTCACAATATGGTAGCTGGCTCCCCGCAGAGCCACGGATCCAAGGGAGCCAGATGGAAGCTACAATGAACTCTATAACCTTGCTTTGGAATTCACATGCAATGATTTTCTCGATATCCTTTTGGTTATAGAAATCAGCCTTATTTGATATGGAAGAAAACCACAGGAGGCCATAAAGACTAAGAGGTGGGGTTTTGGGGAGCCATCTTGGAGGTCAGTCACTATACCCATTTACAAAGGAAAGAAGATTTTTAAATGTGTATTCTATTTTTTCAATAATACTTACAATTCTATGCTTAACTGGTTTAAATACTCACCATTAGATCTCTTATGCCATTACTTTCCCAGTCTGGAGATGTTTTTATTTTTTTCAATTCTCTAGTGTTTTCATTTTTCCAGAAAGGGTATCATGATATATAGGCTCTACATCCTTGCATAGAGGAGAATGTCTTTCCCTTATCTAATATACATTGGAGCTTTTGGCATTCATTTCAACCTCCTTCTAGCTTACTGACAGGTATTTTATACAACAATTTTTCTCAAATTATCCATGGTGCATAACAGTTTCTTTTCAATCTGCCACAGATCAATACTTTTGTAAAATACAATAAGTACTAAAAATAATAAAATTTAAAACAAAAATAAAATTATTATATTCAACAGACTCTACTACTCTGTTAAATGGATAAAAGATTTCTAAAGAGCTACTCTTAATTACTGTACGTACCATTTCTTTGACAACTAACAAATTGAAACCTGTTGCCAGTCCATGAAACACACTTTAAATAGCACTACTATGTGGCTAGAAAGCTGAATACTGCATTTCCCAGACTTCCTTGCAGCTAGGGTTTTGCATGTGGTCTTCCTGTCAATCAGAAATACCCTGAGATATGAAGAAGTGAAAATGAAACCATAAGTCCATGGACACATGGGAGACAGAAGAATATCTGGCAAGTATATCCCAAATACAGCAGACACAGAAAGACAAATATTAGATGATGTAACTGATATGGTTTGGCTATGTCCCCATACAAATCTCATCTTGAATTGTAGCTCCCCAATCCTCACATGTCATGGGAGGGACCTGGTTGGAAGGTAATTGAATCATGGGGTGGGTTTTTCCTGTGCTGTTCTTGTGATAGTGAATAAGTCTCACGAGATCTGATGGTTTTATAAAGGGCAGTTCCCCTGCACATACTCTCTTGCCTGCCTCCATGTAAGACATGCCTTTGCTCCTCCTTCACCTTCCGCCATGATTGTGAGGCCTCTACAGTCATGTGGAACTGTGAGTCTATTAAACCTCTTTCCTTTATAAACTACCCAGTCTGTGGTATGACTTTATTAGCAGCGTGAGAACGGACTAATATAATCACCTATATATGGAATCTAAACATGTTAAATGTGGTAAGTACAGCATGGTAAATAAAGTTAGCAGTAATGTATGGCAAATGGTAACTATCGTTAATAATAAAGTATAACAAACTTATTATTTTCTAAGAGAGTAACTTGCAAGTATTCTCACCACACACACATACTTGGAAACTACATAAAATGATGGATACATTAGTTTGATTGTGGGAATCATTACAAGAGGTAATATGTACTTCTATCAAAATACCATGTTGTATATCTTAGATACATGTAATTTTTTATTTGTCACCCCTACCTCAATAAAGCAGGGAGGGGCAAAGCATGGGCATGTCTTGTTTTATTATGGTTCACTTTACTGCACTCCACAAATATTGTGTTTTTTACAAATTGAAAGTTTGTGGCAACCCTGTATTGAACAAGTCTGTCCACGCCAAAGTTTTCTTTTTTTTTTCTTTTTGAGATGAAGTCTTGCTTCTCTGACCAGGCTGAAGTGCAATGGTGCAATCTTGGCTCACTGCAACCTCTGCCTCCCAGGTTCAAGCAATTCTCCTGCCTCAGGCACCTCAGTAACTGGGATTATAGGCATGTGCCACCACTCCTGGCTAATTTTTGTATTTTTAGTAGAGACGTTTCACCATGTTGGCCAGGCTGGTATCAAATTCCTGACCTCAAGTGATCCACCTACTTTGGCCTCCCAAAGTGCTGGGATTATAGGCATGAGTCACACTCCCAGCCACAAGCCAGTGTTTCCAATGCCATGTGCTCGTTTTGTGTTTCTGTATCACATTCTGGTAATTCTCTCAATATTTCATACTTTTTCATTATTATATCTGTTGTGGTGATCTGTGATGTTGCTATTGTAATTTTTTGGGGAGTGACGCAAACTGTGCCCATGTAAGATGGGGAAATTAATCGATAAATGTTGTGTATATTCTGACTGCTCTACCAACTGATGGTCCTCCTATCTCTCTCCCTCTCCTCAGGCCTCTCTATTCCTTGAGACACAACAATATGGAAATTAGGTAAATTAATAACCCTAAAATGGCCTTTAAGTCTTCAAGTTAAAGGAAGAGTCACACATCTCTTACTTTAAATCAAAAACTAAAAATGATTAAGCTTAGTAAGGAAGACATGTTAAAGGCTGAGACAGGCCAAAGTTAGTCTCCTTGTGCCAGACAGTGAAGTTGTGAATGCAAAGAAAAAGTTTTTGAAGGAAATTAAAAATGCTATTCCAGAGAACAAATGATAAGAAAATAAAACAATCTTCTTGCTGGTATGGAGAAAGTTTGAGTGGTCTGGATGGAAAATGAAACCAGCCTCAACGTTTCCTTAAGTCAAAGCCTAATCTAGAGCAGAGTCCTAATTCTCTTCAATTCCATGAAGGCTGAAAAAGATAAGGAAGCTGTAGAAGAAAGGCTGAAGCTGGCAGAGGTTGTTTCATGAGGTTTGAGGAAAGGAGCTGTCTCCATAACATAAAAATGCAATGAAAAGCAGCAAGTGCTGACGGAGAAGTTGCAGCAAGTTATCCAGATCTAGGTAAGCTCATTGATGAAGGTGGCTCACTAAACAAAAGATTTTCGTTGTACACAAAGCAGCTGTCGATTGGAAAACAATGCCATCTAGGACTTTCATAAGAAGTCAATTCCTGGCTTCAAAGATTCAAAGAACAGGCTGACACTCTTGTGAGGAACTAATGCAGCTGGTGAGTTTAAGTTGAAGCCAATGCTCATTTATCATTCCAAAAATCTTAGAACTCTTAAGAATTATACTAAATCTACTCTGCCTGTGCTCTAGAAATGGATCACAAAGCCTGGATGATAGCACATCTGTTTACAGCATGGTTTACTGAATCTTCTAAGCCAACTATTGAGACCTATTGCTCAGAAAAGAAGATCCTTTTTAAAACATTACTGCTCATTGTCAATACAACTGGTAACCCAAGACCACTGATGGAGATGTACCAGGAGATTAATCTTTTTTCATAACTGCTAACACAATATCTATTTGGCAGCTCATGATTCAAAGAGTAATTTTGATCTTCCAGTCTTGTTAAGAAATATGTTTTGTAAGGCTTTATCTGCTATGGATAGTGATTCCTCTAATGGATCTGGGTAAAGTGAATTGAAAACATTCTGGAAAAGATTCACAATGCTAGATGCCATTAAAAACATTCATAATTCATAGGAGGAGGTAAAAATATCATCATGAATAGGAATTTGGAAGAAGTTGATTCCAACCCTCATGGATGACTTTGAGACTTTATTGGAAGAAGTCAGTGCAGATGTAATGGAAATAGCAAGAGAACTAGAATTAAAAGTGAAGCCTAAACACGTGACGGAATTGCTGCAATCTCTTGATAAAACTTTAATCGTTGAGGAGTTGCTTCTTATGAATGACCAAAGAGACTGGTTTCTTGAGATGGAATCTACTGCGGAAGATGCAGTGAACCTTATTAAATGACAATAAAACATTTGGAATATTACATAACTTAGTTGTTAAATTAAAGCTGTGGTAGAGTTTCAGAGGATTTGACTCCAAGTTTTTTTTTTTTTTTTTTTTTTTTTCTTTTTTTAAGACAAGAGGTATATTCAAACTACAAATACTTGACTTGAAGGAAAAACTATCTAAGATTCTTATTTTTTTTAGAGTAACGTATCCCTACTTAAAGACAGATGGTCCTACATATAACAGCTATGTACAAGACTAGTTGTAAAATCGTTATTGGTTTTACAGTGATAAATGTAAAACTGAAAAAATCTGTATGACTCATTTTGCTGGGATATACACTTTATTGCAGTGACCTGGGACTGAACCCACAATGCCTCTGAGCTATGTCTGTGTGTCACAGGAGGACTCAGATCTGGAACAGATGGATCAGAGACACTGGGGTTCTCTTTCTGCTGTATAGCTGCCAAAGAGTGGGTGGGTGTGGTTAGTTGTTTTCTCTGACTGCGTGGTTCTTGAGTGTATGATGGTCCTCCCAGAAATTCTGTAGATGAGCAAGGATCTTTTAGCAAAGGCTTGTCTGCTAAAACTACCTAGAGAAGATTCTTTTGTCTGCCACTAAGAAACCTTATTGATGTAACTGGCTACCTGAGTCTTGCATTAGTCTTTTCTCCATAAGCCACTGTAAATAATGCACCATTAGTTTCCGATTTTTAAAAGCTGTAGATAAGTCATATGAGGAATTTTCTCTTTTACCCACTATTTTATTTTTATGTCCTCTTTAATTCTTATAAAAGTTTGTTTCTCTCTCCTTGAAATGAAAAATGCCACCAAATACATATATTTCTCACATATTTTTCTTCAATTTGATCTCATTTATTATAACCTCCTTAGAAATAATGATTTAATTTCTCCTCTGGCTTTAAAAAGCAAATAACTTTTTTATTTTGTCATTATTATTATTATTTTATTTTTTTGAGACAGTTTTCCTATTGTCACCCAACCTGGAGTACAATGGCTTGATGTAGGCTCGCTGCAACCTCTGCCTCTCAGGTTCAAGCGATTCTCCTGCCTCAGCCTTCCCAGCAGCTGGGATTACAGGTGCCTGCCATCACACCTGGCTAATTTTTGTATTTTTAGTAGAGATGGGATTTCACCGTGTCAGCCAGGCTGGTGTCGAACTCCTGACCACAGGTGATTCGCCTGCCTCGGCCTCTCAAAGTGCTGGAATTACAGGCGTGAGTTTTTTCCATTATTTAATCTGATTTTTTACATTATAGATAATAAATTATTGGGTTGTTTGCTTTCTTTTTCTTCTTCTCTATCTCTTTCATTTCTCTACTCATCTTTTTATGTCCTAGAACTTTACCTCTGCATTCTTGGAGTTTTTCTATTTAGAGACTTGCTTTTCTGCAATGTCTTACTATTTCTAAGAAGGATTCTTATTGATATGGAGTATTTTGAACATTTTAAAACCGGATAGAATTGCACAATGAGCCCCCATGTATTTCATCCATCCTCAACATCCATCCATCCATCTATCTATCCGTTAATGCCTTTTATCATCTCTTATCTCTATTTATTGACTAAGACTGATTTTAATTATCCTTTATAGATTTCTCTAAGTTCTTACCATATTCTCGTCTTTTACATTTTCTGTCTTCCTTTAATCTATTTCCTTTTTACTTGGACTCATCTTACCTTATATTTGCGTTTTATTTTTTAGAATGTATGATTTCCGGAATGTCATTAAAGGTGTAAAGATGATGCTTTTCATCTTTATGTTTGTTTTCTAGACTTCAGAGTATTTTTTAAGTATACGGGCTTGCTCCATATCTTAGGGATGATATATCTAATCTTTCTTTACTCCATCTTTTTTATAGCGTCTTTTTTTCCTGACTAGTCATCCCTGAATGTGGACTTGTCCATGAAGTTCTTCTACTGCCCAGAAAGAGGGTGCACACTTCCTTAGCTCCCATCAGCGTGGTGGGAAAGATATTCCTACAGAGGCTGAAGAAATAACGTTCTGGTGCTTTTTAATGCTTATCAGTGCAGATCTTTCACCTGGGGAGCAATCTGTTGTTCCCACTACAATAAAAAATATGGAGTTTCTTTGACAAAAAATCTTAATTTGTCCCTCCTCCTCCTCTTTTCTCCTCTTCCTCCTCCTCCTCCTTCTTCTTCCTCTTCTTTGCTGGAAGACATGCATATCCGGCCCACTGTAAATATGTGTGTCAAAAGGTGCTGCTAGAGTCTATTTTTTCTAACTGCTCAATTTAGAATTCAAATATAATCACCATCCTCCATCCCTCAAGCCCCACCTGCTTTCATCCTCATCTTTATTACTTTGGTGCACTTCGATTTACTGCCACAAATCACTATTGTAAATATCTTAACACCTTCATGAGGGTGGGGGTGACGTGAAAGGGCTCTGCTAGAAAACAGCTCCCATGTAATAGCTACATGGGTGGAGGTGGGGGCTCCCTCCCTTTGGGGACCAAATTCTTTCATCTGTGAGTTAAGTACAGAGTGGGGATAGACAGGGAGAAATCTTTTTCTTTGCTTTTCCTCTAGATGGCTCCACCATGCTGCCTCACACACTCATCCTAGCTTTGGATAAAGCAATCTCCTCCTTTAATTTTAAGATTAGCATGAAAATAAGATAGTCCAAAGTGATTAAAAAGACTCATTATAGGCTGTGCTCTATGCTAAGCATTATTCAAGGGTCGTCTCACTATACTCCAACCCTATAAGGCAGGTACTATTATTATCCCCATGTTGTAAGTGTGTAAGCTGTCACTTAGAAAGATTAAGGATATTAATCAGGGTCATGTAGTCTTAAAGAGTAGTGGAAACTTTCAAATCCAGTGAGCCCACTTTGACAGCTCAGGCTCTTTGCTGTTGTTTTAATTATGCTAAGCACCTTATATACATTTTCATGTTTAATACTAATAATCATTTTTATTTAAAGACTACAAAATTTTGTATGTTAGCATAAGTAGGCAATATCAAAAAGTCTCCTTATCATCCTTAATGACTATATGGGCCAAGCGTGGTGGTTTATTCTTGTAAACCTAGCACTTTGGGAAGCTGAGGTGGGAGGATCACTCGAGCACAGGTGTTTGACACCAGCCTGGGCAACACAGTGAGACCCTAATTTCTACAAAAAATAAGAATAATAGCCAGGCATGGTGTTACACACCTGTGGTCCAAGCTACTTGGGAGGCTGAGGCAAGAGGATCACTTCAGTGAGCCTAGGAGATTAAGCTGAGTTGAGCCGTGGTTGCAGCACTGCACTCCAGCCTGGGTGACAGAGCAAAACCCTGTATCAAAAATAAAATATTTTTTTAATTTAAAGAAATGTAAAAATTATATCACTCCATTATTCTTCCATTTCAAGTGGATCATTTTGAGATATATATACATGGTCTACACCTCATTTTTGTCCTTTAACAATAAATCTTGGAGATTTTTTTCCCTCCAAATCATAAAATTCTTTACCCTGATACCAAAACCAGACAAGGACACAACAACAAACAGCAACAAAACTATAGGCCAATATCCCAGATGAACATACATGTAAAAATCCTTGAGAAAATACTACCAAACCAAATTCAACAACACATCAGAAAGATGATACACCATATTCAAATGGGATTCATTCCAGGGGTGAAAGAATGGTTCTACATATGCAAATTGATCAACAAGATACATCACATCAACAGAATGAAGAACAAAAAGCATACAATCACTTCAATAGACACAGAAAAATCGTTTAATAAAATTGAATACCCCCTTATGATAAGAACGCTAAAAAATTTAGAAGGAATACACATCAACACAATAAAGACTATATTCAACAAACCCACAGCTAACATCTTACTGAATGGGGAAAAGCTAAAAGCCTTTATTCTAAGAACTGGAACAAGAAGATGATGCCCATTTTTACCACTCTTATTTAACATGGGACTGGAAGTCCTAGCCAGAGCGATTAGGCAAGAGAAAAAAATAAAGGGCATCCAAATTGGAAAAGAGAAAGTCAGATTGTTCCTTTGCAGATGATATGATCTTCTACCTAGAAAAACCTAAAAACCAAAATTCTCTGGAAAAGGAACAATGAATGCAGTAAAGTTGCAGTACACAAAATCAATATACAAAAATCAGTAGTATTTCTACACACCAATAACAAAGTAGCTGAAAAGGAAATCATTGTCTTTATTTCTTTTTCAGCTACTTTATTATTCAGCTACAGGCAATGATTTCCTTTCCATTGGCAATCCAATGAAAGCAATCCCATTTACAATAGCTACAAAAAATAAAATACCTATGAATAAATTTAACCAAGGAGGTGAAAGGCCCCAACAATTAAAACTATGAAACATTGATGAAATAAATCGAAGAGGACACAAACAAATGGAAAGGCACTTTTGTTCATGGATTTGAAGAATTAATATTGTTAAAATGACAATACTACCCAAAGAATCGAAAGGATACCAATGACATTCTTCAAAAAAATAGAAAAAGCTGCAGGAGCCAAAGCAGCATAGTATTAGTATAAAAAGAGACACATAGACCAATGGAACAAAATAGAGAAACCAGAAACAACTCCATATATTTACAGCCAACTAATATTTTACAAAGACGCCAGGAACCTACATTGGGGAAAGGACATCCTCTTAAATAAACGGTGCTGGGAAAATAGATATCCATGTGTGGAAAAATGAAACTACATCCCCATCTCTTACCATACACAAAAATTAACTCAAAATAGATTAAAGACTTAAGCATAAGATATGAAACAATAAAACTACTAGACTGGGAAAAAACATAGGGAAATGTTTTAGGACATTGGTTTTGGCAAAGATTTTATTGCTGAGATTTCAAAACACAGGCAACATAACAAAATAGCTAAATTAGACTATATCAAACTAAAAAGTTTCAGTATAGCAAAAGCAACAACAGAGTGAAGAGACAAGAGATAATCTGTTTAACAGGAGAAAATATTTGCAAGGTATTCGTTCAACAAAGGACTAATATCTAGAGTATAAAAGGAACTCGATATAACAGTAAAAATTTTTTTAAAACTCAGATTTAAGAGTGGGCAAAGGATCTGAACAGACATTTCTCAAAAGAAAACACACAAATGACCAACAAAGATTAATATAAGTATATTATAGCTTTGATATATCGAATGTACTTTTTAAGTGCTCAACATGGGCCAGTTATGGTGGTTCATGCCTACAATCCCCAAACCATGGGAGACCAAGGAAGGTGCATTGTTTCAGCCAAGGAATCTGTCTGGGCAACATGGCAAAATCTCATCTCTACAAAAAATACAAAAATTAGCCAGGTGTGGTGGTGTACTGCTGTAGTTTCAGCTACTCAGAAGGCTAAAGTGGGAGGATTTCTTGAGCCTGGAAGGTCAAGGCTGCGGTGAGCCGTGATCGCACCACTCTACTCCAGCCTGGGTGACAGAGCAACATTCTGTCTCAAAAAAAAAAAAAAGTGTTCAACACCACTAATCATCAGGGAAATGGTGCAAATCAAAACCACAAAAGTATATCATCTCACCCCAATAAGAATGGCCACTATCAAAGAGACAAAAAATAACATTTGCTGACATGGATGCAAAAAAAAAGAACTTTTATACACTGTTGATGGGACTGTAAATTGGTATAGCCATTATGGAAAACAGTGTGAAGGTATTTCAAAAAACTCAAAATAGTGTTGCTATATGATCCAGTAATCCCACTGGTGGGTATTTATCCAAAGGAAAGGAAATCAGTACATCAAAGGGATTCCTGCACTCCCATGTTTATTGCAGCACTGTTCACAGTAGCATAGATATGTAATTAACCTACATGTCCATCAATAGATGAATAGATAAAAACAATGTGGTATATATACACAATGGAATACAATTCAGTCATAAAAACAGAATGAAATCCTGTCACTTGTGGTAATGTAAATAAGCCTGAAAGATATTACGTTAAGCAAAATAAGTCAGACACAGAAAGATAAATACCACATGTCCTCATTCATATGTGAGAGCTGAAAAAAAAAAAAACTGAGCTCATTGAATGTGGGTTACAGAGGCTTGGAAGGGTAGGTGGGAGGGAAGAGTGTGGAGAGGTTAGTTAATGGGTACAAAATTACAGCTAAATAGGAGGAATGAGTTCTGGTGTTCTGCAGCACTGTAAAGTGAATATGGTTAACTATAATTTGTTGTATATTTTCAAAAGCTAGAAGACAGGATTTTGAATGTTCAAAGCACAAAGAAATAATAAGTGTTTGACGTGATGGGTATGCCAATTACCCTGATTTGATCATTACACATCATATACAGGTATTGAAATATCACTTCGTATCCCATAAATATGTACAATTATTACCTGTCAACTAAAATTTTTTAAAGCATAAAATTCTGCCTCATTCTTTTTAATGCCTATACAATATTCCATTTATGGGTATACCATTATTAATAGTGCCTTTGTCTCATTTTTCAGCTATTGTAAACATTAAAGCAAATAATAAACTTAGACATATGTCACTTCACACATGCACACGTGTAACTGCAAAATATATTTCTTGATGTACTGATAATCAAAAGGGTGGGTAAAACCCACTTGAGGGTTTTAGTAATGGTGCTTGGGGGTGAGGTAGAGTGTGCTGATTACAGAGGTCATGGAAGTACTGGGAAGACACATGGGAATGTGTAACAATCTGAGATTAGCTGCAGCAGGAAGCTGCTACCACCCTAGGCTGATGTGAGAGAGGGAAGAGGCAGTGTTACTGGAACCCAAGGGATAGGTGTTCCCGTACAGGTTGGAACCATCATGGCATAGAAGAGCTGGAGCCACAGAGGGAGACAGGGCTACTAAGATATCATCCGCTCAAGAGGAAGAAGGATGACAGAAGGACCCTTCCTGCACCTTTCTAACCACCACCAGTGCCACCATAGGTGAAACCCCATCGGAGGGGGCTGGCTGACCCATCCTGAGGTATAGAATCTGCAGGAATCAGCCTCGCCTCACCTCTAATTCTAGACAGAACAACAAAAAAAGGGTGACGGGAGAGATAAGGAATATATCTGTAGACTGTCAGGCCCAGGTCTAGTACAGTCAACCTTTGTATTTTTTAATTCACCATGCATGTTCTCTCCAGTGAACATGTAGACATTTCTGCTCATCAATCCAGCCAAGGAAACACAAAGTTCCATCAGACATGGTATTCACCTCATGTTCAGGATTGCCAGACATAAGCAATCTTCCTAGATAGGTTCACATATGGCTCTTTATGATTTTGTGAATTTGACACTCTTACAAAATAGACAACATTGAAGGGGAAAGAAAAAGCCAACTGATTAATATAGAGTTTTTTTTCTTTTCCTTTTTTTTCTTTTCTTTTTTCTTTTTTTTTTTCTTTTTTTTTTTTTTTTTTTT
>NW_016804523.1:577845-596997 GCF_001698545.2 Rhinopithecus bieti
GGTTTGTAGTTCTCCTTGAAGAGGTCCTTCACATCCCTTGTAAGTTGGATTCCTAGGTATTTTATTCTCTTTGAAGCAATTGTGAATGGGAGTTCACTCATGATTTGGCTCTCTGTTTGCCTGTTATTGGTGTATAAAAATGCTAGTGACTTCTGCACATTGATTTTGTATCCTGAGGCTTTGCTGAAGTTGCTTATCAGCTTAAGGAGATTTGGGGCTGAGAACAGAGCCCTCAGAAATAATACCACACATCTACAACCATCTGATCTTTGACAAACCTGACAAAAACAAGAAATGGAGAAAGGATTCCGTATTTAATAAATGGTGCTGGGAAAACTGGCTAGCCATAAGTATGTTTATTGCAGCACTATTCACAGTAGCAAAGACTTGGAACTAACCCAAATGTCCATCAATGACAGACTTGATTAAGAAAATGTGGCACATGTACACCATGGAATACTATGCAGCCATAGAAAAGGATGAGTTCATGTCCTTTGTAGGGACATGGATGAAGCTGGAAACCATCATTCTCAGCAAACTATCGCAAGAACAGAAAACCAAACACCACATGTTCTCACTCACAGGTGGGAATTGAACAGTGAGAACACTTGGACACAGGAAGGGGAACATCACACACTGGGGCCTATTGGGGGGTGGGGAAAGGGAGGAGAGGGGAGGGATAGCATTAGGAGATATAACTAATGTAAATGACGAGTTAATGGGCGCAGCACACCAACATGGCACATGTATACATATGTAACAAACCTGCATGTTGTGCACATGTACCCTAGAACTTAAAGTATAATAAAAAAAAATAAAAATAAATGAGATAGAAATAATAATGGAGTTAGAATATCACCAGAGCAATAATTATTTTAGGCAGAAGCATGAACTATCATTAAAAATACTGAGTAAAAATTTGAAAATAAACAGCGTTTCCCCCAAAAGATGCATATTAAACTCAAAATGGGAAAAAAAGTAGCTTTATAGTGCAGAAACTTGGCAGATACCATCTTAACTGAGTGATCAAAGTCAAAATCACCATTAATGATGGTGTGTCTCCTGATATGATGTACTGAGAAGGCAACAGTACCTCTGAGGTTGATACAGTTTGGCTCCGTGTTCCCACCAAAATCTCACGTGGAATTGTAATAATGCCCATGTGTCAAGAGTGAGACCAGGTGGATGTAATTCGGTCACAGGGGTGATTTTCCCCATGCTATTCTCATGATAATGAGTGAGTTCTCATGAGATCTGATGGTTTTATAAGCATCTGGTATTTCCCCTGCTGGCACTCTTTCTCTCTCCTGCCACTCTGTAAAGAGGTGCCTTCTACCATGATTATAAATTTCCTGAGGCCTCCTCTGTCATGCAAAACTGTGATTCAATTAAACCTCTTTAAAAAAAAAAAAAAGAGAGAGAGGGAGTCTCACTCTGTTGCCTAGGCTGGAGTGCAATGGCACGATCTTGGCTCACTGCAACCTCCACCTCCTGGATTCTAGCAATTCTCCTGCCTCAGCCTCCTAAGTAGCTGGGACTACAGGCACACCCCGCTATGCCCAACTAATTTTTTGTATTTTAGCAGAGACGGGTTTCACCGTGTTGCCCAGGCTGGTCTCGAACTCTTGAGCTCAGGCAATCCACCCGCTTTGGACTCACAAAGTGCTAGGATATTTAAAAAAACACACATAGCTGTTATACTCCTCACTTCTTTAACTGGCCTTGATGTACAACCTTAAGGTAATTAATTAAAGTTTCTTCTGTACCTGTGATTATTTCTTCCTTGTCATTTCCAGAGTTTACCTGTGTTTGCTTTCTACTCTTTTCCTTGAAAGTCAGCTAAAAGTCTCTCTCTCTCTCTGGATTTATTTATTTCAGGATTTTTGCAGTGTGATCAGAGCATAGTTTTGTTATTTTTACATTTCAAATATTACTTATATTTTTCTCTAAAGTCTAATATTCGATAACTTCTGTGAGTATTCCTGGGGTGCTTGTCTAGAAGAATTAATATTCAGTTTTCAGGCAAGAAGCAATGTGTATGTATATATAAATATGCATATGAACCCATGCAATGAATTATGTCATTTAAGTTTTATAAATTTTTATTTTTTTCTACTTACTCTGTCATGGAATGAAAGAAAGAAATAACAATGTTAGATTATAAAATTTTTATGTCCATTTCTCGGTATTATAGTTTCAGCTTCTAAAATGTAAGTACTACATTATTTGATGCATACATGTGCATAAGTCTTAGTTCTTCATTGTGGACTGCACATTTTGTCATAATGTTCTATTTGGGAATTATCTAATATATTTTAAAAAGTTTTATTGGGATATAATTCACATATAATACAATTCAACCATTTAAAGTGTATAATCCAATGATTTCAGTATATTTATAGATACGTGCAATTATACTGACAATTTTAAAACATTTTTATGATCTCAAAAAGAAAGCCTGGAATCTTTAGGTATCACTCTCCTATTCTTCCCTGCCTCCCTCTCATCTGAGCCCTAAGCTACTACTAATTTACTTCCTGTCTCTGTAGATATACCCTTTCTGGATATTTCATAAAGTCTTTTGCAACTAGCATTTTTGCTTAGCATAACATTTTCAAGATTCATCATCCATATTGTAACATGTATCATTCCATTGTGGTCAGAGGAGACACTTTGTAATATCTAAACTTTGTTAAATTTAGCAAGGTTTATTTTTGGCCCAGCTTAAAGTCTATTTTGGAGAATGCAGAAGAATCAAGACAAATGTGTGGTCTACTGTTGTTAGGTGTAGTCTATAAATGTATGTTAAGTGTAGTTACTTTGTAGTGTTGTTCAGGCCTGTTTCCTTGTTGATCTTTGGCCGAACTGTGTTCATTGGAATACAATAGAATATTCAAGTTTCCAAGTGTTTTGTTGTTGTTAATGATGATAAACTCCCTATTTCTCCTTTCATTTCTGTCAGTTCTTTCCTCTAGTATTTTGGTAGTCTTTTATTGTATACAAGCTTGCAATTGTTATGTCTTCCTGATGGATTGACCTTTTTATCATTATTAAATTTTCCTTTTTATCTCCAGTAACATTTGTTTTTGTTTTAGAACCAAATTTGTTTGATATTAGCACAGTGACTCCAGCTTTTTTATGGTTGCTGTGTGTATGATCCATCTTTTTCCAACTTTGATTTCCGGTGTAGTATTTTTGAGTCTAGAACGTGCCTCTTGTAAATAGCATATAATTGAATATTTTTTAAAATCCCATCTATTTCTGTCTTTTATGGGGTTGTTCAATCCATTTACAAGTGATGTGATTATTGATGTAGATGAATTTACAACTGTCATTTTACTTTTTGTTTTCTAAATGTCTCATTCTTTTTGTTCCTCTATTTTCCCTTTATTGCTTTCTTTTGTATGGAGTGAATATTTTCTTATGTGGTATTTTAATTTCTTTAGTGATTTTTTTTTTACTTTATTTCTTGAGTTATTCCTTTTGTGGTTGCATCAGGACTTTAATTATAAACACCAAACTTATCAAAACCAGCTTCAGATTTATACTAACTTAATTCCAGTGACATAGTTTTTGTGCTGTTACAACATTTACAAATGTTACAAACCCGCAATAAATTGTTATAAACAGAACTTTATGATTTTATACCTTTTAAAGAATCTAAAAGAAGAAAAGAGAGCAAGTATATATTTATAGATATTGCTATATTAATCTCCTCATTTATCATTTCTGGACCTCTGTTTCTTCCTCTGTATTCAAGTTACCACCAGTAACTTCTTTCACCCACCTCCTTTGTGCTGTGTTTGGCAAATACATTATTTTTTTTTATGTCATAGGTCAAACAATTCACTATATACATATTTTTTTACAATTACTTTAAAAATAATTAATAGAATAAGGGACAGAAATACACATTTATAGTATTTATAATTACGAAATTATCATCCCCATTGCTCTTTATTTCATCATGTGAATTTGAATTACCATATGGTGTCACTTGCTTTCACCCTGAAGAACTTCCTTTCGTATTTGTTATAAGGCAGACTTCCCAGCAGCATTTTCACTGTTTTTTTTTTTTTAACAAAAATTCTTCAGTTAACTTCCAGTTTTTGAAAGACAGCCCTGCTGATTATAGAATTCTTGATGAACTGTTGTTTTCATTTTGAGCACTTTGAATGTTTTCCCATTGCCATCTGATCGCCATTGTTTCTGATGAAAATTCAGCAGTTAATTGTATTGGGGATCTATTTAAAAGACAAGTTATTTTTCTCTTGCTGCTTTCAAGATTTTCTTTTTTCAGCCATCTTCTTGTCTTCGGTTATTAGCATTTTACCATGAGGTGCTTTTGTGGATCTCTTTCTATCCTACTTGAGATTCTTGGCTATATAGATCAATGTTTTCAATAAATATTGGAAGTTTTTAGTCATTTCTTCAATTATTTTTATCCTCCTTCCTATTTATTCTCTCCTTCTGGTTCTCTCATTACAGATATGTTGGTTTCCTTAATAGTATCACACATTTCTCTGAGGCTCTGTTCACTTTTTTAAAGAATAATTAATAGACTTTATTTTTAGTACAATTTTAGGTTTACAGAATGTCATGCGCGTCCGTGTGAAGAGACCACCAAACAGGCTTTGTGTGAGCAACGTGGCTGTTTATTTCACCTGGGTGCAGGCAGGCTGAGTCCAAAAGAGAGTCAGCAAAGGGAGATAAGGGTGGGGCCGTTTTATAGGATTTGGGTAGGTAAAGGAAAATTACAGTCAAAAGGGGTTGTTCTCTGGCGGGCAGAAGTGGGGTCACAAGGTGCTCGGTGGGGAGATTTTGAGCCAGGATGAGCCAGGAAAAGGAATTTCACAAGATAATATCATCACTTAAGGCAAGGACCAGCCATTTTCACTTCTTTTGTGGTGGAATGTCATCAGTTAAGGCGGGGCAGGGCATTTGCACTTCTTTTGTGATTCTTCGGTTACTTCAGGCCATCTGGGCATATCTGGGCAAGTCACAGGGGATGCGATGGCTTGGCTTGGGCTCAGAGGCCTGACACAGAATATTTAAGGATATAGTACGAAGACTTCCATATACCCACTCCACCCAATTCCTCTACCCTAGCACACAATTTCCCCTATTATTAACAGTTTGCACTGGTATGGCACATGTGTTACTGTTGATGAACTAATATTCATACAATATTATTAATTATAATCAGTAGTTTACCTTAAGTTTCTATGAACTCTAAGTTTAAAACTGTTTATACTTTGTGTTATACAGTTCTATGGGATTTGACTAATTATGAAACATACCTATTACTGTATTCTCATACAGAATATTTTTACCACCCTAAAAATCCCTTGGGCTTAACCTGTTTATCTCTCTCCCACCTTCCACCAAACCCCTGACAACTACTGGTCGTTTTACTGCCTCTATTGTTTTGCCTTTCCCAAAATGTCATATAGTTGAAATCATAATATGTAACCTGTTTGGAGGAAGGGAGGCAAGATGGCGCACTTCCGGGTTCTTCATCACCAACTTTTCCTGGGGCACGAAAATGCAGCTGGAGCCCAGGAAGGTGCAGACCAACCAGGCATGCGCCAGGTGACCTCAATCCGAAGAGACCAAGATTTACCTGGTCGCACCTGCGGAATGCCCCCCGACACGCCAGTCCCCCCTATTGCCCTCCCACTCCTAGAAAAGCGATCCCGGCAGACGCCCCACGTGGACTTCCCAGCCCCACTCCTGTCGGGATGTCCGAACTGTGTCAGGAACTCCGCCTGAGAGCCCCACCGGGGGACTCTGTCGGCCTTCTTTGCCGGAGGCCGACAAACCTCTCCCTACCCACCTACTTCCCTGAAGCTAGGTGACCAAAATAAATTTGCAGTTTTGCTCCTACCCTTGCCTACTCACTGGTTCTTTTGTGCCCTCTCTGGTGGTCTTAGAAAAACAAATCATAACCTTTTTCAGATTGTCTTTTTTCTTTTTTTCTTTTTTTTTTCTTTTTTTTATTTTTGAGACGGAGTCTTGCTCTGTCGCCCAGGCTGGAGTGCAGTGGCGCCATCTTGGCTCACTGCAAGCTCCGCCCCCCGGGTTCAGCCGTTCTCCTGCCTCAGCCTCCCTAGAAGCTGGGACTACAGGCGCCCACCACCTCGCCCGGCTAGTTTTGTGTGTGTGTGTTTTTTAGTAGAAACGGGGTTTCACCATGTTAGCCAGGATGATCTCGATCTCCTGACCTCGTGATCCGCCCCTCCCGACCTCCCAAAGTGCTGGGATTACAGGCTTGAGCCATCCCGCCTGGCAGATTGTCTTTTTTCACTCAGCAATATGAGTTAAGTCTCCCCCATGTCTTTTCATGGCTTGGTAGCTTATTTCTTTTCTCCCTCTGTTCTTCAAGTTGTGTAATCAATTTTGATCTATCTTCAAGTTTACAAATTCTTCTGCCGTTCAAATATACTGCCGAGCCCCTCAAGAGAATCATTTTCATTTTATTTTTCCCTTCCAAAATTCCTACTTTGAAAAATCATTTCTCTTTATTGTTGTTTTTTATTTGATACAACTTTCACATTGTACCTTCTTTTGCTCTTTAAATCGTGATTTTGGTTTTTGTGGGTTTTTTTGACCATATTTATAATGGCTTCTTTGAAGTTTTGTCTGTTAAATCCAACATCAGGTTTGTCTTACAGGTATTTTCAATTGCCTGCTATATTTTCAGCATATTAATCATGCTTTGCTATTTTGTTTTTGTTTTTGTTTTGCATGTGTTGCAATATCTTGATGGAAACTGGACATTTTAGATTATATATTGTAGCCACTCTGAGTACCACCTCTACCTTTCTAGGGCGTATTATTGTTATTTTATTGTCTGTTTATTTAGTAACTAGATAGGCTATTTTAGCAGTATCTATTTTCCTCTCCTATTGTTAAATTTATGATAACCTTCAGGGGCTGCAGCCTTGGATGGGCCTATGGTCACCTTGGGATAACTGGCTCTAACAGAGCTCTCTTTGACTATCACTTCCCTAATCACGCCCAGCTGTTAAGAGCCTTTAATTGCTGTCTGATTGCTCTGTTGTTTTCAATAGTATTCTAGGGCCTAAATTGTTCTGCATACTAACACTATCAAACTAAAGTCAGCGTTTTAGATTTGCTCTGACCTCAGGAAAGATTTTCTTAGATGTCTCTTTCCCAGTTTTTCTGGAAAATTCCCTCATCCACAGTTAATCTATATCTCCAATGAGTAGCTAGTGTTTTCCCAATACCTTTCACCACAAACTTTATCCTTCTTGAGAATGCCCCCAGGATTAAACATCTTCACACCCTGTTGCAAATGAAGCCACTTGCTTTGTGAAGAAACTAGGAGTTACCTGTTTTAAGGCCTACTTCGACCTTCAGGCAGAATCACTGAGCCAAGGCTCTGGAAACTGGCAAAGGGTAGCAGATAGCGGGCAGTATGGAACAGTGATGTACTACTCTCTGAGTGACATCCCTGCTTTAGGAACTGAACTTTAAGCAGAAGAGGAGACAGTAGTCTCAGTTAACCTCTGCTTGCTTCTCCTAGCATGAAACCATGGCCTTATAAATGGAAACAAGGAACCCCAGTAGTCTCAAAGGCGCTGTGCCCCAACAAGAGCCTCCGTCTTACCAGTGGAGGCTAGCAGGAGGAGGGAAACCTCCCTCTTGGCTAAACTTTCAAAGAACTTAGCCTCATCCACAGGTAGCTGAAGGCAGGGTGAGTAATGCTGAAATCCTCCCCTTTCCAGTAAGCTAGCCTTCCAAGCTAGGAACTGGGGGTAGGAGGAGCCTTGGGTTCTTGGCTACACTATACTGGAGTGAAGTTTTTGTCTTGCTGAGCTGATGGAGGAAGGAGAGAGTGGTCTTGGTTCAAATACTACAGACTCTCACTGTTTTTAGTGAATTTTGGCAGAATATCTTGAATAGTTGTGTCATTTGCTGTATACCCTTAGAACCATTTCCAGAGAATGTAAATAGTGTGTGTATATATATATATATAGAAAGAGTTTAATTGAGGAAGGCCAGCCATGCCACTTAGGAGGTGGCATTATTACTCAAATCAATCTCTCTGAAGGCTCAGAGGTATTATAAATACAGTTTTGGTGCCGCAAAAGAAATAGCACTTGAATATAAAATTTTCTTTTTAATTCTCAGTAAAGCAAGTGACTTCTATAGAAGGGTGCACCCTTACAGATGGAGCAATGGTGAGCACACACTTGGACAAGGGAGGGAAAGGGGTTCTTATCCCTGACACACGTGGTCCCTGCTGCTGTGTCTTTCCCCTATTGGCTAGGGTTAGACTGCACAAGCTACTCTAATTCCGATTGGCTAATTTAAAGACAGTGACTGGGTGAGTGATTTGGCAGGAAAAATGGTTATGACAGAGCAGGTAACTGGAATGAGTCAGAGTGGAGTAGGTAATCAGAATGAGTCTGTGTGGAGCAGGTAAATCAAAAAAGGTTGCTTTACGAGGAAGTTAAGTTTAAAAGTAGAAGGCAAAGAATTGAACATACTGACATACTGATTCTTTGAAAAGAAATTTAGAACTCATATCTAACAGAGGTTAGGGGTTTTCAAGGATAGTTTGGTCAGCAGGGGACTAGGGAATGGGGAATGTTGATTGGTTGGGAATAAAATCATAGTGATATGGAAAACAGTCCTTGTGTGCTGAGTCAGCCTCTGGGTGGGGCCACAGGAGTAGTTGAGTCATGAGTCCAGAGTCCAGGTGGAGTCAGTCTGAAAGATATCTCAAACAACCAATCCGCTGGGCATGGTGGCTCATGCCTGTAATCCCAGCACTTTGGGAGGCCAAGGCGGGTGGATCACAAGGTCAGGAGATTGAGACCATCCTGGCTAACAAGGTAAAACCCCATCTCTACTAAAAATACAAAGACAAAATTAGCCGGGCATGGTGGCAGGCACCTGTTGTTCCAGCTACTGGGGAGGCTGAGGTGGGAGAATGGCTTGAACCTGGGAGACAGAGCTTGCGGTGAGCAGAGATCACCCCACTGCACTCCAGCCTGGGTGATAGAGCTAGATTCCGTCTCAAACAAAAATGACAAAAACAATCTTAGGTTTTGTAATAGTGATGCTATCTATAGGAGTAATTGGGGAAGTCACAGATATTGTGACCTCTGGCCACATGATTCCTGAGCAGTAAGGGATTATAGAAACTACACCCACATCTTAGCAGAATTCGGGACCCTCTCATAATCCTAACCATGTGGTCTTTCATTTGTTTTACTTGCAAAGGTGGTTTATTAATAGTTTTGGAAAGGGCTATTATCATCTTTGCTTTAAGGTTAAACTATAAACTAAATTTCTCCCAAAGCCAGCTCAGTCTACACTCAAGAATAACCCATGATTACTTGAAAGTTAGAAGCAAACTAGAGTCAACTATATCAATTTCCCCTACTTTCATAATTTTGCAAAGGCAGTTTCAATCTTTCTCTTATCAAACTGATGCTTTCATCTGTAAATTCAACTTTGCCTGGCATTAAGACTGTGATTTCTGTTTTTCAGTTTGGATTAGCATTTGCTCATGCTTTTGACCCTTTTTTATTATTATGTTTCAGACCTGTCTTATGTATGCTACAGATAGCTGGATTTTGTTTCTTGGTCTTAACGTAATATCTTTTATTTTGAAATTTTCCTTTTATCTTCAATACCTAGCACCATACTTAGCATTTATTAACTGTTTAAAGAAGGAAGGTTGGTTTCTCTCCTGAGTTCTGGGCAGGGTGGGATCCCTCTAGGCCTCATTGGAAAGCCCCATGAGTAGCTAAATGCTGGATGCTGCTTAGAGATCACTAAGATCAACGTCTCTGAAAAAAAAATTAACAGTCTTATTGAAGTATAATTGTCATACAAGAAATAAGATCTGACATACATCTATATGTCACATACACACACACACACCAGGAAACAATCACCACAATCAAGACAGTTAAAATGTCTATGGCCCCCAAAAGTTCCCTTGTGTTTCTTCCCAAATGAATCATAACCACTGCCCTCATGTAGCATATGTGCTAGTGTTTATTTATCTTGATGCTGTATATATCTAATCAGGTCCAAATATAGAATAGCTCAATCAGGTCCTTTGGTGTCTTATGATATAATTATTTTAATGTCTTAGCCCAGTGGGCTGAGAGAAGAACTGAGCTTCCTTAAGGACTCAAGATCTATTTTCAATGACCTTCCCTAGTACTGGGTAAAATAATTAATGAAATTGTTCAAATCATCCATTTTTCTAGGAAAATGAAATCTCATGTATTTGATCTTACTACTTGCAGAACCACAACCCTCTGTTTCTCCTGACTTTTCCATATTTTAATATTTTCCTTTTGTACTCGTCTGAATGATTCTTTGAAAGAGAATGTTTTCGTGAGAAATAGGCGCCTTGTTAGGCATTGCCAGCTGCTCAATCTGGTTCTCCAAAGCCTCCAGAATAAATATATTTTTAAAACCTTCCAGAACATATTTGTTGAGAAGCGTCATGGCTGGCTAAGCTTGCCTATTTAGTATAACAGATGTTAATTTGTTTACCCAGAATAAAGGAAAAATCTAAGTATATTTGTTCATAGTGTCCCATGTGGATGACACAAGCATTTTTATTAGTCCAAACAGAGTTTGTATTTTATTTTTATGAGAATATTTTGCCTAATACATTTTGTGTTCAAATATTATGAATTTATGGGATATTTCAAAAAAAAACTAACAGGAATATGTAAAGTAGTTCCACTGAACCTAGAGTCCTCTGTTATGTGTAATTAATTTCAAATCTTGGTGGGGGTAGAGGAGAGAGCTACTATTTTAATTGGCCAAGTGCACAGACTCTAGAACAAGATCATCTGAGGTATGATAACTATCCTGCCTGTTACTACCCGTGCAACCTTGGGCAAATTGCCCAACATCTCTGAGAGATGATTCCACATCTTTAAAATGGAGACAAAACCTACCTCACAGAGTCTGTTTTTCACACTGCTATAAAGATACTATCTGAGACTGGGTTATTTATAAACGAAAGAGGTTTAATTGACTCAGTTCCTCATGGCTGGAGAGGCCTCTGGAAACTTACAGTCACGGAGGAAGGTGAAGGGGAAGCAAGGCATGTCTTACAGGGTAACAGAAGAGAGACAGCACACAGGGGAAATGCCAGATACTTACCAAACAACCAGATCGTGGGAGAACTCACTCACTATCGAGAGAAAAACATGGGGGAAACCGCACCCTGGCATGATCCAATCACCTCCTACCAGGTCCCTCCCTCAACGTGTGGGGATTACAATTTGAGATGAGATTTGGGTAGAAAATCAGAGCCAGACCAAATCACAGAGTAATTAAGAAAATGAAGTGTGATGATACATGTACAATACTTATAACAGTGTCTGGATCACAATAAGTGTTATTTATGTTAACTGTTATTTTGTGTATAAAAATAATGCTATTTGAAATGAATGTTTTCCTTTATGTCATGATTCAAAAAGCAAGCCAAGTCAGTTATACATTTGAATTTGGAATTTAGATTTAAATATACTAATATTAAAATATTATTATGTGGTTTACATTATTGTTGAATGTTTTTTCATCAGTTTGGGACACAATGACAACTCTAAATATGTTAGGCAGTGAAAGTTAAAAATAGTTGACTGTTTCGAGGGAGCTCTGTGCAAGAATGTTGAGTGAAAAAAAGAAAGCAGATATTAATTATTTCATGTTGTTCTACCGAATACTTGTTACTTAGGTAAACTCTCAGCTTTGTGGTCAGAAACCTTTGTTTTAGGTAGATCTGGCTATTTTTCCCAGTATTTCTTAGCCTAATGCATACATATAAAGGGCCTTTTGTAATCATCTGTTGACTAATTAAAGTGGCATATTCCTATGCTCCTTGATCCTCTGTACCCCTGAACCCCATGTGACCCTGTATGAGTAACGAGAGGAGGAGGGGCCATGATGGAGAATGTGGCAATGGTCATAAACATGTGCATGAGCTTGCTACTTGCTACTTCCTGTGATGATCATGCTCTGGAAATTGTCCCTTAATTCCAGAGGGCAGATGCTTATCAAATGGTACTAGTGGCCAAAACAGCAAGTACTCACCTGTGTCCATTTCTCATTTTTTTTTTTTTTTTTGGCTCATAGCCACGTTATATCTCCCAGCCTCCCTTTCAGCTAGCTACAGTCATGTGATGAGTTCTGATCAATGGGATGTGAGTAGAGGCTGTGGATGCCTCACCCATTAAAAATATGGCATTCCTGATACTCATCCTGTTTTTCCCATCCACTGACTGAATAAGTGGATTTCAAGGACCTAGACAGGGGACACATATGGAAAAAGTCTGGGCTCCTTAAATAACAGATTAAGTATCTGATCTGTTTCAAATAATGCTCACCCCTTTATCGCGGCTATTAGGAAGACTGTATCCAAGTCCATTGCTGGGTAAAATTATGAAGAAAACAACTTCTTATAAGAGAAGACAACTTTTTTTTTCTCAGATTCTCTATACTCTTCTCCCTTTGATGATAATAATTAACACTTATTGAGTATGTATCAGACATTATGCTAATTTGTTTGTTAGTTCTAGATACTATGACATTTACCCTCCATATCAACCATATACAGTATTATGCACACAACTGAAGGAATGAAGCACAGAGAGGTTAAGTTATGGATCACTAGTGGACAATGAATCAGGATTTGAACTCAGAAAATTCACACCTAATCACCCAACCAAATGACTCGCCAATACACTCTAAGTGTCCAGTTTCTCTAGTTGTGCATACTGTCTACAGGACTTGCTGTCTCAGATGACTTCCCAAAGCACATAACTTTCCCCCCATTATGTCCTTCAAAACACCCTACCCTAAATCCCATTCTTCAAACATTTATTATGCAAAGAAATTAGTGGTTTAATTAAAATTCTATTTTGAGCACTCACTATATTAAAAGGATTAGTGTTAACTGTAATAGGCTTGATAAACTTGGCAATATTATGATTTGCTACCTGAATTCCAGAGAATTTCAGTCTCTTTATCATCTGGCCACCCTATGCTGATCTAAAACCAAGAAAGTTAGAGTCCTGGGGTGGGGTTTGGAGAATCTTCAACCCATTATTCTTATGAGTAATATAAACTATATCCAAAGGTATCAGAGAAGTAGGTCCAACTGAAGAGCAAAATGGGAAGGTCAGCAGTGAGTGGTGTTGGGAATCCACAATGAAATAAACAGGAGTTAGAAAGCTGGAGGTGGGAGAACAAAAACACATGAAAAGAGGTAGGTGGTCTGGCATAATTCCAAAAATGAGTTCACAGTGCACTATACATTTTTCATCATCTCCTGGAGTATATCTATATGATGAATCTGGGATCGCTCGAAGGGTGTGGAACAAGTATGGGAAAATGTCATATAATTGCATAACTGGTACATAGGGGAAAAGTAATGAATATGCTGATGGAAGTTCAGATAATGTAGTATGAGGGTAAACGTCCTCTGTCTGAAGGATATCCACACAGATTTTTTGAAAGAGGTAACTATGGTGTTGGGTTTTCCTGAATGCACAGAATTGGGAAAGTGGATATTGGAGAAAGGGCAAAAAAGGCACCATAATAGGTAGTGGAACCTGTATAAGCAAAGGCATAGAGATAGAAATGTTCAAGCTGTGCAACAGAAATAACACACTGTAGAATTTTCAAGTGTAAATTACACAAGGGGTAACACTAAGGGACAAAGGTGAGAGCTAAACAAGGGAAATGGAGAGCTGACAGGTTATCTGCAGTCATAGTGGATCCTATCAGAGAAGAAGAGCTCCTCAAGTAAAAGAATTTAGGGAAAGAAGGAAAGGGGCCAAGGATAGAAGAAAACTTTGGGAGAAACTTTAAATGTATTTGAAAAAGAGCTAAAGAAGAAGGACTCAATGGAGATTTTTAAGACATTGGGGTAGGGAGAAGAGAAGTTGCAAAGTGCTGACTAGTACTTTTTCATTGAACATTCGTCTCTCACCCGCAAGTGATTGGAGCTGTACCACGAACTGGATATAAAAGGCTTTGCACCAGAGTTCTTCCATGAGGCTCCTTCTAAGGCCAGAGGGATTAAGAAATAAATGACAATGATGAAGTGGAGGTGTGGGTCGAGGCTATTTTTCTCCAGAGAAGCACTTAGAGGCTCAAAGGAATTGCATAAGGGAGAGCAGATGCGTTTTTAATTTAGGGAACACTTGAACAGGTTTCCAGCCAGGAGGATGATAGATGGCATGGAGGAGAAGGATAGAAGATAGTTGATGGAGGAAAACAGAGAGTGCAATTTAGCAAGAAGGAATCATGGGTTAATATAGAAATCCCATTGGTGGAGAAAGTGCAATGGAGGAATCCAAAATCACATATTTGACAGGACATCAGGTGTCCTCAGAGAAGAAGGGGTTGAAGATTGGAGCCCAGGAAAATGGAGAGGTTTGGCACAGGATTTGGAAGAATATCTGCAAAGATTGTACTCAATTTTAGTCCATCAATCACCACATATTTATGAAGCATCTAGTCTGTGCCCAGTGGTGCCCTGGATTGTACATTGCAGCTTTCCAAATTGCTGGCAGTTGCTGCCAACTTGGCAATATCAGCAAATGTTGAAAAATGTGTTCTCCGCTCCATCATGGAAGTCACTAATAAAAATAAGGAGTAACTTAGGATCAGGCCCCTAAAGCACCCAACTTGCTCTTTCTTCCCTGTTTAAGACCAATGCACTGAAGGCTCTGTTTTTAAGTCAATGTTATTTATAGTGTTATTTCATTTTGACCAACATTTTGCATGCTTGGCTATGAGTTCATCTTCTTAGCTTTTCATCACAACTGGGCATAAAATCATGCGTGGTTTCACAATATATTACTCTCTCATTATAATAAAGATATGAAGTTATGAGTGTTCAGTGGTATAGAAATTACCATTTTGACTTGAAGATCAACGAATTTGTGGATCAACGATTTAGTTAAAATATAACAATAAAAGAAAATTTGAGATATGGGGCAGGAGTTGAAAAGGACAAAATTATCAAGATAGACTGAATAAACTTATAGAAATGGTGAAATTGAAAATATTGGAGGACATTAGAGGGCAATAGACACTGTCTGTTCTTTGCCAATATCCCTTCAGCATTCACCTTCCCATTGCACTCTGAGGCTTTCTCTGGTTTCCGGGGCATCACTGGCTAGAACACAGGCCAGGCCAGAAGTGCTATGAATTAATGCCCATGGGAGAGTCCTTCAACCAATAATTGATATGATTTAGCATATAAATATTCCATATTCATCATCCCCAAGGTGAAACAACTCAAAAGCACATTCAACCTCATCTCCTGGAGGTTCCCAGTAGGTTGAGCCCCGGTTGCCCACAGTGGCAACCTATTCGTCAACACATATTAGATTTCTTTCACTCCCTTTCTTACTGCCCTCTTCTCTACTCATTTTCCACATTGGCTTCACCAAAATGATGACTTGCATTTAAATCTTTGTCTCAGGGTTTTCTTCAGTGGAATAGAGCCTAAATCAGAGAGGGAAACCAAATTCCTCTGAAGAAGAAGAAAAAAAAGAATCCTCCAACATGTACTATTTCTTCCCTGGTAAACCACATCCTGTTGAACCACCATCTACACAATTCCCCAAGATAGAAACCCTAAAATTATCATTGAGAATTATCTCTTCCTTCTATCTTATATTCAAATCATTGACAACTTCTACAGATCTATCCTCTAAATATCTCTCAAATCTACTTATTTCCATCTCTGTTTGCACAGCTTAGGTCAAGCTACCTCATCTCCCACCCAGACCTCCTAACTGGTTTCTATATTCATTTTTATTTTCTTCCAATTCTTTCTCCACTTAGCATCCCCAAAGCAAACTTCTTGAAGCTAAGTCTAATTTTTTACATCCCACACCCTGCTTAAAACCCTTCAATGGCTTTCCATCTGTCTTACATTACAGCCAACACTCCTTAACACAGCCTGCAAGATTTTACATAGTCTGGACTCCCCCTACTTTCCACATTTCCAGCTTCCCCTTAAACCACACTCTCTTTTGCTTTAAACTTTCCAGCTCTCTACACCTTCTTACATTCAATTCCTGTAGGTTTCCTGCTCCCTTGCACCAAGGGATGTAGATTTTCTTAGAAAAGTCTTTCCCTGCAATCTTTCCCCTCCTGTGACCCCTTGTCTAGTTAATGCCTACCTTGTCTTCAGTTCTCAGGTTCAGAGTTACATTCTCTAAAAATTTTCCAAACATCTTTTATTAGGTTAAATATCTCTTCTACGGGCTGTTATAGAAATATATAACTCTACTTTTTTTCCACCATTGCAATTTTTACATTTACATTACTGATTATTAAAGTTAGTCTCCTTGTCTACACTTTAGCCTCCTTGATGCCAAGGAAGATAAGCCAATGAATGCATGCCTGTGAATTTTATATTTATCACTGTAAGAAACAGGAATAGTCTGTGGGGGAAAGGAACGTAGCTTCTGGGGAAACAGAAAGGACGCATGAAGGGGAATCATGCACAAGCTCTCATATAGCATAGCTTTGCTGCTCTGCCCTAACGTTGGTAAGATTACAGAACAGAAACTTACAATGAGACTAATATACTTGCCTCTTTAACATTCTCCAACAATGTGGTAACAGGATAAAAATAAAGCAGATTATCTAATGCTAGGGAGAGTAAATGTAGCAAATTAGAAGGCTGTGGGTGTGTAGGATGTGGTCATTGTCTCTTTTTTCTAAAAAGAAGTAGAGACAAGGTCTCGCTATGTTGCCCAGACTGGTCTCAAATTCCTGAGCTCAAGCAATCCTCCTGCCTCAGCCTCTCAAAGTGCTGGGATCACAGGCATAAGCCACCATACCCAGCCCATATAGTCATTCTCATATGTGTTGCTAATGTATTTTTAAGGTGTTTTGTTTTCTCTTTCCCTCTTTCTGGGAAGAGATCTTCTTTAGCATAAAATTGTCCATAAGCTATGCTCTACGAGTTGATATATATTCACAAGAGAACATTTTCTTGATCTTGGAGGCATTTTTCTGGGAGAGAACTGGAGGACCTGAAAGCTGCCTCCAGAAGCTCAGCAGTATATAAATGACCTAATAAAGATTCATCTCTATGGGATGGATGCAAGACCAGAAAGAACCTAGTGATGGAGAAGTGAGATCCTGGTGGTAGGTGGCCCAGAGGGAAAATCCCATGGAAGGGTCCAGGAAACAAACTATGAATGAGGGAGACCACCTAACATGTACCTAACATGAACCCTGGAGAAACCAATGAGAAATTTGATGAGAAAATTAAAGCTCTGTTTTTCACAGAGATCCAGACTCTGTGTGTATTTATGTCCATCTAATAGTGACTTTGTTGTCATGGATTTATTCCATGTCCTTTTTAAGACTCTGTCACCAAACTGGGGTGCAATGATGTGATCATAGCTCACTGCAGCCTTGAACTCCTGGACTCACGCAGTCCTTCTGCCTCAGCTTCCCATTTAAGGATATAACTAAAGAATTGCATGCACTTAAAAAATCTTGTTGAATAAGTGAATACAACATCATGTGGCCATTTCAATAAGCACAGAAAGGATGTTTCAAAAGAAAGATTAAGGGATTTGTTTAAGTTAGTGGAAACCTTAACTTGAAATATCCTCCTTGGGAGAATAGGAAATATAGTAGATAAAAAGGTTCTTTTGTAAGAGTTAGAGGAAACTAATTTGGAGACCTAGAAAAGTGATAGTAGGTGATTCTCCTTGGATGATTGTGATCTACCACCAGGATCTCACTTCTCCATCATTAGGTTCTTTCTGGTCCTGCATCCACCCCATAAAGATGAATCTTTATCAGGTCATTTATATACTGCAGAGCTTCTGGAGTATATTGAGTAAGTATATAGTATAGGGTGGGATGGAAGTCAAGGAAACAGAGGAGTGGCAAACCAGTATTAAAAATGATAAAGACAAAAGTAGATGAAAAGAGATATAACGAAGAAAAAGATACAAACTGAAGTAAATACAGATTTTGGGCCTAAAAGGGTGAAGATTTGAGGTAGAAGATTGTTGCAAATACATGAAGTCAAGTATTTTTACATTTTATATATAATAACTAACATTTTATGATTGAGATGGTTCATTTGCTTTTGTGGCATAATAATTAACTTTTTAAACTTATTGCTATTGCTCATTAACATACACTTATTTTCAAGGTGCCTACAAATGAGCCTTTCAGGAATTGTTCCAAAACCTTTCCAGATACAGAGTCATGCTAGTGTGTCTCTGTTTTCCAAATTTAAAAAAAAGAAAGTACTGCCGATATTTAAGAAACTTTCTCTCCTAACATGGAGGATCCACATCCATAACAAATCTGTAGCTAAATCATGAGAGGAAAATTATATTTCAGGTCTCCAGTAATATTATACTTGCAAAGAACACCATTGGTGGATTACGGTAGAGAGAACTGCTCCATATCATGTGGTATAACTCCATCTGCTGTCTTTTAGCAAGCATCCAGATGGATTCCATTTCTGGTCTCCAGAAAAACGAGACCAATCAACATGAGAAGCTATGTCTCTGATTATCCATCACAATCATCCAAGGAGAATCACTTTTTTTTTTTGGTTTTCTACCCATCTTTCTTGTGAAGAGACCTGTGGTTTTATTTTTAACCATGAAATCCGTCTGTGCATTGATGAGCAATGCCAATGCCAATGGTCTGTTTTCCCCTTGGGTGTGTTTCTTATGGTGGTTGGGAAAGCCTACCTTGAAAATGTCTTTCCTATTCTCTTTCAAAAATCTTTAATTCAGTTTCCTGAGGGACTGTTTATGCTTCTGGTAATTATAAGACTTAAATATACTTATGATATTATTATGACTTGAAGAACATTGCAGATTGAGGAACCAAACAAATGGCTTGAATTGGAATACAATGCTGATGAGAAATAAGACCTATGAAAACAAACTCCTGTTTGAGAATTTTTATTTATGCCCTCAAAGTACTTATTTATGTTATCTCTTTTTCACATCGGTTAAAATTGTATCACCATCTCTGTAACATGGCTGGTATCAAAAAGAAAGAACTCTGTAGGTTTCTAACTTATACATATTCACAGATATACATACATACATCCTCCCCCCCAACCCCCCC
>NW_016804523.1:597290-612122 GCF_001698545.2 Rhinopithecus bieti
GCTGGAGTGCAGTGGCGGGATCTCGGCTCACTGCAAGCTCTGCTTCCCGGGTTCAAGCCATTCTCCTGCCTCAGCCTCCCGAGTAGCTGGGACTACAGGCGCCCGCCACCTCGCCTGGCTGGTTTTTCATATTTTTTAGTAGAGACGGGGTTTCACCGTGTTAGCCAGGATGGTTTCGATCTCCTGACCTCGTGATCCGCCTGTCTCGGCCTCCCAAAGTGCTGGGATTACAGGCTTGAGCCACCGCGCCCGGCAATTGATAACATTCTAACCAAAGTTCAGGAAGAGTCTAATGAAAATGCTTATTTTCTTTTACGTCCCAATAGTGACTGCTTTAAGCTAAAACTTTGTTAGAGGTTACTTACATTTTAGATTTTAAAAAATTCCCATTTCTTTTTTTTTTTCAACTTCTGAGAAAGGAGAGTGACTGTTGCCCCAAATATCTTTCCCCCTTCTTCTTCTTCAGTAGTACAGCTTTCATTTCAGTTGGGCATGTGGTTAATTGGAATAAAGATTCTTTCCAGCCTCCCTTGCAGCTGGGTCTGGTCATGTGACCAAGTGTTTGGCAATGGGATACAAGCAGAGGTAGGGTGTGCACTTTCTGAGAAGTGCATTGCATCTCTGCTTCAATCCTCCCACCTTCCTTAGGCCGTCACGAGAGACTGTACTGGTTGGAGCTCCAGCAGCCATCCTAGAGTACAAGATAAGTCTGAGAATAGAAGCCATGCCTGGCGGAGCAAGATAACAGTGCCTTGGGTCTTTAACACCATGGAGCACCATCTTAACTCTGGATTGTCACCCAGAAGACCTATTGAATGAATTTCTATTTTAGAAATAATAGCCTTATTATTTCGGGATTCTCTATGACCCGGGGCCTATTATATATGTTTTTTAAAAATTGGATAGTGTCCTACTAATAAAAGATGATTCTAGCAGATGTCATTGCCAACGGTGGCCCAAATACTGATACATATAAGTGCAATGGAAATTTTCAAGAGCACTAACTTTTTTAGTACTATCATTAGGCAGTCAAGAACTTTTAACATAAAGAAAAGTTTAAAAGAAAATGAAGTTGTATGCGTGTTATTTTATCCTTAAAGATTCTTTTCTTTTTCAAGTTCCCCTTCCACATTCTATTTACTAACCTGAACTTATGTAACTCAGCACCAAAAAATCTGACTTCAACTGCCAGCACCTGTTAATGCTTGTTTGTTCTGGAAACAGAAACTGCTCTTCTTAAGAGAGGGGCAGGAGAGATGTGTTGGAAAATTAACACACACCTCCCAACTCAGACGAAGCCCTGAAACAATGACTGAAAGGAGACCATGTATAAGTATCCCAGCTCCTTTGTTCTTTGAGTGAATTAACTCAGAGTCGTTTGTTCTATACTTGCTCGTGGAGTTCTCCACTGGGATTGAGATCAGAGTGGTGACTGACTTGCTAGCATGCCCTTTGTTATTTTATTTTTATTTATTTATTTTTTTGAGACAAAGTTTCGCTCTTGTCGCCCAGGCTGAAGTGCAACGGCGCAATCTTGGCTCACTGCAACCTCCGCCTCCTGGATTCAAGTGATTCTCCCGCCTCAGCCTCACGAAGTAGCTGGGATTACAGGAGCCTGCCACCATGCCCAGCTAATTTTTTTGTATTTTTAGTAGAGACGCGGTTTCACCATGTTGGCCAGGCTGGTCTTAAACTCCTGATCCACCTGCTTCGGCCTCCCAAAGTGCCGGGATTACAGGCATGAGCCACCACACCCGTCTGCCTGCCCTTTTTTGACAGCCTTTTTTTCCTTTGCCTCAATTCCCTACTCCTCTATGCTTGTTTTCTGGGTTCACATCCTAAATAAACTATTGCATGTGAATCTTTATTTAAGGATCTACTTTTGGAGACTTAGAAAAATGCAGACTCATTTGGTGACTATTTAATATATGGTGGTCAGGGAAACAGAGGAGTGGTATAACCAATATTAAAGGTGATAAAGACAGAAGTAGATTAGGGGCACTGGAACAAAGGCATAATACTTACATATTGTGTGAGTGGCAGCAAAAACATTTATGACCAGGGGAATAATATAGACAATGACATGACATAGTTGCATAGTAAGCCAAGAGTACTTTTGCCTCTTTTTACTTCAGTCTTCAATGGTAGAACAGAGCAAAACTTTAACCACAACCCTACAAAAAAAAAAAAAAAAAAAAAAAAAAAAGGTTAGTAATGTCTTGAAAAAATTTAACCCTAAAACCCTTAGAAGAGTAGGTTTTCACATCCTTTAAATAAGATTAATTGGCTTAGGATGAAAGTAAGCTACAATAATTTCTTCAGAAGAGTATAAACAGGAATCACTGTGCTTAATATTTTCCCCCAGTATTGACCAAGTGCCCAGATATGTAGCAGTTAATTAATAAATATTTGTTAAGTAAAGTATGGTGGAGAGGAGAGTGAAATAAAGTTAGCAGACTGGTTAATCAAATGCACTATATTAGTTATGGAAAATCAAGCATCGCAGTTGGAGAATATATTTGCGATACATAACCAATAAAGGAATTCAATTCAGAATATGTAAAGAATTACAAAGGCATTAACCCATAGGAAAAACATGGCCACGATGTACTCCACATGATCATACCTAAATGGTCAATAATCATGTGATAACATGTTCAACTTCATTGGTTATCAGAGCAATGCAAATTCAAACAACAATGTAATGCCACGCCTTCTAACTAGATGGATTTAAAATAAAAAGACTGTGTAAAGTATTGGCAAAGATGTGGAAGAGCTGGAACTCTCATATACCACTAGTGGAGGGGTAAACTAGTACAACTAGTTTGAAAATTTCTTTAGCAATATTTACTAAATAAATGTCAGCGTATATACCTCCTATGGTCCAACAACTCCACTTCTGGGTACACGGCCTACAGAAGTGCATTCATGAGTTTATCAAAAGACATGAACTAGAACATAATGTAGCAACAATATCAATAATAATCCCAAACTGCGGACAACCCAAATGTCCATCCACAAAGGAATGAGAGCATAAATTATGCTATAGTCAATAGACTGTTCTACCATAATGAAAATGAATGAACTACAGTTGCACACAGCAACATGTATGACTCTTACAAACATAGTATTTGAGTGAAAGAAGTCAGATACTAAAGTACAGACTGTATGATTCTAAACACATCAGTTCAAAAACAGCAAAACTACTCTATGCTGCCAGAAGTCAGGATGATAGTTATTCTTGGGAGAAGGTAATGATTTTAAGGGAACAAGATGGGGTGCTTCTGAAGTGTTAGTTATTTCAGTAATTCTTTGACCACTCACTAGTTTGGGAATTTGCTGGAAGGACTAATAAAATTCAATATAATACTATAGTCATGGTTAAGATTTATTATAGCAAAGGATGCATGCAGTAATAATAAACAAACAAAAAAAGATACTATACGGGCAAAGGCTAGAAGGTAAGTAAGTAAGAAGGTAAGTAAGGACAAGTAAGTAAGCTTACTTGTCCTCCTTCTCTGAGGAACTCTGGATACATCTCCAGCTGTGAACTGCAGGAATCTGTGTGAGATAACCATGCCCAAGAGTGCTTGCTTGAATCTTGTGATCCACAGTTCTTAAATGGAGTTGGTCACATTCCTTCCACGTAATCAGCCATGGTGCAAACCCTACACCAGGTCCTGGGTGCACATCACAAACCTTCATGTTTTTCATGTTTACTGTAAACATGTTGATAACTTAGTTCATCTTGACCCATTACTTTGAACATGTAGATTAGTGTCATTAGCCAGCCAGTATGTAACATTCCAGTAGTTTAATTCTCAGAGTTGACCAAGAGTCATTGCCATGGCTACAGAGATAAATGAAAATTGAGTGAAACACATCCACTGCATAAACTCCTTCTGTTCACTTTTAATGCTGTCTTCTTTGATTTGGGACTGATTGTATTGGTATGTTTAGTTTGTGGTTATGAATGCAGATAATACTGAAAACACTATTTAAAGAAATTATTCAGATAATAGTAATTCAGAACCATCACTTAGAGCTTGTTCGAGCAGATAAATGTTTTTTTTTCCCAGGTTCCTGTGAGATTATTGAAACCCTGGGAAGTTATCAAAATAAGTTTGGGAAGCCATTGGATAATATCAAAAAACAGAGGTTACTCTAAATACAGGAATTATTAAAGTGATATGAAGACAAAATTAAATTTGTGATATTGACTTTCAGAATATGTTTAAGTAGGCATGTGGTAGTAATTTTGTTAAAACAAAAGATTGTATTTGGATGTTTTGGCTATTCCTTAATATGTTTGAAGTGACCAAATAACCAAATTAAAAACAAATTTATGATCCAGCTGTAAACCTTATAGGAATTTAATTGATTGCATATTCTGCATTAAAAGTTACCAACAAAGATTTTTAATAGATTTTATTTTTAGAGAAGTTTTAAGTTCACAGCAATACTGAGCAGAACATACAGAGATTTCTCATATACCCACTTCTCCCACATATGCACAGTCCCACCATTATCAACATCCCTCACCAGAGTGGCACATTTGTTAAAATTGATGAACCTACCCTGACACATTATTATCACCCCATATTTGTAGTTTACATTAGGGTTCATTCTTGGTGTTGTACATCCTACGGATTTGGCCAAATTTATCATGATTTGTATTCATCACTACAGTATCATGGCAGAGTAGTTTTAAATGTTTATGTGTTATGTTTATAATTTTAAAATTGAACATTAAAATATATATGCAATAAAAAGTCAGTAGATCTGAGTTACGGCACCATTTTACTACTTATTAATGTTATGGCTTTAAACAAGTTTTTTAACCTTCTGCTTTCTTATCTGTGCAATAAACGGGGGCAATAGTGTCAATGATATAGTCTACAGGGTTTTTCTAGCAGTACAAGTTTATGTTTTAATAAATTACTGCCTCAGTACCATTGACTAATCCAACAAACAGTTTGTGTATCCACTATAATTAAGGCGTTAGGCTGAGTGATGTGGAAAAAAAAATGCTGGAAAACAGGATTTCTGGTTTTGAGAAGCTAAGTTTGGTGAGCAGGGCACCCGAACACCACAACTTGTAGCAAGGGAGTGAGGCTAGCATGAAACTGGAGAATTAAGAAAGACCACATTGTTCAGGTAGCACCTGAAAGGAAATATCGTGAACCAATAGGATTTTTACAGCGAAAAGAAGAGTAAGTTCATGTCAGGGGAACAGTTAAGCAAAGGCTTCCATCATGAAAATGCTTAAACAGAAAATAGTCCATTTTTTTCTGACTTGGGGATTGAGAAACAATTACAAGGAAATGAGGAAGGAAAGAAAGATTGATATCAAATCGTGAAAGGCCTTAACTTTCATGCAAAGGATTCTGCAGTCAATGAATACCTAAGAAGGTTTTTTCGGATGATGAAGAACGTAAATAAATCTGGTTTTCAGATTCATATTTCCCAAATGTAGCAGGTTGGGTTGTGCAGAAAGCAGACTTAGAGCCGGAGTTTAGTGTTTAAGATGTGTATTAGGAAGTGTCCTTGGGACACAACCCCTAAAGATGGAGAAAGAGGAAGCAGACATGAGAGCTAAAGGCTGCCTGCCAGTCACATTCCCAGGGGCAAGAAAACAAATCCTTCCTTGAAGGGGTATCTACGTGGAACACCAGGGCATCTGCCACATCAAATTTGTGCTTTAGAAGCACTCAGGGGCTGTGAGAGGCCCAGGTTTCACTCTGAATTGGTAGACATCAAATACAGTCAGACACTATTATTTTAAATAAACTTCCCAGATGATTTTGATGCACAGAAATCTGATAACCACTCTTTTATACATTCATTCAAAATCATTCAGTGAAGACTCCGAGCCAGGACTTTGAGTTTGCTTGTAGGACATTTCCTCTGCCTTAGGGTACCTTCCTTTGATACAACAACTCCACGAAAAAAGCAGAACTGACATCTGTGTTTTGCAAATAAGGAAACTAGCTTAGAAAGCATAAGTGACCATGCCCAAGGTCAAACAGCTGCTAAATATTATTCAGTCTCAAACTTACCCCTTCTCACTCCGAGTCTTTCTCCCTTTCCCTCTCGCTTCCTCTCTCCCTTTTTAATATATTTTAAATTTACTGCTGTATAGGTTATAATGTTCTTAGAAGAAAATGACTGTCCTTATTATCCTTAGAAACATTTCCAATGTTATGTTTGTTGCCCATCTTACAAAAATAAAAGTTTATCCCTGTCATGGTAAAAATAGACTCCCTGCTATATTCTATCTGGCATAGATGGCCATACAGTCCTGGCTTTTCATCCTGGCAACAGCTTTTGCTTTAACTCCCAACACCAGATACTGAAAAGAAGGTGCAATACTCTCTCATCTGTCTTCTCTGAATAAATCCTTCTTAGATCTTCATAAGATTCTGATGGATCTTCATAAGATTGAGTTGGGTTTTCCAGAAAAAGGGGAGCCTTTTAAATTCCCTTCCAAGAGGCAACTGAGGCTTTAGGTGGCATCAGTGAGGATGTGCTTTAAAAGGAAAAAAAGTTAAAATAAGAATAGGATGAATTTAATGGGCAGAGAGTCTGCTGTTGTTGTTTTTAATGTGAGTATGTGATACCTTATTCAAATCTCCCATCAACTCCTTGATTCTCTCAAAATCACTACACTTGTGCAAAACAGAGAGGTGCCCTACAAACCCTCCAAATGAATCCATGCTGTTCTTGATGCTGGCAGCTTTACTAAATGACAAATGAGTCTTAATTTTTCATCAACTGAGCATGGCCTAGGGACAGTGATGAAGATACTCTGGATACACCATTGGTAGATGAGGTTGTGCTTTATTTTCTACCCTTCTAACTCAAAATTAAACCATGGTTTGGAGACACATTAGGGGACAATCTTCACATGGCAGTGTTGATGATGATGTTTTTCTTCTTAGAGAAAAAAAAGTCTAGTACTGATACTCATCAGCATGCTGGGATTTTAGCAGGTTAGAAGCAATTAAGTACACTTGTATATTAGCAACTTACACAACAAAAGCTCTTAATTGCTTGTCTGGCACAACTTGAACTTTCTGAGCTATGACGTATAAGCAGTGAATGTTTTAATGTTTCAATATCTGGCAATCTCAATCGGAATTCCTAACCTTGTTCTGGAGTGAAGTTTGACTCAAATCATTCAAGGGCATTTCATCCAGATTTTACAGACTCCCACTGAAGTCCATGGCCTTAAAGTTACATGGGTTTATTTCCCTTTCGGAATGAGGATAGAGCTCACCAAATGGGATAAAGTAATTTACTGTTGCTTAAAGCCACAGGCACATACAGCTCAATTCTACAGAACTTTAGCTATCATCTTTAACCCATACAAATATATTTTTTCTTCACTGATTTATAATGCCACCCTTATTATAAACGAAATTCTCAAATGTATTTGGGTTTATTTCTAGACTCCTCTGTTCTATCGATGTCTGCCAATTTCATGTGCTGATATCAAAATATTGTACCGTGTGTGTGTGTGTGTGTGTGTGTGTGTGTGTGTGTGCATGTGTGTATGTAAGAGACAGGGTCTCACTATGTCCCCAAGCGGGAGTACAGTGGCACCATCATGGCTCACTGCAGCCTTGAACACCTGGGCTCAAGCAATCCTCCCACCTCAGCCTCCTGAGTAGCTGGGACTACAGGTGAGCACCACCACACCTGGCTTTTTATTATTATTATTATTATTTATTTTTGTAGAGACAGGCCTCCCCAAACTGGTCTGGAACTCCTGGCCTCAAGAGATCCTCCCATCTAGGCCTCCCTCGTAGTTAGGACTACACGCATGAGCCACCACACCTTGCCTCTAAATGTTTTAATTTTGGTTTCTCTCAGGCTAGAAAGAAAAGAAGGAGAACTGTATGAGTATTTGTGAAAGTGGACTGACTCCTCCCTGCTCAGGACAGCAGCTGACCCACCGGCCTTCTCTAGGCTGCTCCTGGTTTTCTTTGCGTCACCTCTCTAGGCTCTCTTTCCCAATGTCCTTATGGTCACTTTTTCCTCCACTCACTCCTTTCATGTTGGTGCTTGCCTGAGTTACATTCTTGGGCCATTCTCATTTGGTGTAGTTTTCCTGGACAATCTTAACTTTATTTTTGGTTTCAGGTAGCACCCACACTGGCGTGTCTTCCATGCTTCCTTGCCTGGCCCCAGATTTGTGCTTCTTACTGCTTCTTTGACTGGTCTGAGACTTTGGGGGTTTCTCAGGCCACTCAATCTCAACTCAAAAAAAGTAAAGCCCTACATATTCTACTCCAAACTCACTCTTTCTCCTTCATTAACTGTCTCTGCCCCAGTAGCGCCACCATCTAGGAGCTATCCCAGTCAAATGTTTGGAAGCTATCTCCAGGCATATTAGTTGTGACCCTATCATTTACATCCATTTGGATACATCTTCCTGATCCTACCTCTTTAATGTTCATTAAATCTATTTCCTTCTTCCCGCTCCTACTTCCACCGCCCTATTTGAGCTGGTAGGTATTCTTCTCAGGGGCTATACCTGTAGCTACCTAACTGGAGTCTTGCTGTATCTAATCCATTGAGAGGCAAGTGGTATTTTGTTTTATTTTATTTATTTTTGAGACACGACCTTGCTCTCTTGCCTAGGCTAGAGCACAGTGGCATGATCATAGCTCACTGCAACCTCAAATTCCTGGGCTCAAGCTACTCTGGCCTCAGCTGCCCAAGTACCTGGGATTATAGGTGCACCCCACCACACCCGGCTAATTTATTTTTAAAAAAAATTTTGTAGACAGGCTCTCACCACATTGCCCAGGTTGGTCTTGAACTACTGGGCTCAAGCAATTCCCATGCTTCAGTCTCCCAAAGTGCTGGGATTATAGATTTGAGCCACTGTGCCCAGCCTGCAAGTGATATTTTAAAGATGTCAACCTACTTATGTTGTTCCTAAAACACTTTGATGTTGTCTATAATCTTCATGATGAAATTGAAGTGCGAAGGCATGGCATCTGAGGCGTTCGCCATCCAGACCCTCCCTATCTCTCTATTCTCACTGACTCTGCCCTGGCTTACCAAATGCTTGCCTTTCATGAATGTCCTTTCATGTCCGTGTGCCTTTATAAATCCTGTTCCCTGTACCTGGGACAGTATTTCTCCCAAATCACCAGAGTCAAGAGGCTTTAACTCACTCGGCTTACATTAATTGCCTTGAAGACTCAGCTCAGGGTATTTCATTTTGCGAGGATTTTCTCACGACTTTAACTCCAGCTAGGTCAGGTGTCTCATCTTCGAGACATAAAATAAATATGAGCAATCCTACCCTGGCATAGGGTTTAGAATATTGGTATGTTTATGAGCCTCCTTTAAATAGACTTAGTTTCTGGAAGACTCGTGTTCATTTTAAGGTTGCCTATACCTTTCCTAGTAATTGACTTATAGGACTGTGCTGCCCAACATGGTAGTCATTAGATACATGTGGCTATTTAGACTTAAATTAAATAAAATTAAAAATTCAGTTTCTCAGTCACACTAGTTACATTTCAAGTGCTTAGTAGCCACACATAGCCAGTGGCTACTGTATTATCCAATGAATATATAGAACATTTCCATTATCACAGAAAGTTCTGTGGGACAGCATTGACATAGGAAGTGCTCAGTAAATGTTGGTAAAGTAAGTTAGGGATATATGAATTACTTGTGTTTGTTTGTTTTGAGACACAGTCTCACTCTGTTGCCCAGGATGATCTCAGTTAAATGCAACCTCCACCTCCCACATTCAAGCAATTCTTGTGCCTCAGCCACCCAAGTAGCTGGGATTACAAGTGTGAGCCACCATGCCTGGCTAATTTTTTAATTTTTTGTTATGTTATGTTATGTTATGTTATGTTATGTTATGTTATGTTATGTTATGTTATGTTGTTATGTTATTGAGCCTATTGCCCAGACTGGAGTGCAGTGGTGTGATCTCGGCTCACAGCAACCTCTGCCTCCCAGCTTCAAGAGGTTCTCCTACATTAGCCTCCCAAATAGCTATGATTACAGGCGCCCACAACCATGCCTGGCTAATTTTTGTATTTTTAGTAGAGACAGGGTTTCACCATGTTGGCCAGGCTGGTCTCAAACTCCTAGCCTCAAGAGATCCCCCTGCCTCAGCCTCCCAAGGTGTTGAGATTATAGGCGTGAGCCACTGCACCTGGCCATGAATTGCTTTTTAATTGAAATTCTTATTGAGATAATTGTAGATTCCTGTGTAGTTCTAAGAAATGCAGAAAGAGCAGTGTATTCTTAATCTAAGTGTCCCCAACATCTTGCAAAACTATAGTACACTATCACAACCAAGATCTTGACATTGATGCAATTCAGTAATCTTACTTAGATATCTCTGGTTTTGCTTGTACTCATTTCTCTCTCTCTCTCTCTATATATATATCTAGAGATAGATCTAGATATATATGTATAGGTATAAATAGATATAGATCTAGATCTATCTATATATAGAGATCTATACATATATGTATATATACATATAATACAAATATATGTATTATATATAATATATAATATGTATAATATATTATATTATTGTATATGCATTATATATAATATATAATATGTATAATATATTATATTATATCTGTATATTATATGTATTATATATAATGCATATATAAGTATTATATATTATATATTATACATAATGTATTATATATAACATATACAATACATATATATTTAATACATGTATATATACACACATACATATATAATTAACTACACACACAGAGAGAAATACATACACAATACATAAATACATACACAAATACATAAATACATATATACACACACACATACATATGTACATACGTACAGGTGCGCACCACCACACCCGGCTATTTTGGTATATGTATATATATTTGATGTATATGTTTACATATGTATATATGTATGTATTTCTCTCTCTCTGTGTAGTTCCACAATTACACCCCATGTGTAGTTCATATAGTCACCATCACAGTCAAGACATAGTTCTATCACCACAGGATACTCTTGTCGCTATTTTAAAACAACATTCACCTTCCTCCTGCACCTCTCATTCCCTCCTTAACCCCTGACAACTATCAGTCTGTTCTATATTCATAAAATGTTGCCATTTCAAAAATGTTATATAGATAGTATATAACCATTTAGGGTATTTTTCACTAAGCATAATTCCTTGCAGATTTATAATCCATGGTGTGGCACAAATCAATCACTTCTTTTTATTGCTAAGTACTATTTCATGGTATGTATTAATATGTACCACAGTTTGTTTAACCATTTCCCTATTGAAGCCTGTCTCCAATTTTTGGCTATAATAAATAAAACTGCTACGACAATTCTTGTTCATGTTTCTGTGTGAAAGTGAATTTTCAGTTTTCATTTCTCTGAGAGGAATGTCTGTCTTAGTTCATTCAGGCTATTATAACAAAAGACCAAAAACTTATAACAAAAGATACAAACAACATACATTTATTTCTCACAGTTCTGGAGTCTGGCAAGTCCTAGATGAAAGCACCAGCAGATTCAGTGTCTGGTGAGGGTCTAAGTACAGTGGTCTTCTCTTTGGAATCTCACATGGAGGAAGGGGTAAGTAGCTTTCTCAGCGCTTACATAAGGACACTAATTCTTTTCATAAGGGCTTCACCTTCATGACCTCATCTAATCCTAATTATTTCCCAAAGACCCCATCTCCTAACACCATCAAACTGGCATGTAGGATTTCAATACATGAATTTTAGGGGGATGCAAGTATTCACCCCATAACAATGACCAGAAATGTAATTGCTGGATCATATGACAACAGTATATTTAGTTTTGTAAGAAACTACCAAACAGTTTTTTCAGAGTGGCTGTACCATTTTACATTCCCACTATCAACGAATGATTTATACAGTTTCTCTGCATCCTCACCAGCATTTGGTGTTGTCACTATTTTCTATTTCAGCCAGTCCGATAGGTGTCTAGTGACATCTCATTGTGGTTTCAATTTGAATTTCCCTAATGTTTAATGACATTGAACATCCTTTTGTGTGCCTATTTGCCATCTGTATATTCTCTTGAGTGAAATGTCTGCTCTTGTCTCTTAACCATTTTCTGTTTAGATTTCTTTTTCTGTTGAGTTTTGAGAGTTCTTTATATACTCTGTATGTCAGATAGATAGTTTGAAAGTATTTTCTTCCAGTTTGTACCTTGTTTGTTCATCCTCTTCACATGGTCTTTCACAGAGAATACGTTTTTAATTTTGATGGGGTCTAATTTATCAGTCTTACTTTTTATAGATCATGGGTTTGGTGTCAGGCCTAAGAACTCTTTCTGAGACCTAGATCTTAAAGGTTTTCTGCTATTTTTTAAGAGTGCTATGTTTTACATCTAAACCCATTTTGAGTTAATTTTGTGTAAGGTATGAGGTTTAGGTTGAAGATATTTTCTGTTCAGTTTGGTTTTATTATAGTAAAATATTCAAAACATAAAATTTAACATTGTAACCACTTTTAAGGGTACAGTTTAATGGCATTAAGTACTCTCCCCTTGTTTTGCAACCATTACCACTATCCATCACTACAACTTTTTAATCATTTCAAACTGAAACTCTGTATCTATTAAGCAATAACTTGGCATTCCTCCCTTTCCCTAGCCTCTGGTATCCACTAGTCTACTTCTTGTATCTATGAATTTGACTGTTCTAGACACCCCATCTAAGTGGAATTACGCAATATTTATCCTTCTGTGTTTAGCTCACTTAGCGTCATGGCTTCAAGGTTTATCCACGTTGTCACATGTATCAGAATTCCATCCTTTTCAGAGATGAAGATTATCCCCTTCCATGTGCATACCACGTTTTGTTTATTCATTCATCTGTTGCTGGTTGGGTTGTTTCCATCTTTTGGCTATTGCAAATAATGCTGCAATAAACATTGGTGTACAAATATTTGCTCAAGTCCTTGCTTTCAGTTTTTTGGGTATATACCCAGAAGTGGAATTGTCTATGTTAATTCTATGTTTGTTTTTGAAAAACTGCAATAGTGTTTTCTATAGAAGCTGTACCATTCTACATTCTCACCAGCAGTTCACAAGTGTTCTAATTCTCCACATCCTTGCCAACATCTGCTATTTTTTGTGTTTTTAAAGTAGCCATGCTAATAAGTGAGAGGTAGTATTTGCGGTTTTGATTTGCATTTCTCTGATTAGTGACGTTAAGCTTCATATCAGGTGCTTATTTTATGTCTTCTTTGGAGAAATGTCATATAAGTTATTTGCCTATTTTATATTGAAGTTTTTAAAATTGTTGTTGAGTTTTAGGAGTTCTTTCTATCTTCTGAATGTTGATTCCTTACCAGATATATGATTTGCAAATATTTTTTCCCATAATACGGGGTGTCTTTTCACTCTGTTGATTGTGACTTTTGCACAGAAGTTTTAAATCTTATGTAGTCCAACTTACCCAATTTTTCTTTTTTATCCTACACTCTTGGTGTCATATTAAAATTATTGCTAAATCCAAGGTTGTGTAGGTTTTCCTTTATGTTTTCTTCTAAGAGTTTTATGGTTTTGGCACTTATGTTTACATCTTTGGTAAAAATGTAGCTAATTTCTGTATATGACGTTAGGTAACAAAGGGCTCATCTTCACTTTTTGCAAGTGGATGCTCAGTTTTCCCAGTGCCATTTGTTAAAAAGACTGTTCTTTCCCCACCCTGAATGGTCTTGGCAACCTTGTCAAAAATCATTTGACAATATGCAAGGGTTTATTTCTGGGCTTTCTATTCTGTTTCATCAGTCTATTATTTAATGCCAATACCATACTCTTTTGATTATTGTTGCTTTGTAGAGAGCTTTGAAATAAAAATGTTAGTCTTTTAACTTTGTTCTTCTTTTTCAAGGTCTGTTTTGGCTATTATGAGTCACTTGAGATTCCCTATGAATTTTAGGATAGATCTTTCTTCTGCTGCAAAAACATTTGGATTTTGCTAGGGATTGCATGGAATCTGTAGACTGCTTTAGGTAGTATCAATATCTTAACAATATTAGGTCTTCCAATCTATGAACATGGGATGTCTTTCTATTTATTTATGTCTGTGTATTAGTCCATTCTTGCATTGCTATTAATAATTACTTGAGACTAGGTAATTTATTTTAAAACGAGGTTTAATTGGCTCATGATTCCACAGGCTGTATAGGAAGCATGGCTGGGGAGGCCTCAGGAAACTTATAATCATGGTGGAAGGCAAAGAGGAAGGAGGCACATCTTACATGACCAGAGCAGAAGGAAGGGAGTGAATGGGAGGTGCTACACACTTATAAAAAAAAAATAGATTTCACTCACTATCATGAGAAGAAGAAGAGGCAAATCCACCCTCATAATCCAGTCACTTCCTACCAGGCCCTCCTCTAATACCGGGGATTTCAATTAGACATGAGATTTGGGTGGGAACACAAATCCAAACCGTATCAGTCTGCTTTAATTTCTTAAGAAGTATTTTGGGCCAGGCATGGTGGCTCACGCTTGTAATCCTAGCACTTTGGGAGGCCGAGGCGGGTGTATTACCTGAGGACAGGAGTTCAATACCAGTCTGGCCAACGTGATGAAACCCTATCTCTACTAAAAATACAAAAAAAAAAAAAAAAAAAAAAAAAAAAAAATTAGCAGAGTGTGGTAGCACACACCTGTAATCCCAGCTACTTGGGAGGCTGAAGCAAGAGAATTGCTTGAACCTAGGAGGCAGAAGTTGCAGTGAGCGGAGATTGCACCACTGCATTCCAGCCCAGGCAATAGAGTGAGACTGTCTCAAAACAA
>NW_016804523.1:612254-659977 GCF_001698545.2 Rhinopithecus bieti
AAAAAAAAAAAAAAAAAAGAAAAAAGAAGTATTTTGTAGTTTTCAGGGTACAAGTCTTTCACCTCTTTGGTGAAGTTAATTTCTAAGCATTTTATTCTTTTTAATGCTATTGTAAATAAAATTGTTTTCCTATTTTCCTTTTGAGGTTGTTCAGTGTTACTGTATAGAAATGCAACTGGTTTTTGTGTGTTTATATTGTGTCCTGCAACTAGGTTGAATTTGATATTAGTTCTAATGGGTGTGTGTGTGTGTGTGTGTGTGTGTGTGGACTTGTTAGGATTTTCTACATAAGAGATCATGTCATCTGCAAACAAAGGTAATTTTAATTCTTCTTTTTCAAATTTGGATGTTTCTTCTTTTTCCTTTTTCTTTTTCTTTTTTTGCCTGATTTCTCTTGCTAGCACTTCCAATACCATATAGAATAGTAGTGGTAAACGTGGGCATCTTTATCTTTGTCCTGATCTTAGAGGAAAAGCTTTCAGTCTTTCACCGTTGATTTTAGCTGTGAGGAGGTTGTGTTTTTTGTTTATATGTTTTTTTTCTTGTGTGTGTGTTTGTTTTTGCCTATATATGTTCAATTGTTACAGCACCATTTGTTGAAAAGCTATTTTACTCCAATAAATTGTTTTTTCACTTTTGTCAAAAATTGGTTGTTCATATTTATATGGGTCTATTTCTGGGTTCTCTATTCAATTCCATTGATCTATGTGTCTATCACTCTGCTATTACTATACTGTCATGATTACTGCAGCTATAGAGTAAGTCTTAATGTTTGGATAGAGTGATTCCTCCTATCTTATACTTCCTGGTCAAATTGTTTAGCGATTCTAAACCCATGCCTTTCCATATAAATTTTAGAATAAATTTGTCTATATCTATAAAAAATACACTGACAATTTTGTAGAAATTTCACTAATTATATAGATCAGTTTAGGGGAAATTGATACCTTTGCTATGCTGAGTCTTCTAATCTATTAATATAGTATGCCTCTTCATTAATTTAGGTCTATTTTGACTTATTTCATTTGTATTTTGTAATTGTCAGCATACAGATACCGTATATATTTTGTTAAGTTTAAACCTAAGTATTTCATTTTCTTAGGAGCAATTGTAAATGGCATTGTGTTTTAAATTGTATTTTCTGTACGTTCATGATTAGTACACAGAAATAAAATTTTGCATGTGTGTTGATCTTGTATGCTGCAAATTTCCAGAACTCATTTATTATTTCTAGGAGTTATTTGGTAGATTATTTGGCATTTGATTCCTAGACAATCATGTCATCTGCAGATAGAGACAGTTATTTTTCTTGCCTCATTTCAGTGAGCTAGAATTCAGCTAGAATTTTCATTACCATATTGAGTAAGATTGGTAAGAATAGTCATGCTTGCCTTGTTCTACATCTTAGGGGGAAAGCATTCAGTCTTTTCACCTGTAAGTTTGATGTTAGCCAGAGGTTTTTTGTAGATGCTTTTTATCAAGTTGAGGTCATTCCCCTCAATTCCTAACTTGCTGAAAGTTTTATTCATAAACATGTGTTGGGTTTTGTCAAATTTTTTTTCTGCATCAATTGATGTGATCATATTACTTTTTTTCTTTTTCAGTTTCTAGTATGGTGAATTACATTATTTTTCAATAGTAAATCTGCCCTTAATTCCTGAAAGAAGCCCCACTTGACAATGTGTAATTACTCTTAAACATTGTAAGACTCAGTTTTGTATCTTTTTTTTCAGGATTTTTGCATCTAAGTGGTAGCACATGCCTGTAATCCCAGCTACTTGGGAGGCTGAAGCAAGAGAATCACTTGAACCTGGGGGGCAGAAGATATTCGTTTGTAGTTTTGTTTTCTTTCCTACTGAATTTGTTTGGTTTTGGTACCAGGGTAAGAGTGGTTTCATTAAATGAGTTGGGAAGTGTTCTCTTATGTTGTCTCAAGAAAACTGTAAAAAAATGACGTAATTCTTCTTCCATGGTTGGGTAGATTTCCCCAGTAAAACACTCTCACTAAATTATAATTAAACACTTCATATTAAGAAGAGTTTATAGCCAGATACCTAAATAGACAATATCCTCTCAATTGCTGATTACAGGTTATTTTTCAAGTTTAAATCTCTAGATATTTCATTTTAGGGAGCTTTTAAGTTATGAATTCCAATTTCATCAGTGGTTCCGGGACTATTCAGCTTACGTATTTTATCTTACTTGAGTTTTGTTAGTGTGTGGTTTTCAGAAATTGTCTATTTATTGTAAGTGGTTGAATTTATGAACACAAAGTTTTTCCAAGTATTTACTTAAACTATCCTTTTAATGACTTCGGGATCTGTACTTTTAGTCCCTATTTTATTCCCAATGCTGGTGATTTGTGTCTTCTCTTCATTTTTGTCTAAATGAGTAATTTAAATCCAGACTTATTTTAATTATCCGTTTTCATTCCATTTTCATACTCTGTAAGGCTTTTTTTTTTTAATTAAAAGTTATTTTAGGAACAAGGTCTTTGTTTTTCAGGCTGGCATTGAACTCATGGGTTTAAGTGATCCTCCCACCTCAGTCTCCTGAGTAGATGGGACGATAGGCATGTATCTCTGCACCCAACTTTCTGTAAATTTTTAATACATTAAAAAAAGGAATAATATTTTGGGACATTTTGAAGAAAATAATGGCTTATTTTTAAAGCACGTACATTTATTGTCTAAAATTTCAAGCAATTCTAAGGAATATAGAGAAGTAAACAATCAACTCAAAATCTTTTCGTCAAAAATATCCCTTGGTTTATAATATTCCATAAATCTTCCTGTATAGAAAGAGATAAAAGTATAAAGTAGGATAAGTTGACAGATACACTTTTTCAAGTATCATCCATATGTGGATGATAGCACACAAGCTACTTTAAAACTAAATTATATTTAATCTTATTAAAATTAAATAAGAAAAAAAGCTAAAATGTGCCTGCTGTAATTTCTCAACTTCAGAGAAAAGCTTTTTTTCATATCAAGAGAGACAAGTTTGAAACATATTTCCTTAAAGGTAAGAAAAATAGACTGAAAAAAGCATGATGAGATTGGAGGTGGGGTTTTCTATCTATCTGCTGCAACTTTAATAATGTACATTGATCACTTGCTGAGGAAATTATTATACTTAAACCTCCTTACAACTCCCTTCCTTCTACCTTCAGGTTTTAGTAAGTTATCCAATGATATTGACATTGTCAAGGTTTATATTTATGTTCTGATTTAAAACTGCCAAACACAGTGGTTTTAGTCTTAGATTTATTTTAAAATAAATATGATTATCATTATCACAACATTTGACCACAGCTTCATTGTTCATGAGATTTATGTTTTAAATTTATCTCTTAGTTGTATAAATTTGATGATGAAGTAGAATATTATAAAGGTTTTTGTCTGCTGTGTATACTGATTTATTTTGTTTGAGAACAAGTGACTATTGCCTTGAAAATCTGAAGAACACCAGTGTAGGAAAAGAAACATTCTTAGGTCACCCTTTCTTTCCCTCAGAACACCCTCAGGCATTGCTTGATGCTGTGAAGAAATCTAAATGCACACTGATTTTCTTTTTCTTATCTGTAAATTGCCTTTTCTGTCTGGATATTCAGAACATTATTTGTCTTTGAAGTTCTGTAACTTCAGTAGGATATATTTTAGGGTTAATTGTTCCAGGTTGATTCTTTTTTTTCCCTGAGACAGTTGTGTCCTTTTGTTCTGCTGATCTAACACTCTCTATTTCAGGAAATTAACTTTTGCACTTCCATTATATCTTTGATCACTTTTTTCTTTTGCATTTTATTCTTTTTTTTTTTTTAACAGCAAAGGTTGTAAAAAGTGGTATTCTGATAGATATGTAATAATCAGTTGTCTGAAAACAAACAAACAAATAAACAAAACCCTGATTTGTAGCATTTGTCCACAAGCTGACCAAAGGAAGCCAGACATAAAAAGAGTAAATACTCTATGATTTCTTTTACAGAAAATTCTAGGAAAAAACAAATCTAGCTTATGGTAATAGAAAGTAGGTCAGTGGCCTGGGCCTACACTGAGGGGACACAGGGGAAATCTTGGGATGGTAGAAGCATTCTGTGCCTTGATTGTGAGTGAAAACATTTGTTAAAACTCATCAAACAGTGCATGTAAAAATCAATGTATTTTAATTATATGTAATTAAAGGGGGAATTTTAAAAGTCCACATGCCCTTATCCAAGATGCCAAAATCCAAAAGCTCTGAAAATCAAAAGGTTTTTGTAAGTGTGTGGGAGTAAATACTTCCACAGTGGCTGATTTCAAGCTGTTACTGAAAATGGAGTTAGAAAGCACTATATATGCCCAATCAGCTCTTGCAAGTTGGTGCAAGCCAGTTCCTGCATACTACTGGTTGTACATGTGTTGGATCTCCTTTGTTTGTATTTCATAAAAATGGTCTGTGATTTGTTTTATACCTTATTTGTTAGTAGCTAAGTACTTGTCTATCTATCACTGTGTTTTCAGTTGTGGCTAGTCTTTTTTTTTTTTTTTTTTTTTTTTTTTTTTTTTTTTTTTTTTTTTTTTTTTTTTTTTTTTTTTTTTTTTTTTTTTTTTTTTTTTTTTTTTTTTTTTTTTTTTGAGACAGAGGCTCGCTCTGTCGCGCTCAGCTTGGAGTACAGTGGCGCAATCTCAGCTCACTGCAACGTTTGCCTCCCAGGTTCAAGCGATTCTTCTGCCTCAGCCTTCTGAGCAGCTGGGATTACAGGCACCCGCCACCACACCCAGCTAGTTTTTTATATTTGTAGTAGAAACAGGTTTCACCATGTTGACCAGGCTAATGTTGAACTCCTGACCTCAGGTGATCCACCCATCTTGGCCTCCCAAAGTGCTGAGATTATAGGAGTGAAACACCATGCCTGGTCCTTAGTCTCTTATCTTTTGAGTGGTTTAATGACTTTTATTTTTCCCTGAACTCTGCTAGTTTATCTTTCATTTAGTCTTATTGTCTTTAAATCCTTATATTTCTTTATGGTGATTTTAAAAAACATGATTCACATTATATTGCCTTTCATTCCTTTGAAACTCTGGGAAAAAATATTTGTCTGAACCTTTTTTTCTGTTTCCTTGGGGGAATTCTTCTTTAGAGACCTATACTTCATATGCTTTTTGTTTATGTTCCTTGAAACATTCTTTTCCATGTCTTGTTCTTTCCCTACCTGCACTATCTGAGCAAATGTCCTGTTTCCATTCTAGAGTCCATGCTGGTTCCCTAACAGTTGTGGATCATCTTTCAAGAATTCCAGCCGTTTGTAGATGCATAGCATGGAGAAGCTAAAGAGAATAAGTCGGGTAGTCCGAACCGGGGTTCCAGCATGCTGTCTTACATCCCTGTCAGCCAGTCTACGAAGTTCTCCACCCCTCAGGTTCATCTTGTCACAGTTTTTGGTGTTAACGAGGTTTGTTGACATTAGTTTCTCATGAAATCTTTACTAGTTGGTAGCTCTGTTTTATTGAAAAACACACTTCTATTTACTTTCAAACACTTATTCCTACCCCATTACAGATTATAAATACAGATTTTGACAGTAGAGAAAATTATGTCTTAAATGGTAGACAATAAATACATGCCTGCTCAATAAATCATAATTAAACTCCTCCTATAAAAAATGCATACAGATACCTAAATAGATAGTATACTCTCGAAGGCTGATTATGGGTTATTTTCCAACTTTTAAATCTTTGAGCCAGAGAGAAAGTCTATTACTTATTTAAAAATAAAGTTTTAAAATCTCTCTGACAAATCAGTAGAGTTCTACTTTGTGTGTTCAAAAGTGCTATATTCAATAAATATATCAATGTGGTGGACAAAGTAATGTTTTGCCTAAATCCCCTTAAGTGAAGGATTTGTTACTGCAGCTGTAGGGACTACAGCTGACGGAGGCCTTTAGCTGTCGTTACCTTTAAGGATTGCCAGAGCTGCCTGTCTTAAGTTCATGCCCCTCCTAGGAACAGCCCATGCTCAATGATTGATGTGGATATAAAAGACTGACTATCTCAGACCAACTCATGGTCATTCTGAAGAATCATCCTAGCTAGTGAGCTCCCTAAGGGGCTGACAATGACTGCAATTGGCCTGCATCACAGCTTAGCTTCTACCTCTGCCTGCTCCTGCTTCCTGTATCACTCCCACCCACAGATATTGGTCCTTAGTCAAATACTGCAGACTAAACTCTCAAGAAATGACATTACATACAAAGAAAACCCTTACGAATTCATGCAATGCAGTATTTACAGAAATAGTATTATTATTCATCTATAATTTTTACCTTGCATGCTTCCAAAGTAAATTTGAGGCAGCTAACAATCATCATCATATTTAACTAGCAGAAACAAATGTACGAACACAAACTTTATGTATAACAGGAAGGCTATTTTAAGTGATTAAAGTTCAACATTTCAAGTAAAAATTTTAACAGATACTAACCAATGACAAAATCTATCTCAGTAAAAATATGTTCTGGCTTTTGCATCTATGTGAGCACACATATAAGAAAATCAAAAGTAGAGAATACTTATGCACATAGTTGTGGGTGTGACAGTGGTGGCAGTGGGCAGGTTGTTAGGGCTGTGTGCAGCTTTGAGAAGGAAGAGATGAATTTAGAGGCTCTTACTCCTTTAAATGGAAAAAGAGAGTGTGATACACAAGGACACAGGACTACTGAGGGAGAAAAGTAATCATCCATTTATCCTGTGGTTTCTGTTTTGAGATGGCCGGTACGATATTAAAGGTACTAAGTGAATGGAAAACAAGTAAGGGGAAATGATGACTACTATACTATTAGCTAGAAAACTGTCTAAGGTCATTGAGTATAGTAAGGAATGGCAAGATACAAATCCTTGTTTTGTAACCTGCTATCTAGTTATGGGATCAGATTCCATATCCACTACTAGCTCATAAGTGTACCCTTGTGGCAGCTGAAGACAGACAAGGGCGTGGCTTCTTCATTTCCAAGGGTGAAACCTCAGGACTACTTCGTGAATGTCTTTCATTCACTAGAGTCTTGATAATGCTGGAGACTTCAAGAGTCTAGGAGGTCAGCAGGCAACTGGGAAGTTTAAGTTGAACCGCCAAATATCATTGCAAACTTCAGCCCAAATATCACTCAACACAAAGGCCTGTCATCTCTTGGTCCAAAAATGTGCTATATGTTTGTCATAATCTGTCAGTTTTCTTAACTGGGCAAGCCCAAGCTTGCTATTAGACAATAAACACTTTGATGCCCAGTCTGAGTTTTTGTCCCAGCTCAGGAAAGGCAAGGGGACAGCCAAGGCAGACTGGTTCAGACTTGACCAGGGCAGCTCAACCAGCAACTGGCTTACTAGCCAACTAGCAAAGTGAGCATGAAAAGGTCCAGGAATCCTTCTTCCCCTGGGCCTTAAATTCTAAATCAGACAGCAGCCAAGGAGAAGCTGGGTGGTCAGAAGCTTCGTGGAGCCTACCCCCACCAAGACTGCTTCCAGGGAAGGCCCAGCAACCCCAGGCTAGAGGAGTCTCTGTGGACACCAGAGACCATTGCTGGGCTGGCGGATTGAAGGATGGCCACTCAGAGGTCACAGATAAGGGGTTATCTAGATCCTTGCTATTCAGAGTGGTGGGAGGGCCAGCAGCAGCAACATCACCTGGGAGGTTGTTAGACTTGCAGAACCTCAGGACACAGCCAATTGAATCTGAATCTGCATTTTAATTCACAGGTACATTAAAGTTTGAGAAGCACCGGTCCAGGTGGTGGCAAAGCAGCCAGCCCGATGTTCTGATTCTCAGCCCCTCCTCCTCCCCACCTCTGCTAGCCTCTTAAGCAAAGCACAATCCTGCAATGGTCCTGAACAAAATTTCTGCAAATCCCGAGTGCTGGGGGAGAGGGCGTGCAGGAGCTGCCCCCGCCGGGGACCTCTGGGAGTAAGCGTGACTGGATTGGTTGCCTGCTCCAGCTCCCGGCTCCTGCACCCGGAGTGTAGACACGCCCCCCGACCCTCCCCCTCACCTCCACCCCCGGCCGTAGCTACCGCCTGCCTCCCGCCGGCTGCCACGAAAACCCGGAGCAGCTGCGTGCGCTCATGGACAGTCCTCCGAGGAGCGAAGCCGGGCAGCTGGGCATGCTCAGTAACTGGGGGAGGTTTGGGTGGAGAGTAGAAAGCTGTGGCTCTGCCTCCCACCCCCTCCCGCTGGCCCCCGCCCCCCTTGCCCCTACCCAGCCCGTAGTAGTTCCCCAGCGTGCGCCCGGGGAGACCGGGAACATGGCGCTGGGAGCGCTGTAGCAGCTGAGAAGGGGCTGAGGCACCGCCGCTTCGCTGACAGCCGGCCACCAGGTAGGCAGGCGCGCCTGTCGGGGCTGCCTGGGTGGGTGTCCGCGCGAGGAGAGGCGCCTGCCTGGATGCTCGCAGCTGGTACCCGGAGCATCTCCCTTTGACGGGAGAGGATGCAAAGAGGACCTCTGTGACAGCGCGATCATGCATCTCCTAGGAGATGCAAAGGCTAGGGACCTGCTGCCTGGAGGGTAGGGATAGGGGACCGCCCACCCCCAACCCTTGCGCTACTATCCAGCCTGGGCTCTCCACGGGTCAAATAAAGGATAGTTCCATTTTGCTGGGCGGGAGGGCGTGGAGGAGAACCCCGGATTCCAGCCCTGAGATCGTGCTGGTACCCCGAACCGCTCGCAAGCCCAGCACCAGTTCTTTGTGTGTATACAGCCGCGCACACCCTGGGGGTGCCACGGCGCTGCTTTTCCCGAGGAGTGCTGGACATATTGCCAGGGCAGGATTCCCTTATGGTTTTTGTCTTTTGGCAGGTGTGGACTGGAGGATGCAATAGCTGAGCCTTTATGGGGCTGTATTTTCCTTTGTTATTTGTGTGTGTGTGTGTGTGTGTGTGTGTGTGTGTGTGTGTGTGTGTATGTGTGTGCGCGCGTGTGTGTGTGCGCGCGCGCGTGGTGGGTTGTAATGGAGAGAGAGAACTTCTGCTTGTGGGCACCCTTGTGGGCAGGGCGTGGAAGAGGATCTCGGTTCCAAACTCTTGTCAAAATTGTGTGCCATGTCAGCCTCCTAGAGGGTAAACTTGAGAAGTCCAGGGATCATCACTGCTCAGTTTGGAGGATAAGCGCGATCGCCCTTCTTGAAACCGTGTGTGTGTATATGGAGCTTTCAACTCGGGCTGAGTTAATTTGTCAATATTAGATATCAATTAAGGGAACCTGAATCGCTGAGGCTATTTATGGTGATCTTTTTATGGCCAGAATAATAAACAAAAAGAAAAGTTGGCACAAAGCCAGAGGAAAGTGTCATTGTTAATAGTTGATGACAGCTTGAAAGACTGAACACACTTTTAGGGAAATCAGGAAACCTGGCATTCTACAGAGTTCTACCAAGACATAGCCACAGGGTCTTAGGTAGCTCACAAAATCTCTTAATGCAACCGCTTCTCTTTTGGGGCTTGGAGGCTGTAGACACTCTTTCTCTTACCTGATACAGATGGACAAGATGCTTTTTAGAAGCCCCTCCTACACTAGAATTCTATGAAATTGACACCCTATAATAACAGCTCTGCCACCTTAGATTTGTGTATCTGTTATATTCTATAGCACAACAACTCAATGTTGGGGAGAAAGGTAACCAGGTTAGTTAGGGAGAAAGGTAAATTTAAAATATGGGTTTATTTTTTGCTTTATAATATAAAGGATGGGCATCTTGGATATGAAGTTTGGAGACAGTTTCCTCTGCACTCGCACTGTTTATTTTTATAGTCTTGTTAGGTGGCAAGAATGAGTCAGTATCATAAAAATGAAGTGGGGGGATACATAAGGAAAATGCATTTAAGTAAATCAAAGCCATAAATGTCCAATCTGATGATAATACCTTGACTTGGAATACATATGTGCAAGGCAGGTGCACTGCTAAATGGAAGCAATAGAAGCCAATGGCAAGTTCCTGGGTAATGTTGACTTTAGACTAAAAATCGTGTGTTCTTCTGTGAATGGGTAGAGATTGTACTAGGTCTCTTGTACTAGGTCTCTGCAGCTTGTTATTTTATTAATAAATGTGAGTTTTAATTGCTATTAATTAGATATCAATTGAAAATTGATATCTAAGCATTGAATCAGTTGATATCTAAGCACTGAAAATCTAGTCTGGCAGTGCCTTTCTACGCTGTCAGGGCCTGCTGAAATGCTGTAGGTATGGGAGGCAGGTATTTGAAATCCGACTCTTCTGTGTTTAGCTTTGTGATTCTGGGAAAATTATTTAACTTTCCTAAGCCTCAGTTTCCTCACTTATAAAACAGTTCTGGGAATAGTAAGACCTACCTAGATGAGTAGATGTATGGATTACTCATAATTTAAATCACCAGGAAAATGGTGATGACCATTATGAGTAAGAGGGAAATGGATATTTACTGAATCTATACTATGTGTCCTATATAATGATTCAGGCTCAAACAGTTAATTCCCTTAAATTTCCCAACTATATTAGTTTCCTAGGGCTGTTATAACAAGTTACCAAAACTGGGTGGCTTAAAACCACAGACATTTATTCTCTCATGGTTCTGGAGGCTAGAGGTCCAAAATCAAGGTGTTGGCAAGGCCGTGCACCCTCCAAAACCTCTAAGGGAGGATTCTTGCTTGCCTTTTCCGGCTTCTGGTAGCCCCAGGTATTCCTTGGCTTGTGGCAGCATAACTCCAATCTCTGCCTCTGTCTTCACATGGCATCTTCCTCTCTATCTCTGTCCCTGTGTCCAAATTTCCCTCTTCTTATACGGACATCATTCATAGTGGATTTAGGACCTGTTCCTCATTCAGTATGACTTCATGTTAACCAGATTACATTTGCAAAGGCCTGACTTCTAAACGTCATATACACAGGTTCTGGATGGGCATGAATTCTTGGGAGACACTCTTCAGCCCAGTACACCAACATCCCTCTGAACTGTGTTTAATGACAACATTAACATTATGTTAGCATAAGAGCAGAAGGTAAAGATAGAGTAGCATAGGTTCAGAAAATGCTTTAAAGATTACTTAAGGGAACTAACCTATTTGAGGCTTTATATACACAACCATGGTAGGGAAGAGCAGGGTTCAAATGTACCTCACTTATACATGTCACTTACCTGGGAGCCACGACAACCCAGGACCTGGGTCTTCTAGAGTATCTCAAACATACTCTGTCCCCAAATGATTTGTTGATGTTGCCTTCCATCCTTTTTGCTACCCTTCCAAGCAAATGCAAAACAAGCAAAATGCATTAAACAACAAAAACAATAATAGCAACAAGATAAGCTAACAACTTTCTAGTCCTTCTTAACCTGGTAAATGGCACCACTATCCATGGAGTTGCTTTAACCAGAAACTCAACCAGAATCACCTTTGACACCTCCATTCCCTTGACCCTCCACATTTAAAACCATCAGGTAGTCTCATAAATGCTATTTTCTATATAGATCTCTAAATACATCTTAATAAATTCTTTCTATCCCCACCATCACCACTATCAAACTTCAAGCTATCATCTCTTACCTGGACCACTAGTATAACTTCCTAACAAGAACCCTGGTTCCTTGCCTGGCTCTTCTAATCCTTCATGCAGAACAGATAGGATAATGTCAGTTCCCTACATAAAATACCACCCACATACCTGGGACAGATTCCAGAGACTCCTAGAGCCTTTGGTACTTGGCCAGCCTCATCTTGTGCATCTCTTCCTCTTGATGCTGTCACACTGACCCTCTGTCTGTTTCTGAACAGCCCCAACCATCTTCCCTCTATATTTTACCAGTCTGGGTCATATTCATCCCTTGGGCTTCCTTGACCTCTCTTCCCCACCAACCCAACTCTCTCATCATCCTTTTACTTTTATTCCACACACTTATTCCAGTTTGCAATTGTGTGTTTGTTTGTTTGGCTATGTCTGTAAACTCTATAATGGCCATTTATTTTATTTCTTATATGCAGAAGGTCCTCAATAAACATTTGGCGAATGAGTGAAGGAACGAATACTCTGCCTCATAGCATTTTCCTGTGCCAACTTAAAGATCTGATTTTTAGAAGGTTTTTTTTTCTAGTGTAGAAAGAGCAATTTAGAATCTTATTCTGACTTCAAAAGGGGAGTATTCTTGGCTTTAACAAATGTATCTTTTAAGAACTGATTTAGGCTAGAAGTTAAGAATTGAGTCAAAATATTTTTTTGGCAAGTGAAGTTTTTGTAAAAATACATCAATCAGTCAACAAATATTCTGCAAATATTTATTGCATGTGTATATTTGCCATGCTAGGCCCTTGGAAGACAATGGTGAACTAGACTTTCAGTCTTCTGGAAATTTATAGTAAACAATAATTAATAATCATTATGTATAATAATAAATAATACACTTAATTATTTGTTGAGCTTGTGTTATATGCCAGTGTCTCTTCAGTTCCTGTCCATAATCATCACTATAGCCCTCTAATCTTTCCCAATAACACAGAACCCCACACTTACTAGGAGCACAACAAATATTTTGTGAATTAATAATTTGTTGGTACTATTATCCTGATCTTTTGAAACAGGAAATGTATGCTTACCTGGGGAAAAAGGTATCTGCTCATATATAGAAGAGCATGCAATTGCTTTCTCACTATATATTTTATATATATTTTAAATAAAACATTTTAAAAATGTTTTATTTAAAAAATCATCCTGGCCATTATCTCTGGAGTTAAATTTGGAGACAAATTACTCTTTATATGGCAACAAGTTGCTGGTGTGTTTCTGTCAAAATTCTGAATTATTTTATTTTGTTTAATTGTTTTAATTTGTCCTGTTTAATCCAAGTGAGAAGTGACTTAATGTCTCTCATTCAGAGCTCTTTTTGTAGTTTTGAATAGTAAGACTGAGTGCCCAAGGAAAATGAATGTAGTTCAGCAGAGGAATACATGTTATGTTTTAGATTTCTAAAGTGGCTTCAATTTCAAGTCTTTATATTCATCTCATAAAAGGGTGATTTAAAAAAATAAATAGTAAAATAGCATTCAATGCCTATGCTTAAGTGAAGCTCCTCATATAAGTAACCAAAAATTAGACAGTGTGTCTTGATTTTGTTTAAAATTGATGGATACACCATGGGATCAATTAAAACCTAAAGGAACTGGTATGAAATTTTGGTAAGGTTGTTAGTTATAAAATATGTGTTCAAAAATCGATGGCCACCCTAAATGCCAGTGTGTTATTAACTAAAAAGTAGAATGGAAAATGATTCTATTCATGAATTAACTAATATATAAATTGAGTAGGAACAATAGAAAACGTACATAAAATACTTGTGAATAATAAGAAATATATAAAAGCCTTTGTAGAAAGCTATACAATTTTACTCAAACCAATAAACTGAGAAGCAAAAAAAGAAAGACATACCTTATGCTTTGGTAGAAAGATGAATATTATGAAACGGTTATTTTTCCCAGATCAATTATATAGTTTTATTACACTGGGATTTGGGAGAACCTTACAAAATGATTCTAACATCCATCTGGAAGAATCACTACATAAAAATAAAAGAAAACTTTTCCAAAGAATAGTAGTGGCGGTGGGGAAGGTGAGTGGTGGTGGTAAGATGGGAGGTGGTGGTAAATACAGGTGGTGTGGGGAGTGGAGTTTTGGGGGTGGTGGAGGTGGGGAAGTTTGACGGTAGAGATGAATATATGAAGGTGGTGGATGAGGTGGTATGGATGGGGTGGTGGGTGGTAGATGTGGGTGGTGTGGGGGTGAAGGTAGGTAGATAGGAGTGATAGTGGTAATGGGTGCCATTGTTGAAACAAAAATAAATGTGATCATTGAACTACAATCATTATAGCAATGTAGTACTGGTGTAAGAATTGATTAATAGCTCAGTGGAGTAGAAGAGCCTGGAAACAGATTTAGGTCATTCTTAGAACCAGAAATATGACAGAGAAAGCATTATGAACCAGGGAGGAGTATTTGACAAAAACGTCGTGGAACTTGGCTAAGTGTATAGAAAGCGTTCAACTGAGAACCTCTGTTTACATGACCCTCCAAACGAAATTCCACATAAATTTTAAGTTTTTATGCAAGGTGGAAAACAAAGCTAGAATAAAATATTTAACTAACTTTGGGGAAGTACTTTTAAATATAAAATCAATGGGAAGAATCACAAAGCAAAATAAAGATTTGAATATATTTTAAACTTTCATATGCAGAAATGCATGCATTTTAAAGCAGAACAGAATCATGGAAAACAATATTGACACCAAACGTGACATGACAGTTCATGATAGCCCTGAGGAACTCTTGCAAATCAGTGAGTAAACAGTAGCACCCCAATAGAATTGTCCAAATATCTGAATGCATAATTCAAAAGGAAGAAATAAAAGACCAATGCACACATTTAATAAATGTTATTACTATTAATCACAGAAATGCAAATTAAAATAAAAATGAAGTGCTGTGTTTTATGTATTAAATAAGTAAAAAATACAAAAATAAACTCAATACTGGCAAGGATGCAGTGAGAAGGACAATCTCTTTCATTACTTGTGGTGGGAGGGTTACATAATACAACCTTCCTACAGAAAAGTTTAAAAATACTTATCAAAATGTCTGCCAGGCACGGTGGCTCGTGCCTATAATCCCAGCACTTTGGGAGGCCAAGGTAGGTGAATCACTTGCCACCAGGAGTTTGAGACCACCCTGGCCAACGTAGGAAAACCCCATCTCTACTAAAAAAAAAAAAAAAAAAAAAAAAAAAAATAGCTGGGTGTGGTGGCACACTCCTGTGATCTCAACTTCTTGGGAGGCTGAGGCAGGAGAATCGCTTGAACATGAGAGGTGGAGGTTGCAGTAAGCTGAGATCGCATTACTGCAATTGAAATTAAAATGAAGGAAATTAAAATTAAATGAAATTTTAAAAAATTGTCAGAAGCTTTTAAGAGTTCTAATGATTTGATGTACTATTCCTCTTGCTTTTTATTTTATGTTTGCTTTTGTCTTTGGTAAGGAAGTAGATGCAGGTAAAATTGTGCATTATAATATATTTCATAGTAATAAACATTAAAAAGAACCTATATAACTAGAACTTGGGAGCTTGGTAAAGATATTTAAGGTCCCAAGATAACAGACTACTATATAGGTATTAAAATTAATCATTTTGAAGATTATATAGTGACATGAAACAACCTTCACCACAATTTTAAGTGGAAAAAAACAAAATGTACTACTATATATATTGTATTGTTCATACGTCTTTTGTGAAATGAAAACGTCATGCAAGTATATTAAAAAAACAGAACAAATTAAAAAGTTAGGCAATCTCTAGGTGGTAGAAATATGGATGGCTTTTATTTTGTTATACTTTTCCAAATTTTAAAAAATGTAGTAGGCCGGGCGTGGTGGCTCACACCTGTAATCTCGCCACTTTGGGAGCTCCAGGCAGGTGGATCGCTTGAGCTCAGGAGTTTGACACCAGGCTGAGCAACATGGCAAAACCCCATCACTACAAAAAATACAAAAGTTAGCCGGGTATGGTGGTGCACGCCTGTAATTTCAGCTACTCAGGTGGCTGAGGTGGAAGGAATGTCTGAGCCCGTGAGGTGCAGGTTGCAGTGAGCCAAGATTGCGCCACTGCACTCCAGCCTGGGCGACAGAGTGAGGCCCTGCCTTGAAAAAAAGCAAATTAGCCAATGATGTGTTGTTTTATGAATCAGAAAAAAAAAAAAAAACCCACTATTTTACAAATAAGCAGTGATATACATTTAGGTTGTAATTATTCATTTATGTAACAAACATTCATTGATTCTCTCTTGTGTCAGGGGCTCTGCCAAGTGTATCAGCAATGACTCTTAGATGGCATGCAAATGAAGGAAACTCTGCCTAACTCCAGCAAAAGGAATTTACTAGAAGGATATCAGGTAGCTTAAAGAATTGCCAGGAATGTGGCGGGGGGTGGGGAATCACACACACACACACACACACGCGCGCACACACACGCGCGCAAACACACACACACACATCCCAAAACAGCTTGGAAGCAGATGAAGCTAGTTAGCTCCAGGTCTAGATATCAGGCGTTTTGGAAAGAGACTCCAGCCAAGAATCACTTGTTCAGAGCTTGACCACAGTCCACTGGTTGTTATGCTTGGGGTTCTTCCCCCACACCCAGCCCACTGGGCATGGGATAGGAGTGGGGGCACCTTGATTAGTAGGCCCACTACCCTTTTCCAATGAAAGAAACACAAGAGATGTGATGGGTGCTAAAAAACCAAAACCAAAACAAAACAAAAAAAGACAACAGAAATGCCCATTACCCTAAGACTTAGGGGCAAACAGGGTTGAATACCAGTCATCCCTCTCTTCCCCTCCCATAGGAAACATTTGCTATGACATGGGAGTTTAACTTAAGGTTCATGGTCTAATGTTCACTGTGATGTGCATCGTTGAAGGTACAATGTGGGTGCCCCACACAGAAGGTACTTTTTCCTCTTGGAGCCAGCAGTGACATGTCAGAAAGAGTGTGGCTTTTCAGCTTGATCCTCATATACCAGCAGTAATTTTGAAAGGAAGGTCCCATTTTCTCAGGTAAGAGAAAATCTTAGAAAGGTATAATCTGAAAGAAACAGTGAAGCAGAAGCAAGAGGTATAATTTGGAAATAGATCAGGCACCACCACGGGTCTGGCCTTCTTTTCTGAATGATCTTATATTCAGCAAGCCCAATAGTCATGTTTGAGTTTCATTCACCATGAACATGGGCCTCTTAGTTCAATTAACTTTGGTTAATAAAGTTATTATTAACTAAATATTAAAAGATCATACTTAGATCAGTGCATATTCTTACTACAGTTCTCATGATAAATAGGAAATGTCTGTGGCTGTCCAGGTAACTTAACAATCATGTTGTTGCTTTTATGACTCTTTATAAACTTTTCTGTGAAGAAAGATGATTTGTAAGTGGAAGAGAAAAAAGAGGTAATTGTTCTTCACTTGCACTAAAAACAGGACAGAAAAATAATCTTAAACTAGCAAGAGAGGTCCCTGTACCTGTCCCTGCATAATAGAGGGCTGTGCTACTCTGCACTCCAACTTCTCATCACCTGGACAGCCCTGCTCCTCCGCAACAAAGACCCCACGTTTCCCCTGGAGCCCTTTGCCTCCTTCTGAGTCTTGCTCTTCGTAGTGGGACCTTGGAATTCACTGCTCATGGGGCTCCTGGGCCCAGTGGGGGCTGAAAAAAGACTGTTGGTGGGAGGTGTAAATGGAGCTTGGACTTTTGGACTTTGTAGTCTCCACATAGGTGCTGGAGGCCATGGTAGAAAGAGGAAGGGATGGGGAGGGGACCAGAGACTGGGTCTCCTTGCTTTGCTATGTTCCGGAATTTAAGTATTCTAAATTTAAATCTGGCTTCTAGGTTGTTAGGAAGGAATTCTTTGTTAAGCCAGGAAGATATAACACATTTAAATTAACATTTTTTTAGCTTGGTTTATAGTATTTAAATATTGAGATCTATAATATGTGGGACTCCTTTTGTATTCTTGTCTCTCAAATGTTAGGATCAGGCCTGCTCAGGTAACTGTTCTAGAAAGGTAACACTCAATTGTTGAGACGCATATGCATAATTAGTAATCATGCAATGGCAATGTAGACTATAAGAAAAATATACTTTTTGTGATTATAGCTAACATATTGAACAAGATGTGGTAAGCCTACATCCAAGTGTTTTACCTATGTGTATTAATTAGTCTTCATAAGAGCACCATAAAATAGGTCACTCAAGGCAAAATATCATTCAGCTAGATAGAATCAAGAAGCCCCGGATCATCTGAATCCAAAGGCCATAAACACTGTGGTATACAACAATTCAATGGATAAGAAAAGTTTTGTTTGAGGTCCTTGAACCTCCAATAATTTAAAAGTCACTGGATTAATCAACCCTCTTTTACTCTCCAATACTCTCAAATCCTCAGATTCAGCATTTCTGTTCATGTAGATTTCCTCATGAAAAGGGAGAGTAAATGCATGGACTGCCTTGCTGTGTTTGGTATTATGATAAACTGAATGTTCCAAACCAAAAATCAATATTTGGTTGCTTGTATAAGAAGCAAATTTAACTTACATTTTTAAACAGATGTCCAGTTGTGGGATTTCCTTTGCTAATTTTCAACGGAATTGCCATTGTGTCATTGATGATAAAGGTAAATTGGGCATAAGGTAAATTGGCACTGGTTCATGCCCCTACTACTCTTCTATTACCCTATTGTCCAACTGAACCAAGAAGACTTTCTGCAATCAATATTGGTTCCATCACTCTTTTGATAACAACTTACATAATGGGGGAAGGAAAGGATGAAGGGAGGGAAGGGGAAAGAGAGAAACAGAGAGAGAGAAACTCCCAACTTTGGTTGCAAATATAAGATCTCTGATAGACACAACAGTTATTAGCTTCATTTCCAATTAAAATTCAAGGTTGGCATACGATTTAAGAAATTCTTTAGCTGTTTTCCAGAGGGAACTTCCTGTGTTTGTTTCTAATGGTCACTGGAATCATGCAAATGGTGTTTGTATAATACTGACTTTTTAGCTAATTGTTTTTAGCTGTCAGCTGTGTTGCCCCCTTATTTTATAGCTACATTACAGTTTACTGACCCAGGAAGTGAACTTCTTGGAAGAATAGAACATTTACACTTTATTTGTTTAAAAGAAAGATTCTTCCTCTAAAGTAGGAACAGTTGCTATGTGGGTATGATTTAACTTCTAAAAATAAGAACACTGATGGAGGAGGGGGATTTAAAAAAATTTTACAGAAACACAACTTAAAGTTTTTCTCATCCTGGTGGTTTTTAGGACAATGTTCTCTCTTCTTTAGGTATTAGAGATAGGGAAACAAACAAAAAAAAGAATTTGCCAATAATATTTGAATAATAGTTATTCATGCCTTAAGTAGTGGTTTAACCCTTTTTGAGGGTTTTTAAGATAACAGCTACCTACCTGCAAGTTGTATGCTATCTCTTTAGGACTCCAAGTAGAGTCTACTCTTCTCCCACCCTCACAGCCACGCGGTATCTAAATTGCAACTTGCCTGGGCACGGTGGCTCACCTCTGTAATCCCAGCACTCTGGGAGGCCAAGGTGAGCAGATCACCTGAGGTCAGGAGTTCGAGACCAGCCTGGCCAACGTGGTGAAACCCTGTCCCTACTAAAAATACAGAAAAGTTTAGCTGGGCATGGTGGCACACGCCTGTGATCCTAGCTACTTGGGAGGCTGAGGCAGGAGAATTGCTTGAACCTGGGAGGCAGAGGTTGCAGTGAGCTGAGATCGCGCCACTGCACTCCAGCCTCTGCGACAAAGCAAGATTCTGTCTCTAAATAAATAAATAAATTGCAACCTAAAAAACATTTTTTGCATGTGCTCTTCCCTGTCTCCACTGCCACTCCCCTTTGCATCTCTCAATTAGATCTTGTGTCAGCCTCCTATCTCTTCTCTTTCATTCCTACCCCCCAAACGATCTTCTGTTATCTGAGTATCACCCCTTCATTGAAAAGTTTCTGTCCAGCTACCACCTTCTCCTACCCCACCCCTCTCCCAAAATCTTCCCACATGGTTCTGGATTGTTCCTCTCAAACAGTCATCACAATGTTTTGTAGATTTTTTTTAAACTTAACTCCCTTCTTGCACTAAACTGGGAACTCTTCTAAAGCAGGCATCTTGTTTCTTCATCTTTGTATCCCCAGCACCTGGCTTTACGCCTACACATGTTAGGTCTTTAATAAACGACTATGGATGAATGGATATTACCCAGGCTAAAAAATTTGAATACAAATGAGAAAGGGTGGTGCCATGATTTAAAGGGCCACTCAAGGCAAAATATCATGCAGTTAGATAGAGTCAAGAAGCAGAGTCAATCCTGTATCATCTGAATCCAAGGCCATCAAAGCTATGGTATGCAGCAACTCAGTGGATAAAAAAAGTTCTGTTTGGGGTCCTAAACAAAAATTGGCTAATCTAAAATTAACTAATCTGAAAATTATCTCATCCATTTTCTTTAAAAACACACAAACTAGTTTCACACTCATATTAGTTTTCTATTTTCTGTGAATAAAAAAGAGGCAGAGAGAAAGATTAAACCCTCTACCTATTTCTGGTTGGAGAAAGACAAATATTCCAATATTGGATGTGGATATAAGGTGGAGATTCTAAACACATGGAAAAGAGAGAAAGTGATGAAGCAAACTATAAGCTGAGAGCCGGCTTCCCAACAATAGAGCAAATAAACTGAGCTTCTTGAAAAACATTGAGAATAATTATTTGATTGCTAGATACAGCTTAACACCTACTGCTCTATTGTCCCAAACCTGGTATGAATATGCCTAATTGGTGGTGTGATTCCCGCTCAAATATCACTTGATTTGTGTACTGAAAGGTGGGGTTTTATATGGTTCTGCCCAAGTCTTTGGCACCAATGTTTCCATAGCAACAGATGCACTATAAAATGAGGAAGAAATCGGAAAGTTTGGGAGAGAAATAAATCGAAGTGAGTGATCTCAGCAAGGGGTTCCCCAGGGTGAGTCCCAAGGGCTTTTCAGGCTTCTGGTCAGATATGTTTGCGGCAGAATTCTCGGAGATGGAGGATTCTAGGATGATAAATGCCAGGGATTTTTTAAAGCAATATATGGGTACTATCTATGACAGCAGTTACCTTGTGTGCTTCAGCTTGGATTTCTAAGGCAAGGTCCTGTGTTGGGATATTAGGAGTCTACACTGGTTGAAAGAATCACTTACCATTTAGAGCCTACTAATCCCTAGGTAACAGGATATGAAAACTGGAGATTTTTACTGTCTTTGAAATCGAATTGAGCTATCCTTCTAAAGTTGGAAGGTGTAGAACACTGTGAATTCTATTAGGTACTAAATATTTGACTATGTCAACTTAGAGCAGTATCTAATTTTGTGGTATAAATGTGTTCTTTTTAACACAGACAGTGTGAAATTTCCCAGAAAAAAAAATCTAGATTTCTGGCTTCTCTTATTCAAAAAATCACACACACAAATGCACACACACATACACATAGTTGCAAAATTTGTCAACACTGACCATGTTTCTTCATGACAATCATATGCTGTAGCTGAGTAGCAGCTGCCTCTAACATGGATTGGTCATGGAGTCTTCACTTTGTCACAGTCCCCATCACCCCCTACTGCCTATAATCAGGCCATTTCAATTGTTTATGTTACCCTCTTGGTCATTAAAGTCTTGAATTTATAACCTTTGAATTAGAGTGAGTATTGCTCTATATTTTTGAATCATTTTATCCTTATATATTGTGCCTTCTTAATCTTGCTTTCCAAAAATATGGACCAACTTATTTAATAATTTAAATATAAGGCAAGTGACATTTTAGAAAGATGCATTTTAAAATTTTATCCTAGAAAACAAATTTAAAAGTAAGACTTTATGCTGGTATGAAGTTTATTTAAAAGCCAAGAGTTTAGAGATATTTGGTGAAAACATTTGCATAGTTAGATAGGCTTCTGCAACTACTTTTCAATATTTCTCTCAACACTGGACAATTTTAATAAATTTCTGTTGTGTTTTATTTGAACTAAACTGAAATGGAAAAATAAATCATATGGTCTTGAGCTTGCTGGAGGTAGGGATTATCAAAACGCAAAAGGATGGTATCGTGTTTCATATGATATTATCATCTGGAAAGTATAAAACATTCACAATGCAACTGTGCCCTCAGCAGTGAAGTAGAACCTTATAAATGATATGCATTCTATAGAATGCCTGGAAAAATCTCAAAATCATTATTGGAATCACCCAGGGCGACTAAGAATAATAATATCACTGTACCTTACTTAAAAAATAATGAAAAACGAGAGAGATAGAAAATTCCACAGTTGTCCCTAGAGTTTTTATTTGCTTAGGAAGGATGATAGCAGTAGCTTCCCATTTCTTTTCAGACCTCAATTTTATTTTAAACACAGAACACAGTCCACCCGCTGAAAAACATTTTCTTTTCTACAAAGACCAGGGTGTGCAATGACTGTGAATATCACTGTAAAACAGAAGAACATTTGGCTCTAAGTTACTCACTTAACTAGTTGGATTAAAACAGGATAATTGGATCTGTCTATTAGGGTGGTGTCTGTTTATGTCTGCTTTCTCCTGTGAAGGCTAGATTAAAAAATAGGAAACAGATACTACAATGAACATTCCCAACTAGTCACTCACCCATTCAGCAGCTGCACCTTGAGTGCTACTCTGCTTACTTCAGGTGGCATGTACCATGAGGGGGCACATCAATGAACATAGAAGATAAAAATGTTCTTCTATGAACATAAAAGATGCAAAAAGAAGGAGAGACAGGCAGGAAACAGCATGATAAATAAATGTATAGAATGCCAGAAGGTCATCAGTGCTTTGATAAAATAGAGTGGGATAAGGGAAATCAAAAGGGCTGTGATAGGTGGCGGTAAAGGGCATGATTTTAAATAGGATGGTAAGAATAGGCGTAATTGAGAAAGTGACATTTGAAGGAGGAGAGGAAATTACCATGTAGATACACATGGGACAGCATCCCAGGTAGGGATGGGGACCATTTTTGCACTGCACTCCAAATTGCATATGATTTGTCTCCTGCAAAGACTCTCACGTTTTTCATTTGGAAGTAGAATTTTAGTGCTGGTTCAAACCCTAACCTCATTCTAATGCTGCTAAGGACACCATTACTCCAGTTCTGCCCGTTCTTCTCTAGATAAACCATAACTGCCTTTGGAAATTTTTTTTAAGAGACAAGGTCTCGCTTTGTTGCCCAGGCTGGTCCTGAACTCCTGGCTTTAAACAATCCTTCTGCCTTGGCCTCCCAAAGTGCTGGAATTAAGCCACCACACACAGGCTTCCTTTTGGATATTTAATATTTTTCCAGTTTGGTTTAATTCAAATGAAACACAACAGGGTTTTTTTTTTTTTTTGTAATTGTCTAATGTTTAAAAAGTATGAAATTACAACACATACTAGGTATTTGATAAGTTTTTTGTTGGATTATAGAAAGAAAAGTTATGCCTCAGAGTTAGAACAATGATTGTAGCAGTAACCAAATTCTTTGAACATGTATTATATGCCAGATATTGTGTTATATGTTTTGTAAACACTATCTTGTTCGATTCTTGCAGTAGGCTTGTAAGTTAGGTGTTATCATTATTCCATTTTATGGCTAGTAAATAGATTGTGCTGCCTTGCTCTATTGATTAAAATGAATCTTCTACAAGCATAAAAAAGGGTAAAAAGTATTTTCTCAAGTTCTAAGTGTAATTCCTTTAACTTCCTCTATTTTAGTAAGGAATCCCCCCCAGAAACAGACCTTGAGGCAAGGATTCAATAGCAAGTAGTTTACTTGGAACGTTCGTGGAATACCATCAGGAGAGAAGGAAAGTAACACAGGGAAGGAAAGTTTATTAGTCTGTTCTCACACTACTAATGAAGACATAACCAAGACTGAGTAATTTATAAAGGAAAGAGGATTAATAGATTCACAGTTCCACATGGCTGGGGAGGCCACACAATCATGGTGGAAGACGAAGGAAGAGCAAACGATCATCTTACATGGCGGAAGGCAAGATTACTTGTGCAGGGGAGTTCATTTATAAAACCATCAGATCTTGTGAGACTTATTCACTACCATGAGACAGAATGGGGAAAACTACCCCCATGATTCAGTTATCTCTACCTGGCCCCACCCTTGACACGTGGGGATTATTATAATTCAAGGTGAAATTTTGGGGGGGACACAGCCAAACCATATCAGAAACTGTCAGCCCATTCCTGCTACTATAACAAAATACATTAGACTGGATACTCTTTAAATAATAGAAATTGATTTCTCATAGTTCGAGAGGCTTACAAGTCCAAGATCAAAGCACCAGCAGGCTTGGTGTCTGGAAAGGGCTTCTCCTCTGCTTTAAGATGGCATCTTGTTGCTCTGTCCTCCAGGGGGAAAAGAATGAATGCTGTGTCCTCACATGGCAGAAGGGTAAAAAAAGGGATAAACTTGCTTCCTCAAGCTTTTTTATAAGGACACTAATCTCATCCATGACAGTGGAGCTCTGATGGCCTGATCACCTCCTGAAGACTCTTAGTATTATTACCTTCAGGTTTAAGTTCCAACATGTGAATTTGAGAGGGACATGCACATCTAAATCATAGCAGAAAAGCTGCCAACATTGGAGTACTAAAATAGAGAAACTGGGAAATGGTATAAAACTCATGCCTCCAAATCAGTCCACCCAAAGGGGAGGGAACTGAGATATTTATACACCAACTCCCATCAGTCGTTAGTTGAAGGCTGCTCCCAGAGAATGTTAGTTTCTCTGTACTTCCAAGTTTCCATGATTTGGAAAAGCCCTTAGGAACACAGATACTGACTGTTGGAAGTCAGTAGGCATATGGGTGGATACTAATAGGGCTTGCTACATCTATACCAGTTGCCTCCCTGGTCATGTGCCTGCCAAACTTCAGAGATCCTTTAGAAGTTGTTGTAAGGAAAGAAAAATTTATCTTCTGCTACTCAATTGTGAGCTATTGATTGGACTATTTACTAGTGTAGATAAGAACACCCCATGTACAGTGGGTAAAAGAGCATTGAGCCAGATTGTTAAGTTGCCCTCAAAGTCATTTCCAAATGAACAAGATGATGTAACTATAGGTGCTCAATTGTACATAATTAAGCATAGAGCTGTTATTATAAATGCATCTAATGTTGAAAAATGAAACAGAAGGCTACAACTGACCTTGTGATGAAACAGAAAGATGAAATATTCCTGAGAGTAAATCACTTGCCCGTGTAATGTAATTACTTTCTTTCTTTCTTTTTTTTTGGAGACAAAGTCTCACTTTGTTGCCCAGGCTGGAATGCAGTGACAGGATCTCAGCTCACTGCAACCTCTGCCTCCTGGGTTCAGGCAATCCTTCAACCTCAGTCTCCCAAGAAGCTGTGACTACGGGCATGCACCACCACACCTGGCTCATGTTTTTTATTTTTAGTAGAGAAGGGGTTTCACCATATTGCCCAAGCTGGTCTCGAACTCCTGAGCTCAGGCAATCTGCCCACCTCGGCCTCCCAAAGTGCTGGGATTATAGGTGTAAGCCACCACACTGGGCCTGCATTCTTGTAGGATACTGGTGGACCAGTCATTAAGATCTATCTTCCATGGCATTATTTGGGAACTCTATATCCCCAAAAACGTTGTTCATGCTCTTGATCATTTTTAGGAATAGCTATCTTGAAACTTGGGAAAGCTGGAGAATATATAATATAAAATGATTTTGAGTCTGTCTTGCAAGAAACCACAAACCAAAAATAATTTTGCATGGAGAAAGAAGAGAATGTAACAAGTATGCTGCGAACAGAAAGGCAAGTGTTAGTCCTCTGTATGTGTGGATAAACAGTAAATGTCAGTGAATTTTAACTGAGTGATGAAGTGCATTTGATCAGGAAAAAGTGAAGAATGGATGTTGGGCAGTTACCAGCCTGAAGTGGGATTCAAAAATAACCCAGATGGCTTTCTTGATGAGAATGTATCAGTTGAGGTAGTTTAGGATAGTAGAGACAGTGTTTTAAAATTAGCCACTTGCTTCCAACAATTGTGGAGCAAGAAGGAGATTCAAAGTTGTGGTCATATCAGTGATTGCCAATAGGATACTCAGGTTAGGCAGGTTACAAATTATTGTGCTCTGAAAATAATCACAGTTAACCTTGGATTTGAGATACATGTTGGTTTTAAGCAACTCATCATCTTTTTTTTTTTTTTTTGAGACAGAGTCTCACTTTGTTGCCCAGGCTGGAGTGCAGTGGCATGATCTCGGCTCACTGCAACCTCCGCCTCCCATGTTCAAGCAATTCTCCAGCCTCAGCCTCCCAAGTAGCTGGAATTACAGGTGCCCCCTGCCACGCCCAGCTAATTTTTGTGTTTTTAGTAGAGATGGGGTTTCACCATGTTGGCCAGGCTGGTCTCGAACTCCTGACCTTAGATGATCCGCCCACCACGGCCTCCCAAAATGCTGGGATTACAGGTGTGAGCCATACCATTATATTGGTATGGACAGGAAACCTGTTTTTCACCCCAGAGGGCACCGTGGGTGCTAGAGTTTCCCACTTGGAGTAACAGAATAGTGTTCAAAATTTCTGGTGTTCCTAAATATTCTTTATTCTAAGAGAAGAAATTGGGGGAGAGCTATCAGGGTTGGAGGAAGAGTGGTGCTTAGGGGCTTTGCATCACCAACATTGAGCCTTCCTTTACCACTTTGGATTGCTCTAATTGTTGAACCTGAGTGTTAGTTCTGCTTTTCCCTGGTTCTCATTTCAGGGCTCGTCATTCAGTTCCTTTAGATTCAGGGCCTCCATGTCACACAACTTCAGAGGACAACATTCACATCTGAGGTGATTCCACTTTTGTTGACTCTGCCTTGGTCCATACTTTGTAAAATGAGTCACCTTGCTTCTTAATTATGTGTGTTTTGTTCTCCTTTTTTGTCCCATTGGACGGGAAGAGGCTAAATTTTATCTAGTTAAGTTAAAGCATCTTGCATAGCACTTTCCACGTAGAGTTGCTCAGTAAATCTTTACTAAACAAATGAATTCAATAAGAATGCTGTGATGTACTGAGACTTATGTCTCCTTTAATCCAAATAGCAGCCCCATAGGGTACATATTGCCTTTATTTCTCCTTGGAGGAAATGAGGTATAGATCAATGAATGGAAGCAGTGAGTAAAAACAACTCCATCAAGAATTTTGACATGAAGGACTAAAGAGAGGTAAGAATAGAAGGTATAGCTAGACTAGGATGTGGAGTTGACGGGGTAAATTTATATAAAGGTCAAGGGACTTGACTTTAAAAGTTGACAGTGACAATTCACTTGGGAAGATGGAAGATATAGTTGAGAGTACTGTTCATTGACATTGTTGAGAAAGTCCACAGAAGAATCCAGACGACACCGAGGGAGTAGCCCTAGAGAGGAGGACTGTTCTACTGGAACAAGAGGAAAGGAGAGAGTGGAATAGACTCAGGGAGATTTGGTGGTGAGAAGTTGAAATTCCTGTCTGACATCTTTTTAATCTTTGAAGAAGGAGGCTGTATTAGACTGTTCTCATGCTGCTAAAAACGATATACCAGAGACTGGGTAATTTATAAAGGAAAGAGGTTTAATGGACTCACAGTTCCACATAGCTAGGGAGGCCTGACAATCATGGCAGAAGACGAAGGAGATCTAAGGAATGTCTTACGTGGCGGAAGGCAAGACAGCGTGCGTAAGGGAAGTCCCCTTTATAAAACCATCAGATCTCGTGAGACTTATTCACTATCATGAGAACAGCTGAGGTGGAGCCAGGGAAAAACCCACCACCATGATCCAATTACTTTCCACTGGGTCCCTCCAAAGACATGTGGGCATTATGGGAGTTACAATTCAAGAAGAGATTTGGGTGGGGACACAGCCAAACCATATCAGAGTCAAAGTCATTTATTGAATTTGAGGAGGAAGATCATGGTTTTCATGACAGTGGTGATAACAGAGACTTAAGTAGAGTGGAGAAGGTATGAAATAGTCTCTTCAGAAATTCAGAAAGACTGAGTCAATCAGAGACCTGAGCATTTTTATGGACTTCTGTCAGTTTGTATTAATGAAACCACAGTGGCAAAATAAAATTCTCTAGTGCACATTTTCTTTGGATCTATCAGAAAAATAGGTTGTGGCCCAATTTAATTAGACTCTAAAGAAAAGTAGGAGAGGCCTTCTGCATATAGGGGAAATCTGAGTTTTATAAAATGCATTTAAAGAAAATAAGCTTTCCTTCTCCTTATTTCTAACTCTCGATTCATTTTCATGACAGTTGATATTATGAGAAGGAAATAATGAATAGATTTTTGATAGATTAAACTTGTCTTTGCAGCTGGATGTTATGGGAAGCGGAGAGTGTCTTCAACAGGATTCTTTTGTTTGAAAGGGACAGAAACCCAACTCAGAGTGGATCAAGAAAACCAGGAATTTGTTGACCTGTATAGCAGAAATATCCAAAAATACAGTTGGGTCAGGAGCTCAAAAACATTATCCTGATGTCATTTCTTCCCCATCTTTCAGCTCTGAGTATTTCTGTGTAGGTTTCTTTCTCAGGCAAGCTCTTTTATTTTTTATGGCAACATGGACAGCCCCCTACAGCTCTTGGGTTTAGATTCTACTGATCTCAAAATCCAGCAAAAAAAATACTCTCTAGCTGAACAGTTCTAACAAAAGTCTCTGAATTGAATTTCAGTGGTTCCAATATAACCTTTGTGGGTCGTGTGCCAATACTGGTTCCTAGTCTAATTACTGTAGCCTGGGGAATGTGTGGCTTTTGTATGCCCACCTGGGTCCAAACCCACCCCTAGAGTCGGAAATCAGAGTGGAGTTACTTTCTCCCAAACCACCTTGACAGAGAATGGGGCTAGAGAGGATGTGCAAGGATTATCAGGAGGCCATTATCAGAAGCATAGCAAAGAATGTGGTCAGGCAAAAAAAAAAAAAAAAAAGTTTTAAATGTTTATTAGAGTAGGTAAAAGTAAAATTGAGCAATGTAATTATAGTCTCCACAAAGATTTCTGACCCAGTGAAATTTCTCTGGTCACGTAGTTTGTTGGCCCTAATTTACGGGACTGATTGCATTTGAAAATATCTATCTTTCCTGGAAATGAACTATAAGTTATCGAAGACACCATACACAGATTCTTTAGCCCTATCCTCTTGTGATCTTAGCTCTTCATCTTTGTGTCCTATTTTGCCATTGTACTGCTGCTTCTATTTTGAAACCTTGGTAAGAAATAGATTTGTGTTGGTATACTGATTTAGTCTGAAATTAAAATGAAAAATCATTTGCATATTCAGAACCTAACTTAATGGGAGGAAAATCAGTGATAAAATTGCATCTTAAACATTTCTCAGGGAAATGAATTTATAGTGAGTTAGTGAGGATATATTGTCATTACAAGGTAACATGAAATGTATGCACCCAAGCCCTCAACTTATCCTGATGCTTTCTTTCTTTGGCTTTCTCATGCAGAGTATATTTTCTCTCAGTGATTTAAATGATTTGGTATTATTTTGTCCTATATAGCTTCATGTTTTGTTAGATGAATTCAACTTTTGGACAAGATAAATTGGAAAGTAACTTTGATAGTTACTATATGTTATTTGGCTATTATTATTTAGTTGAAATGATGTCCAATACCCTTGTTTGTTTATATTTGCAGTCCTTCATGCCACCCTGTGTTCTATTTTTACAGTGATACAGCTATCATTTTGTTTGGTTTTGGATGTTCATGCATTCTAGAGAAAGTGGAAAACTTAGAATCCTAATTAATGATTGTCTTCTGGATGTCTGAGACCATGTTTCTAGTGTTTTCCATGGAATATTATCAGGTATATACTTTATGATAATTTTCATCCATTCAGAGATTAAATATTAAATTGCCTTAGGAATATTAGGGTCTGTGTGCATCTGTTCAGATATATTTACTTTCCCTGAAATGCTTTGAATTCTTGGTTCTTACAGATTGTCAGTCTCCTCCAAGATTCATCCTTGTGAGATACTGTTCCCATGTTGATGGAGGGTGTTTCAGTGATACTCGTTAAAGCAGAGTAAAAAAGACTTTCTTTAGGACGATCATGATAGGTAGAGGGATCGAGCTATGAGATTTTGCAGTGAGGGACAGAGATTGAGCTTAACTCTGAACACAGCATGGACAGGTAGGAATTTATATTGCCAAGGAGCAGAGTGGGAGTGAATGGAAAATTACCAAGAGGAAATATCTGGGTAAGGAGGTTGGCTAAACTGACCTAATGGGATTCTTGCTTAAGACAGTCCAGGATGATCAGACATACCTGAGGAATAGTGGAAGATGAGGAATAATCTGATCAGATATGGGGAGTGATCAGATGTCAAGGTGGGGGGACTTTGCTAAACTGAGTTAGCAGGGTATTTTGTTAAAACTGGATTTTATAAGGAAATGAACAGATACCAAGGGTGTTTATTCTGAATTTGCATTTCTTCTTTTGTATTTCTTGTTTTAAAATCCTTCTTTGATTTTACAACAGAAGGAGTTGAGTATTTGTTTTAGATAAATAAAAACTGGATTTTATGTAACAAAGATAGCTGATGACCCCTAGCTGCTCTGTGTTCCTATGAAGAAAGCCCCACTGCCAAAGATTGGTCATGCCTGACCTTCACCAGGTGTGACCTCATTAATTGAGAATTGATAGTTTTGGAATTTGACATAAATCATAGACTGTGTGCAAAGGCAGTTTATGTAATAGGTAAGAGATTGGATTATGGACTTGGCAAGCATGGATTGCAGACCCTGTCCAGACCACAAGCTGTGAAAATTGGTCAAATTTATTAGTTTCTCTAAGCACTGATTTCCTAAGCATTAAGAAATATTATTAGGTACCTTGTTGGGGCTGCTGTGGGTTGCCATCATCCCCATCTAAAATGTGACTCTGATTTACTTTCTACGTATTTTTTTCACCATCTGAAATTATCTCATTTACTTATCTGTTTATTTTTTGTTGTCTTTCTTCTTCCCCAGTAAGATATCTTTCCCCAAGATTAAGGATCTTGCCTATTTTGTTTGGCCCTCTATCTCCAGGGTCTGGCACATATTAGGAGATCACAATTGTGTGTGTTGAAGGAAGAAATGAATGAATAAATCAGGCTTAGCAGAGAAGTAGGCACTTAGTAGATGCTTAATAAATGTACATTATGACATTTGCTGATACCTGAAGCTCTTAAATGTGTAGACTTGAAAGTCTTTCGTTTGGATAGGATTTTTTAAAAAATTGTACATATTTAAAATCACGGAAACTGAGAGCTTGAAACTGTAGTTTTGAGACTTCAATTCAGCCAAAAACTTATTATGTTGAGTGTTCTTATTTACATAATTCTTTATTTTAACTTTTTATTATTTATTCATTTAGTTAGTTAGTTTTAGAGACACGATCTCACTATGTTGCCCAGGCTGGACTCAAACTACTAAGCTCAAGTGATCCTCCTGCCTCAGCCTTCCTAGTAGCTGGGACTATAGGTGTGCACCACCAAGCCTGGCTTCTGTAATTCTTAAACTCATATTATACCATACGTTTCCTCCTGTAAAAGAAATACTAGAGAAGTCAAGAGATTTGTTCAGGTCTCAGCAGTTAGTAGCAGACACAAGATTCCAGGTGTCCCGTATTCTCCATACCTTGCATCATCTGCATGGTAATGGTTATAGTAGAAAAATAGAACCAATACCAATAGTAACAGTCATGGCTGCTGTACTAGTCAGGGTTCTGTGGAGAAAGGATATTTATTATAAGGTGTGGTATTGGCTCACATGATTATGGAAGCAGCGAAGTCCCATGATGTGCTATCGGCAAGCTGGAGACCCAGTCAAGTCAGTTGTTGGGTTCAAAAGCCTGAGAACCAGGATGGATTCCAATCTGAGTCAGAATACCTGAGAACCAGGAGTACAGAGGGCAGGAGATAAGACTGATGTCCAAGCTCAAGCAGTTAAGCAGACAGCAGATTCAACCTTCCTCTGCCTTTTTGTTCCATTCAGGCCCTCAGTGGATTGGATAATATCCACTCATGTTGGGGAAGGCAGTTCACTTTACTCAGGCCACTGATTCAAATACAAATTTCTTCTGGAAACACTCTGACGGACACACCCAGGAATAACGTTTAACCAGATATGTGGGCATTCTGCGATCCAAAGTTAACACATGATGTTAACTGTCACAGCAGTTAACCTGTATTTCACTATTAATGTGACAGTGTACTCATAATAACCCTATGAAGTTAGTACAATTGTGATTCGTGTATTTATTTTTTATTTTTTATTTTTTATATTTCCCAGGAACATAGATTCAAGTTGCCCTGAATATATGCTCCCTATAATCACATATTTCAGATGGCAAAACTGAGGCTTTAGAGAAGTTAAGCAGTTTGCCCAAGACCACACTGCCATTTTCTGAACCCAGTCAAATCTCTCTCCAGAGCCTGACCTCATCACCCTGAAGTACTGACCCCAGAGTTCCAATCTCCTATAATTCAGAACTTTCATGAAATCAGACTGACATTTAGACACCAATGACTCAGAACCAGGGAGTTCTATTGTAGTGTGACTTTGGAGCTCTCTGAATGGTGCACGTAATTTCTGTTTTACAGAGCAACCTTTGTTATGAGAAGCTGTGTGTCTGGCCTGAAGGAAGGGTACACTAGAGAAGGGGTTTGTTGGTTTGAGTTATGTGAGAGTCTGGCAGGAACTGTCATTTGGCATGTGAAATAGAAGCATATTGGATTTCCCCTGAGTAGGTTGGTGGGATTAAATTTAATTACCATTTTAATAAGCAGAAGAAAGGAACGATTCCAAATAGTAGAAACAAAAAGAATTGCTATGGTAGACCACTAATCATTAGAAAGACTTATTTTTGAATCATGAGGGACCACAGTGAGAAAAACAGAAAATTCAGAACACAGAGAATTATAACCAATGGGACCATAACAAAATTATACCTGAACGACAGTTTGACCTATAAAAGTCATTACTGTTCCATGTCAGAGGTGGGGAGGGTCTGTCTTAGGGGATGGAACAATGAGGATGGCCCAAACCTGAGTGTATGGATTTGTAGAGCTGCTTCAGAAGGGAGGGATGGCCCAGTAATATCAACTGAGGCCTAATCATGCCTTTCTTCCCAAGAAACTCCAAGGACTACACACATGCATTTCAGTTTTCACTCTGTGTTCCTGAGGAATGATGGCAGGCATTCATATTCATATCTTCAGTGCAGATATTAAACCAGATTTATATGGTGCTATAGTTTGGATATGGTTTATTTGGCCTTGCCAAGTCTCTTGCTGAAATTTGATCCTGAGTGTTGGAGGTGGGCCTGGTAGGAGGTGTTTGGATCATGGGGGCGGATCCTTCATGAATTTCTTGGTGCCATTCTAGAAGGAGTGAGTGAATTCTCACTCTTATTTCCTGCAAGAACTAGTTGTTGAAAAGAGCCTGGCATCTCCTCCTTTCTCTTTTGCTCACCCTCTTGCCACGTGATCTTTCTCTTTTGCTTCCCCTCTTGCCACATGATCTCTGTACACACTAGCTCCTCTTTGCCTGCCACCATAAATGGAAGCAGCCTGAAGCCCTCATCAGAAGCAGGTGCGGGTGCTATGCTTCTTGTACAGCCTGCAGAACCATGAGCCAAATAAACATTTTTTTTCTTTATAAATTACCCAGCCTCAGGTATACCTTTATAGCAACACAAATAGACTAAGACATATGACTAGCAGTATAGATAGCAAAAGCATCACATGATTTCCAGGTGTCCACCCTCGTGTCATTGCTGTTGCCTGCACAAATGCTCAAAATACGGCATTTGAGGGTTCTGAATCCAAAAGTGATTCACAATAGTCAGATTATGAATGGGCAGACATTTTAGTAAGAACTTAGCTGATTTGTTTTTCTTATATATTTATCTTTTATGTATGTATTTTATGAAAGAGTGGCATATGATGTAAATCTCTGACTCAGTAAATCTAAAAGAACCCTTTAACAAGGTAAACTAAAATCTCTAATAGTTAACAGTGTTGTGATATTTTAATTGGCAACTCTTTTTTCTTTCTCAGTGATTCTTAAAATAATGGTGCATCTTGCGATTCTTGGTATCTTGGTCAATGAAATTCTTGGTCAATGAAATATGGCAATATTAACCACAATCATTTTTTCAAGGCATGCTAGACATAGTGTTAAGCCCTTCATGTACATTATATGATTTATTTTCGTTCTCATTTCACTGATGATGAAACTGACTCAAGCAGCTAAGAAACCTCACAAAGATGCCCATCATTTCATAACAATTCCTATGTAGAATCTTTCAACGGCCTCACTTTGGATCTAAATAAAATGTAAACTCTTTGCCTTATCTATAGTACCCTTTTTAAACATTGTCCTACCTACTCCTCCCACTTCATCTCATACCATTCTCTACCTGGCCATCCTGTTTATGTCCACTGCAATTGCATTTGCCATTCTACCTGCCTAGAATGCACTTGACCAACAACCTGATGGACCCAGCTCATTCTTGTTTTTCAGAGCTCAGCTTATATGCTTCCTATTCAGAAAGGTGTTTCTGACATCCATCCTAAAATAGCTAGTTAATCTCTATCCTATCATATGGGTTCACTTTTATTTAAAGTAATTTTTTGAAACTTAACATATACACAAAAAAGGACACACATTTTAAGGATATAAGTTGATGAATTTTCACAAAGTGAGCACACCTTTGTATAAGCACCCAGAAGCCCTTGTTGGATTTCCTTCTAGTTGTGCGCTACACCCAAGGGCAAATGCCATCCTCAGCTCTGTCAGCATCCATTAAAATTGGAATCGTAAAGTCCTCATTTGTGCCTGGCTTCTTCTATTCACTATGTTATTAGTAAGATTCATCCGTGTGGTTTTGTGTAGTTGCAGTTCACTTATTCTCATTGCTATATAGTATGCCATTGTACGAATACACCACAGTTTTTTCTGCTTTTGGTGAACATTGGCTGGTTTTCCATTTAGGGCTATTACAAACACTGCTGCTATGAACATTATTGAATATTTTTTGGAGAACATCATGTGAATTAATTTTAACTGTATTACTTAAAACTATGTGGTATGTGTTTGCCTATTTCAACTTTTCTGTCCAGCTTTACCCCATCACAATGTTATTCCTAAGACGGTAAAGACCTTGTTTATATTTTTTCTTATTTTTGAGCTTTATTGAGATATACTTGTCTTACAATATACACCCATGAAATTGTTACTGTGGTTAAGATAGTGAACATATCTCTCACCTCCAAAAGTTTGCCCTTGTTCCATAGCAGTCCCTCTCTCCTGCTTCTCCCTGTAGCTCCTATATCTCCTACCCTAGGTCCTTATTGCTTTGCTTTCTGTGATGTTCATTAGTTTGAATTTTCTAGCATTTTTTATGTAAGTGGAATCATACATAAGGTACTCTTGTTTTGCTTTCACTCATCACAGTTATGTTGAGATTCACCTATGTTGTTGTTTATATCAATAGTTTATTTCTTTTTGTTTGTGAGTGGCATTCTACTCTAAGGTTATACTATATAGTTTGTGGTAGATTTCTTTTAGCTTTAGATTACTATTAAACTTTTTTTATTTTTATTTTTATGGATACCTAATAGTTGTACATATTTGTGGGGTACTTGTGAAGTTTTGATACAAGCATACAATGTGTAATAATCAAATCAGAGTAACTGGGATATCCATCACATCAAGCATTTGTTATTTCTTTATGTTAGGAACATTCCAATTTCACTCTTCTAGTTATTTGAGGTATACAATAAATTATTGTTAAATGGACTCACCCTATTGTGCTACTGAACACTAGATCTTATTCCTTCTAACTATCTAATTTGTTTATCTGTTCATCTGTTGATGTGCATTTGAGCTGATTCTAACTTTTGTCTATTAGAAATGATGCTACTATGGACATTTATGTATAAACTTTCATATATATGCCTCTACTTCCCTTGGGTATTCATCTAGGAGTGTAATGGGTGGGTCATATGGTAGGTGCATGTTTAACTCTATAGGAAACTGTCAACCTGTTTTCTGTCTGAGAGTTCCAGTTGTTCCAATAATTTATAGTAAGTCTTTTTAAAATTTTGCTATGACTAATGATGTTAAACGTCATTTTTATGTGTTACTTGCCATTTGTACATCCTCTTTGGTGATATTGTCTATTTGAATTTTGTGTTTATTTTAAACATCTTTTTTCGTGATTGAGCTTAAGAGATTTAAAAATAAATATTCTAGATAGAAGACCTTTTTAAGGTATGTTATTCAAATATTTTCTCCCAGACTGTGGCTTGACATGTCACTTTTATAACAGTCTTTTATTTTAATGCTGTCTTACTAGGAACTGGAGTAGTTGATTGGCACATGTTGGTGCTCAAGAATTTTTTCTTGAAAAGACCTAGTGAAAGGTGATCCTCTAGGAAATATCTTAGATTCTAAAACAGGTTTGAGCGACCCCATTGCCCCTAATCTTATCAATATACATTACACAACTAGGCATGTATATGATGTAGGTGCTGTAATTCATTTTCCTTATGAGAATAAGGAAACTGAGGCAGATGGAGATAAACTCACCTTATTCAAAGTCACCAAGAGAGAAGCCAGTGTTTGAAGAAGGCAATCTGACTCCATAGTTTTTGGAGGGTGTGGTTTGCAGAAGGATATAGAATGGTTAGAAGGAGCATAGTAACTTCTTCCATTGTCCAACTTTGTGTTGTTTCAGCGGTGGGGTGAAAACATGTTATTCCTAAATTTTGGAAGTGTGCTTTAAAGATAATATTTTAAAAGAATACGTGTGTTAAAGTGCTGAACTACATAATTTGAATGTATAGATAGATACAAGATTGACTGAGTTTCTAGATGTACAGACCAGCTAGGTTGAATGCAGCCATTCTTGTTCAGTTTTGTGGGCTGTCCAGTCTCAGGCAGTCATGCAACCTTTATCAGAGTGAAAGTGGTTGGCCTCTGGTCATAGTGCCACTTCTCCCTTCTGTTCTCACTCCATATTATTAGACTAATATCCTCTGCATGGTAGAATTTGTCCTCAACTGTTCTTTTTTAGTAAAAACAAAAACAAACCAAAAGCTTTCTGTTTTACCCCTGAATTCTAGGAACACATATTTCTTTTTGGGGTGGGGGAGAGAGAAAGAGAGAGAGAGAGAGACAGAGAGAGAGAATGTTTTAGTAGTATTTAGGAGTTACTGGGCAGCCTTTGGGAAGTGGCATCCAAAGGAGAACTGTGAGGCAGTATACAATGTCACAATGATAAGTACATTTCAAGAAATCAAATTCGATCATATTTTGGGGCAGATTAATTCCTAAGGAGGGGATCATTGGCCAGTACTTTGTAAACAATCTGGTGCTCATTTTACTCAATTTAAGTATTCCATAGTCATTAAATAGATATTCAAGTAGTGCTTAGACAGCAGAGAATACATGAAAGTCTGTAGCAAATCGTAATATCCACATAAACCATTATACTGCTTCTGTTGCTGATGTGGCTGCCAGATGTCTCTTTTGTGAGCTGACTTCCATAGTGTTTTTCATATCTCTAGCATTATTTGGATAGTTACTTCTTGAATATCTAGCAACTGTGCATGCATATGTATGTATATATGTATGCATGTGTGTGTATATATGTCTATGTGTCTATATGTATGTGTGTATATATACATGGGGAAACTTAACTTTGCAAGTCTTTTATTCATTTCTGTGAGAGATGGTAAAACATGACCTTGTATATTTTTATTAATGCAGGTTGGGAAACAGATTCTCCATTGGGGTAATAGCAGAGAGGGTACATTTTGGGTACATTTTGCAATTAGACAATTTTAACAGCTACTGGTCAAAGTATTATTTAAATTTGGCATCACACTTTAGAAATATAAACTGTTGTGTCTAAATTAAGCCTAGTTAAACACTGCCCTTGATACATTCTTTCTTTCTTCCTTTTCTTTGGAGACAGGGTCTTGCTGTGTCACCCAGGCTGGAGTGCAGTGGTGTGATCATGGCTCACTGCAGCCTCCCACCTCCTGGGCTTAAGGGATCCTCCCACCTCAGGCACGCACTGCCTGGCTAGTTCTTTTAATTTTTTATAGAGACAGGGCCTCACTGTGTTGCTCAGGCTGGTCTCAAACTCCTGGACTCCAGCAATCCTCCCGCCTCAGCCTCTCAAAGTGACTGGACTACAGGCATGAGCCACCACGGCTGGCTGTTTGATACATTCTTGGTTTGCCTTGCTATTTGTATTTTCCTAAAAGAGCATGCTGGGGTCACTTTTGGTGCTTTCAAATGTATAACCTCTGGACTCTATTCCATGCAATTCTGGTTTTATTGATCTGGTGTGTAGTGCTGAAGACCTTCCAGGAGCAGAGGAGGTTGGGAACCACTGCTGCACAGGTGGAAGGAGCCTGGAGGTGCATCTGTGATCACGGACTTAACTCTGACAAAAATAAGGTGGTAAAATGAAAGGAATGAGTCTCTGGAGGATGTAGCAATGTAATTTTAGCATTGGAAGGGAGAGCTTTGGCATTAGGAAAATGCTTACAAAATGGAATGTCAGAGGAAAGATAAATAGAATCCTATGGCCAGAGTCTTTCCAAAGTTTGACAACTTAACAGAATGGAGAGGCTTCCTCAGAGTAAAATTCTGACCTTGCAACCATTCAAGTAGTATTCTCCAAAGAGTGCTTCTGGTAAACCTGATATGTTAGGTAGTTCACAAGCTTTTAAAAATCAGTGACAGCTATGCACTTATTTAATACCTATTAAACGTATAAAAGGCACATCAAACTTGTGATTTAATGAAGGTATTTGTAATAGGTGAGGATGATTTTCAAAATGAGTCAATATGAAATTGGTTTAAGTGAAATTGTAAATAAATAATTGTACGGGTGCTATGTGGTAGAAATAAGGAAGGTGGGATGTGAATAGTTTAAAAAATGTTTGAGGAACAGCCGTTAAACACAAAGCATCTTAAAAAAACTAAAATGACAGCACAAAGAGCTCCTGAGCTCAGAGTTTTGAAGGAGTGGTGCTTATAAATACACCCAATTAAGTCTCTGATGGGAGGAAAAAAATCTAGTTATTTGCCTGAGTGTGATCATTCAGTTGTCTCAGCTGTTACTTTCTAAAAGCAGATATTTGTGGCCTCATGGTATGTTCTTGTTTTCTCCTTTTAATTTTTTTAAACACAAAGTTATTCCCAAACCCTAGAATTGGAGTCATTATCATGATGAGCCTGCCACACACACACACACACAAAACCAAGAAACAATTTTGGATTGCCTCAACAGAAAAGTAGTATCACTTGTTCTCTAACTGAATTGTTAAGCAAAATCACCTAACCATTTTTCAGGGTCAGGTTGCCTTTCCAGAGAGTCTGATTTGAGAGATCTGGTGTGAGGCTCTGAGATCTAGATATACTTTTTTTTTTTTTTGAAATGGAGTCTTGCTCAGTCGCCCAGGCTGGAGTGCAGTGGCACGATCTCGGCTCACTGCAGGCTCCACCTCCTGGGTTTATGCCATTCTCCTGCCTCAGCCTCCCAAGTAGCTGGGGCTACAGGCGCCCGCCACCACGCCCGGCTAATTTTTTGTATTTTTAATAGAGACGGGGTTTCACCGTGTTAGCCAGGATGGTGTTGATCTCCTGACCTCGTGATCCGCCCGCCTCGGCCTCCCAAAGTGCTGGGATTACAGGCGTGAGCCACTGCGCCTGGCCGAGATCTATATTTTTAAGTAAGCCTCATAGGTATATCCGGTGCATGCCAAAGGCTCAGAATGTTGGCTGAGAATTTGGAGATGATGGTGATGTTTCCCACACTGGCAAGGACACCCATCTCCCTTCCAGAAGTATCATTTAACCAAAATTATAAGTGATTTCATCACATACAAACTAGAAAGAATAACATAATGAACATAGATATACCCACCACCCAGTGTAACCAATAGCATATTGCTAATATACTAGTTGATTCCTGCATACTTCTCCCCAGATTGCATTACTTTCTCTTTTTCCAGAGATAATCACTCTTCTCATTTTTTAAAATAACAGATTTACTGAGTTACATTCTTATTGCATACAATTAAAGTATACAATTCAATGATATTCACAGAGTTGTACAACCATCACCACAATCAATTTTAGAGCCTTCTCATCAACTCAGAAAGAAACCTCGTCATCACTAGCAATCATTCCCTATTCTCCCCTACCCCACCTAACTCCCAGCCTTATACTCCTACCAGTTTACTTTCTAACTCTATGGATTTGCTTCTTCTGAACATGTCATATAAATGGAATCATACAATACTTATTCCTTTGCGAGTACTTCTTTCACTTAGCATAATGTTTTCAAGGTTCATCCATGTTATAGCATGGATCAATATTTTATTCCTTTCTGTGGCTGAATAATTTTTGTTTAACCATTCTTCAGTTGAAGGACATTTGAATTGTTTCTGCTTTTTGGACATTATGAGTAGTGCTTCTTTCATGAACAGTCATGTACAAGTTTGTGTGTGAACATACATTTTCAATTCTCTTGGCTACATACCTAGAAGTGCAATTACCAGGCCATATGGTAACTCAGTTGAGGAACTGCCAACCTGTTTTCAAAGAAGCCACTCCCTGGGTGTTGATACTTCTTATTTTCACACATCTTTTTTGTACTTCTCCCTGTGTATTCCTAAACAGTATGTAGAAACGTTATGTATTTTTTCAAACAATGTAAGGAATTTCATTTTATATTATATATAACCTGCACCTTACTTTGCTTATCATTGTGTTTGTAAGTTCATCCCTGGGTACACACAAAGTGCTAACACATTCAGTTTCACTGGTGGTACAATATTCAGTTGTCTAAACACACCTCAACTTGTCTATTTTCTGGCTTGTCTCTTTGTTCATTTTACTGTCAGAGTAAATAATACCATCTCTGTTAATACACATTCCCAAAATCCACAATAAAATCTTTTATATCATTCATGTGAAGTTCAAAGTTAATGCTTCTGGCTGGGGAACTCTCCTGCATGTGCTAACTCAGGGATCTCAGGTTTCTCCATCTTGCATGATTGTCATTTTCTAGGTCTTCCCCTGAGTGTATCATCCAGCTGTCTACGGAGCTAGAAGGCAGGGTTACATGGGATTTATTATTATTATTATTATTATTATTATTTACTTTTTGCCAGAAGGGAGTCATTATTGTTGCCTACTTTGCATTGGCCAAAACCTAGCCACAAGGGCCCCAGATTAACTGCAAAGGAACCTGGAAAACATGGTCTTGCTTTGTATTCAGCAAAGGAATGGGGAATGGTTAGTATCCCTGCCACATCGATTTGTAAGTTTATTCCAACTTTTTGCAGCTGTAAACAATGCCACTAAACTTTTATTTTTCTTGTTCATGTGAGTCTCAGTTTCTCTAGAGTATGTATATATTTGTGGGAATGGGTCAGAGAGTGTGTTAATGTTGCATATTATTAGGTACTTTCACGTTTTTCTCAAAGGTGTTTATGCTAATTTAAGCTCCACCCTGCCGTATGGGTGCTTCACTTTCTTGCCAACACTGAGTATTTGCCAAACCTTTAAATGTGGGGCACCAACTGTTAAAAGGGAGATGACAAATGGCATGGCATTTGAAATGGAGGAAACTAAGATACTAAAAATATAGAATAGTGTATGTGGTAGACGGAATAATGGCTCTTCAAATATGTCTACGTCTCAATCCCCAGAACCACAGAACACATTCCTTTAAGTGACAAGAGATTTGCGGATATGATTAAGTTAAGGATCTTGAGATGCAGAGATTATCTTATGTTAACTGGGTAGGCCCAACGTGATCACACAGGAGTCCATATAAGAGGGAAGCAATAAGGTCAAATCAGAGGAAATGTGATGACAGAAGCTGAGGTTGGAGTGATGTGCTCTGAAGATGATGGAAGAGGTCACAAGCCAAGGAATGTGGATAGACTGTAGAGGCTGAAGAAGGCAAGGACATGGATTCTGTCCTTGAGCCCTCAGAAAGAACTAGCTGTGCCAATACATTGATTTTCATGCATAAGACCCATTCTGGACTTCTGACATCCAGAACTATAAAATAATAAGTTTGTGTTGTCTTAAGTCATAAGTTTGTGGTGATTTATTACAGCAGTGATAGGAAATTAACATAATATGAATAATAATAGCTGGCATTTATTCAGTCACACACAGTCATGCTAGGTTCTCTTCTCTGTGGCTCATTTAAAGGATAACTCACTCCTTAGTGTCACCATTTTAGAATTGAGGATGCTGACTTAGAATTGGAGAGGACTCAGTGAAAAGAGAACATAACTTTGCAAAGAGCTACCTCTTTGCAGGACAAACTCACGTTCGATGGGAAAGCCCACACAGTGACAGAGCTCTAAAATACAGTGAGTTACAGAAATAAGGGATATGGGTACAGGAGGTAGGGTCTTTATGTTCTGTCCCTGGTTCTGGGAGGGCTCTCAAAGAGATGCCTTTTGACATAGGGCTTGAAAGATACAAATGCTCTGCCTTGTGTCTTGAAAGAAAAAGAAAATTCAAGATGCAGGAACTGGAGCAAAGCTAAGGCCTGGCAAGTTATTTTTACCACATCATTCTCGATAATATTATAATTAAAGACCATATCTACTGGCTGGGCACAGTGGCTCACGCCTGTAATCCCAGCACTTTGGGAGGCAGAGGTGGGCAGGTCACTTGAGACCAGAAGTTCAAGACCAGCCTGGCCAAAATGGTGAAACGCCATCTCTGCTAAAAATACAAAAAAAAAAAAAAAAAAAAAAAAAAAAAAAAAAAAAACAAAAAAAAACAATTTGCCAGGTATGGACGTTGTGTGCCTGTAGTCCAGCTGCTTAGGAGGCTGAGGCACAAGAATTTGCTTGAACCCAGGAGGCAGAGGGTTGCAGGGGCTGAGATCATGCCACTGCACTGCAGCCTGGGCAACAGAGGGAAACTCTGTCTCAAAAAGAAACAAACCAAAAAAATATCTAAAGGTTTTATACCTCTTTTCTGCTTACAACAAACTTCATTCATTCATTCATTCATTCATTCATTCATTCATTCATTCATTTAAACCTCATCATAACTTTGTGGCCTAGGCTTTGATAATGAGAAAACAAATCTATACAATGAAAATATTAGGAGGTGAAATTATGTGACCTGCCCAAGGTCTCACAGCTCGTAACTATCAGTATTAAAAACCTTAGTCCAGTAGTTTCTTATCTTTGCCTCCCACTTGTCTATGAGACATTTCCAAAAGAGCAATATGTGCATTTGCTCTTTGCATCCACACATCCACTTTTGGAGGAAGTTGGGTGAAAACGGATCTCCAGGCTTGGTTGCATGCTATGGGATGCTAATGTAATGGTGGGTTTTTTTAGACACACCTAAGATTCATCAAGCTGCTTTCCAGCTTACACTTCAGCCTCAGTCTTGAATAGTGCTCTGCTGGTCACACAAACCGAGCTTTGGAATTAAGAGATTTGGAAGTTGTATAATGGCATCACCTTCTTGGCTAGATGCCCAGTCTTTGTTAAAAATTGTCTGCAACTCTCATGTGACAGAGTTGCAAACTCTTAGCTCCTCATCCATCTCTCTCGCTTAGCTATCAAACCATTAGTGTTTTCTTTGGTAGTATTACTACCACAACTGAATAAAAAAGGATTTGCATGAGAACTGCACCTGATTTTGATTGTTAGACTATTGAAAGAGTTCTGCAACCAACACTACTATCTAATTTTAGAAGATTTTTTGTAATCCCCAAAAGAAATTCTATGCCCATTATCAGAAACTTTCCACTCTCTCCTCCCCCAGGCCCCTGCAAACACTAATCTTCTTTATGTCTCTATGAATTTGCTTATTTGGGATACTTCTTATATGTGTAATTTATATCTAATATAAATGGAATATGTGGTCTTTTGTGACTGGCTTCTTTCACATAGCACAGTACTTTCAAAGTCCATCCATTTGCAGCATATATCAGTATTTTGTTCCTTTTTATGGTGGAACAATATTCCATTGTGTGAATATACCACATCTTGTTTATCCATTCATCATTGATGAACATGTGAGTTGTTTTCATTTTGTGGCTTTTATGAATAATGCTTATTCTATGACCACTTTGTATAAGTTTTTGTGTGAACGTAAGTTTTCAGTTCTCTTGAGTATATCTATACACCTTTAAGTGGAATTGCTATGTCATAAGGTAGTTTTATATTTAACTTTTTGAGGAACTGTCCTGTTTTCTAAAGTGACTGTACTTTAGACTCTCATTTTATATTTGCCTGAGAGTTTTGATTTCTCCACATCCTTGTTAACACTTGTTATTATCTGACTATTCGATTCTAGCCATCCTAGTGGGTGTGAAGCAGTATCTAATTGTGGTTTGGCATTTCACTGATGACTAATGATGTGAAACATCTTTTTATGTGCTTATTGGCCATTTGTATTTTTTTTGGGAAAAATGTCTATTCACATTCTGTGTCCGTTTTTAAATTGAGTTACTTGTGTTTTATTGTTGAGTTGTAAGAGTTTTTCATATTCTGGATACTAGGCTATTATCAGATATAATATTAGTATTATTTTCTCCCATTTTGTGGGTCACCTTTTCACACTCTGTTTTTTGATGGCTGTTTTTGTTTGTTTGTTGTTGTTTTTTTAAATAGTGACAAGGTCGCACTATGTTGCTCAGACTGGTCCTGAACTCCTGGCCTCAAGCAATCCTTCCACCTCAGCCTACCAAAGTGCTGGGATTACAGACATGAGCCATCACACCTGGCCCACATTCTGGATAGTGTCCTTCGCATAAAAGTTTTAAATTTTGACGAAGTCGAATTTACTGTTTTTCTTTGGTTGCTTGTGCTTTAGGTGTTATAACTGAGGAACCACTGCCAAATTTGATGTCTTGCAGATTTACTCTTATGTTTTCTTCTAAGAGTTAGATAGCTTTAGCTTTTACGTTTCAGTCTTTGATCTATTTATAGTTAAATTTTGTATATTGTGTGAGGTGATATGGTCAAATTTATTATTTTGTATGTGAATGTTTAATTGTCTCAGCACTATTTGTTGAAAATATGATGTTTTTCCCTATGTATTGTCCTGGCATCTTTGTCATAAATCAACTGACCATAGATGTATGCATTTTTCTTGAACTCTTAGTTTTATTCCATTGATGTATATGTCTATCCTCTGTACCTGATTTGAAAGATTACTTGAAGCATCTACATGGCTGATTTTGGAGAGTCAGTAAGTTTGAAAAGACACTTGAAAATATGTATTTTATCATAAGCAGTACCGTGTGACTCTGAGGTCAATATTGAGAAACTAGGACAGCGCCTCTCAGACTTCAATGAACATACAGATCACTGGAGCTCTTGTTAAAATGTAAATTCTGATACAGCAAGTCTGAACTGGGGCCTGAGATTCTACATTTCTAACAAGTTCTCGGGTAATGATGATGATCCACAGACTACACTGTTGGTGGCAAGGGGCTAGGAGGTCTCCCACCACAGCACGATCCTAGGCCTTTCAGGTGGGCCTCTGGAGGAATCACTAGGCTTAAATGAATATTTGAATTTTTTTCCCATGTTAGTTATTGCCATTATTTACTTTTATACCACCAAGATAACAAACTTCTCCAGCTCGTATGTGGTACCTTACATACCTGATTTGAGGGGATGAGTTTTTGAAAAGGCTTTGGGATTTTATTTCTGGATTTACAGAAAAAGACATGGAGTTAGTAGTGCTTGATGGAAAATGAATTCATTGGATTCTAATAATTTTCTCACTTGTTTAAATGCTACTTTTTTTCCAGAAGAGGTATATTAGCAGGTTATTTTTCTCTTACAATGATACTTTAATGCAGATATGTAATTGCATCATGTTTGCCTAAAAATTGGTTTAGATAAATCACAAGTGCCAGGTTACGTCAACTTTTCCAACATCCACTTGATCTACCTTTATTTCAAAGGTTTGTTTAGAAGGCTGACATGTTCTTAGACTCCTCTTTTTCTGCAGTTTGCTTTCAGCAAGTCATTCCAATTATTTGCATATAGAATATCTCCATTTTCACATAGGGACCCCTTATTTGTCCCTATATTCTCTCAGGAAAACTGCTATTTCTCAAGTGCTTTGGTAGAGGATTGCCCTTTATAGTTCTCAAATGTGTGCTCGGATGTGCCCTTGCATATCCTTCCATGCTGTCTGGACTTGGTGTAGTAAGTGGCCATTGATTTTCCGTTCAAGGGGTTTTGTAGTTTCAGGCAACTGCAGCTGTTAATTCTGGATGTCAATTTCTGGTAAACCTACATTTATAAAATGAGCTGCTCTTGTGCAGTGTTTGCTTTCGTAACGCTAGCCATGTTCTGAGTTACAAGCACTTGCTTTGTTTGCTTGTTTTTGTCCTTAATTGTTTTCTAAACATTTCCGGAAGCTTGGGTGTTCTTCAAATGATAGTATCTTAAAATTAGTAGTGATGTTCTGACTCAAAATATTTTTGGTGCAGTAACTTAGTGGCTCTCCCTTTAGCTTGTATTTGAGGCATGGTTTAGAGCTTTCTTTAAAAATTTGTACTAAATAGTGTTTTTACTGTTAGTAATTCATACACACACACACACACACATACACATATATATGTGTACAAAAGGGAATAAAATGAAAATTAACCCCGTTTCTAGTTCCATTCCTTCTATTGGTTGCCCCTTAGCTTTAAGCAATATTTTGGCATCTCTGTTTGTTGATTGATGCAGCCTCTTCTTCAACTACTCCTAAAAATGAGGGATGCAGAACAATCACATCTCCCAACTTTCCCACCCCTCTCCAATGCCCAGTTTTTCTCTACTTCCTGAGGTTAAATTTTTCTTCCTTGTGATTTTAAAGTATGTGCTTACATTTTTTTTCAAAGAGTTTCAAAATTATTTAATTCTTTGAATGGGAAACATTCATATTCAAAACAATCAAAATCAAATCACAAAATGTATGCAGCAAGTCTCTTTACTTCTCTATGTATGAAGTTACTCCCTCCAACAGATAACCAATGGGAATTATTTCTGGGGTTCCCTTCCAGATGCTTTCAATGCGTAGGAAAGCAGATGTGTGTGCATACTAGCTCCCTTCTCCCATATTTATAAAATGTCTGTGTTTATCATTGTTCATATGCCCTTCCAGTCATCTTGCCCTCACTGTCTCTTCTTCCAATCACTGCAATGACCACTAGCCCATTAAGACCTCCAGCCATTGTCTCATGAGTACAACCCAGCTAACCTCACATGATGCCTAAGCCATATGCCCCTTGCCTCCTGCCCCAGATTGTCCTTGTTTCTAGCCAAAGCATGGGACACCATGAGATCCCACTTATTGCCCACAAATGCACAACCCAGAAGTATGAGTTCATGCCCTATTGGTGCTAATCTTTGACCCAAGGGAAACAAAAGCTGGTAAAAAAAATTATTTCTCTTTTACTTCCCCAGACTGACTGTCCTAAGAAGCATTTCTTATGGATTCTCAGAAGATGGTTCTATATGATCAAGCAAAATCAGCCACCCTCATTGGTGGCCAGCACCATAAAGCATTTTTGTATTGACTCTGTTTGCTTTCTTGTTTTAGTTCCCCTGTCCCTCACTCTTGCTTCCTGAAACAGTACTCCCAGATAAAGTAGCAATACATGAACCTCTGTGCCCTTTTCCTAGTTACTTTTATATGTGGAATTAATTTTAATGTAACTCAAGCTATTTGGAATTGAGATAATTTAACTCATACTGGCCTTTCTTACTAGAATGAATTAATAAATTTTTATACACTGAAATGTTGAATTACAATTCTTATCAATATCATATTTAATTAAAATAAATTTGAAATCATGATGAAGATGGAGATAGGAAGAAAAATTTTAGTTTTTCTAGTTGGCAGAAATAGTTTACCTGGTTATATTATATATTCTATAAATATAAAAGTCTATTAAAATCTATTAAAAGCTCCATATGAACAGATGATTTATATGTATAAGTGTATGTGTGTGTATATATAATATAATGTGTATATATATATATATATATATATA
>NW_016804523.1:661209-665854 GCF_001698545.2 Rhinopithecus bieti
CCTCCCTCCCTCCCTCCCTCCCTCCCTCCCTTCCTTCCTTCCTTCCTTCCTTCCTTCCTTCCTTCCTTCCTTTTGACAGAGTCTCACTGTATTACAGGCTGGAGTGCAATGGCATGGTCTCAGCTTACAACAATCTCCACTTCCTGGGCTCAAGCAATCCTCCCACCTCAGCTTCCAGAGTAGCTGGGACTATAGGCGCACACCACCACACTCAGCTAATGTAAAGTTATTTTTGTAACATATTTCTTTATGGGTGTCATGCTACTCTCTCATTTCTTTATTCTTTTCCTTTCACAAAAGTCTATATTCTAGGCCAAATGTTCCCAAAATATTCAACTATACCTCATGTTCAGGGGCTGCAGAAAGGCACATTATCCTTAGAGTAGAATTTTAGATTATAAATCTCTGTCTCACACTGTGGTATCCAGAACTGAATATAAGACCCACAGAAATCTTCCCAGGACAGAACTGAGTGGAAATATCACTGATATTCAACCACGCACACATTCTTATTAATGGAGCTATAATCATACCATTGACTTGTTTCATGTTGCAGTTAAAACCCTTCTGGTCCTTTTCTTACATGTTGTTGAGAAGTAGCTCTATCCTTTTCATGTACATTTCATTTTGGGGACATAAGTTCAATAAAAGATAAACAAACAAATAACAACACAAAAACAACCCAAAGATACCATTGTCACCTATTAAGTGTATAGCAGTGAAAAAAATTGTTGAGTAAGCATATATTACAGTGGATGTCTTTTGCCCTATGGATGACTTTGTAAAGTGTTTGGAAGGCCATTGTGCAATATGTATTACAGTTTAAACTTGCACACCTTTATTCAAGAATCATACTTGTTAGAATGTATTTTTCTAAAAGTGGCTGAGATATCTATAAAGGATGCCTTCACTACTTATCTAGTTTTTATTCCATGGATCATCAGTATAATCATGGTCTTGCAAATACTTTTTTAATTCTTTCCTTTCTCTCCCACCTTTGTGTTTATGCAAAGCTCTCCCTAGATTTATGATTCTCAAACGTTTAAGATAATCAGAATCACTTAAATGGTGAATCTTGTTGAAAAATATTGCTGTGTCCTATACCCAGGTATTCTAATATTAGTAGATCTGGGGTGGGGCCCAAGAATTACCATTTTTAGTAATTTATCAGCTGAGGCTGATGCTGCTGGTCCAGTGATCATGCTTTGAGAACCATTGTCCTTGAAGAACCCAGCCACTCACGATTGTTCCTTGCAAGAGTCACTTGGCAGACTGATCTCACTACAAATTCACAAGCCCCTAATTTAAATGGACATAAAACACTACCCAGAAATTCTAGCAAGCTACTTTTTCCATTGTCTGTATAGAATTTTAGATCTCACCTTTCCTCTTCAAACTTACCTGTTCTTCTCACATGCACTAATTGCACGGCTTTAAGCTGATGACTTGCCTCATGCTTTTTTGAGAAAACAGAAACCACCAGAGGGAAGATTCCTGACATCTTCTTATCACAAATGTGTAAATCAGCTGGTGTCTGAATCCTGTTTTCTCCTTCTTCCTCTTTTTTCCTGGAGAAAATCAAAGGCCAGCCCTGTACTTTGAATCCCATACAGTCTAACCACTACATTCAGTAGTTTGCATGTTTATTCCCCTCTCACTATATTGAATTATTCCCATTAATATATAAATTTGCTCCAGGATTTCCCATCTTTACATTACACATGTAGCAATAACTATGAACCTTTTTTTTTTTTGCCCCATAACTCATCCAGTTACTCTACTTTTTCTGCAACCTTGCAAACTTCTCCTAAAAATTCCCCATCTCATCTGCTACATCGAATCTATCACCAAATTTTGACCATAGTCTTTGATCTTCCACACATTTCCATTTCCACTGCCCCCACTCTAGACCAAGCCCCACCACTGTCACTTCCCTGTTTCCTGTGATAACCCCAACAAGTTTCCTTGCTGGCTTTTCTCCAATCCTTTTCTCCCGCAGCAGTAAGAGTGATCTTTCAAAAATGCAAATCTGATGGTCACCTTCACTTAGTAATTTCCTACTACATTTGGAATATAATTTAAACTTTTTATTTAGCATCTTACAAGATCTGTTAATCTTCCATCTCTCCAGCCTAGCCTTGGGATACATGCTGTATACAATAGCCACGTCCCTTGTCTTCCAATTTCCTGGAAGCAAAGTCTCTCATGGGGGCATTTGTGTCTGTTGTTCCCTTTGCTTTGATGCCTCCCATCTCTTTACAGCCTGGCTCTTTTTCATCTTTTAGTTCCCAAATTATTAGTTACATCCTCAGAGGGACCTTCCTACCCATCCAATAGAAGCCTCTTCTGTTATTCCCTCTGTTGTTCTCCCTCATAATGCAAATTAATATTTGAAATGATATGTTCATTTTTGTTTTTTTGCTTATCTGTTCTTCTAGTAGATCTAAGAGTTCTTTAACTGTCTGAGGTTAGAGATCTTAGCTGATTTGTTAATGTCTAAATTCTCAGTCTGGCTCATTGTATGGCACATAGTATTTGTTGGGGGATTGAATAATATTTATTAGAGCATTCCTTTTAACAGTATAAAATCAAGCTACAGTGTAAAGGTCCATCAGTTTAATGATTAAGTTACAGGATGATCCATTATAAAGAAAGAAGTAAGTTTATATATGTTGATATGGACATATATTTAATAAATATTAAGTGGAAAAAAGCAAATTGCTAAACCTCATATAGAATAATACCATTTGTTCTTAAGTGTATTTCCACATATATATCTGCATGCTGATGTTTCTTTCTCTTCCTCTCTCCCTCTGTGAGTTTCCAGGATTTCTACTGGGACTTCTTCCAGGTAATGGCAATACAGAGTGACAAGAATTTATTTTATTTTACTCTTTCTGAACTATTGGATTTTTAAATTTTTATAAGTTGCTTGTATTCCTTTTATAGCATCCTCCTTTGAAAGCATAAAGATGTTTTAAAGTGTAGTACAAAACATCATGTGTGTTCATTCACTCTACAAATTTTATTCAACATCTACTATACACCGTGTACTGCTAGAAGATGCATATATAATGAGATCCATTTATTGTATATAATTGAGTGTCTACAAAAGGTAATTTTATGAGGGTTTGTTTCTGGCAGTGGTGAGATTATGGTTGGATTTCATTGCGCCTTCTCATTTTCAAATTTTTCATGGTAAACATAACTTTGAAATTACAAAAGTTATTTTAAAGACATTTAAATATTTATATGGAAAATACTCAATCATTTTAGAACAATTGACTTGGACAGGTGAATATTTATCAATTTAATGGAAAAAATAATTGTATAAATGCCTTTTGTATAGATGCAATTATTAAAATATATGTAGTACATATAGCTTAGAAAGTTTATAAATAGGTGGTTGTTTCCAGTAGGAAACAGGATACTCAATCTTTCTTTTCTTTGCTTATAGACTGATTTCTTCAACATGGCCTAGTAATGAGTTCCTCTTGGAAAATGAGTACCTAGGAGAGATTCAAGGTTCTGGTTAATGAGTTAATATTTGTAACATATGCCTGAGGGTATTTATGGAAACCATGTATTGAATCCAGAAAGGCAAAACTCTCTGGGTGGTGGAAGCTGAGTTGTAAGCAGTGTGTGTTGAGAGGAGGCCTAGGGGATAGAGACTGTCATAGCTTCATGGGAAAAAAAATTAAAATGTGCTGTAGGAAAGGGAATGAGAGTGAGAAGAAAAGCCGTCCAGGGAATCTCATATACTGAAGATGTGGTTTTCTTTCATCGAATGTATGATACTTGGAGGAACAAATAAAGATAATATCAGATTTGAGAACTGTTGCCTTAAACAATAGATTAAATACTGACTTTCTGCAAATATCTTTATGACCAACTTTCCCAAAACAGGGAAACTCAATGTGCATATGTTTTTTCCTCTAGTTTCTTAATTCCTTGATGTTCTCATTTCCAGTCACCTTTTATACCCTCCCAAGGTGACATGTTGTATGCTATTGTAACCAGAAGTACCAGCACGTCCAACATCAGTGCATATGTTCTGCTCTCTGACTTAATATTCTAACTCACCTGCTTGTTTTCTCCTATAAGCAACGTTTCTCCTTCATCAAGACCACAGCCTGCTAACCCACATTTTCTCTCTATTCTTTAAACTTATCCTATTAGTATTCATTGCTTATGCAGAGAGATTCAATGATTTACATCCATTTTCTAGCTCCTCTGTCAATTCTTGTCTTTTTTGCTTGTTTTAAATTTTTTTAATTTTTTTCTTTAAGTTCTGAGATACATGTGCAGAACGTGCAGGTTTGTTACATAGGTATATGTGTGCCGTAGTGGTTTGCGGCACCTATCAACCTGTCATCTAGGTTTTAAGCCCCACATGCATTAGCCATTTGTCCTAATGCTCTCCTTCCCCTTACCCCAACCCCACATGTGCCAGTGTGTGACGTTCCCCTCCCTGTGTCAATGTGTTCTCGTTGTTCAACTCCCCTTATGAGTGAGAACATGCAGTGTTTGCTTTTCTGTTCCTGTGTTAGTTCATTGAGAATGATGGCTTCCAGCTTCATCCATGTCCCTGCAAAGGACATGATCTCATTCATTTTATGGTTGCATAGTATTCCATGGTATATAT
>NW_016804523.1:668997-680777 GCF_001698545.2 Rhinopithecus bieti
ATGCGGGCTCTTTTTTGGTTCCATATGAACTTTAAAGCAGTTTTTTCCAATTCTGTGAAGAAACTTTGAGCTTGTTTCTTTGGGGTCTGTCATTAGATATTCTCAAAAGGATTGCCTCCACTTATGTTTCTTGAAAATTAAATTGTAGATGTGTTCAGATATGTGTCTGCTATAAGTTACTGTCCCGCTTAAAAAGTTCCTGGCAATTTTTGGATACTTCCTCATGCGAAAATAACTCCTGATACTGTCATGGACTGGGGAGTATAATTCCTGCAAACAGCGCTTCTGAAAAGCACTTGGCTTATGGCTGTGTTGTAGAACTATTATGACTTCTTGACATAAAGTATGTTTTCAATTTATAGGCCAGAGCCAGAGATTTGGTCACCATGATTACCAAACTTCTCCCACAACCCTTTGACATGGTGTCTTAGATTGTGTGACTTTCTGTTCTGGTTTTCTTTAGTGAGAGATAGTTACTTGGAATGATCCTTAAATATTCAACACATCTTCATTGATTTCCCCTGCTAATATGAAGGTGTTAAAAACATTTTCTTTTTACATTGTTAGTTCACTTATTTGTTTATCCCCCTAATAAATAAGTATAGCATGCACTGCATACAGTGGGGAGCAAAATAGTCATTGAGTCACCCCTCAAGATGCTTACAGTCTGGTAGGGGGAAAGGCAGGCAATAAATAAGAACAATGATATGGCAGAAGTTCTTAGATCAGGAGGGATGAGTGTGTTCTATCTGTGAAGGAGGTACAGGTAAAAGAAATTCCATAAATGGGGTTTCACATGGATTTAGTTCTTAAAGACAAAGTCTTGCAAAGACATGGGAGGAAACCACTCCAGCTGGAGTCAGCAGTTTGAGTGAAGCCCTGGAGGTGTGACCCAATCAATAAGGAGGCATCCTTGGGACTGACTGTTGCCTCTATGAAGCTCATGGGTCACCTACCAGATGCCTTTTTAAAGCAGTCTTTCTTTGTCTTATCACCAGCCCATTGGCCTTAGCTATAAAGCAGATTTATGCAAAGTAATTATAATAGAGCAGTTTGGTTTAGGCACCAGTGTGCTATTTGAGCTATATTTTCTAAAAGGATTGGTGGATCACCAGTGCCTGAATTATTTACCGCTCTCGTTGAGAGTCGGGTCCAAATTCAGCCTGATGCACAGGTGGGAAAAGAAGGACTCAGTGGTCAGAGAAAAGTCATCAGAGAGATGAAGGGGCCAGCACTTGGAAGTCTTACATAGGTCAAGTAGACATTGTCGGAGGTGGGGGTGGATGTGACACATGACACACACCTGCCCTGTTGGCACTTGTCAGAAAGGCAGGAATCCAAGTTGTGCCTAAGGTCCTGCTTTAGGTGAGTGGGTGAGTGGTGGGTCTTTTCCTACAACTTCAAATGGAAGAGAAAGTGGAACATGTGTGTGAGGACAGTCAAGGAGTTCAACTGTAGACAGACATGTGGACTGTGAGGTGCCCAAAGGCGCCCTGCTAGGTCTTTCCAGGAAGCAGGGATTTTGGAGTGTATGCCCAGGGCTTAAAGGTGATGTCTAGACTAGAACTTAACATTTCTAAGTCATCTACAAATGAGTTGTGACTAAAGGTGGTGAATGAATATGCTACACAGTGAGAAAAGAAAGGTGAGAGAATGATGCTGAATATTGGACTTTACTGCCATGTAAGGAGAAGGCAAATGAAACAGGGACTGAAAACTGATGTCTATGAAGTAGGAGCAGAAACAGGAGAAGGAAGGTCATGGAAGCCAGGGAATGCAGCCCATTCCCAACACCCATTCCCAGTGCTGTGGAGAGGCCATGGAAGATGAAGACCAGATCCCATTACAGAGTGGATGGTACAGAGTGAGATATCTCCACAAGTGCCTAGTACCTTTCCCCTTTCATCATTTTTTTTGTTCAAGATCAAACAATAAAATAACCGAATTCAGCTGGGTGCAGTGGCTCACACCTGCAATCCCAACACTTTGGGAGGCCGAGATGGGAGGATCGCTTGAGGCCATAAGTTTGATACCAACCTAGGAAACCTAAAGAGACCTTGTATACGAAAAATAAAAACAATTAGGTGTTGTGGTGTGCACCTGTAGTCCCAGCTACTAAGGATGCTGAGGTGGGAAGATCACTTGAGCCCAGGAGTTGGATGCTGCAGTGAGCTATGACCACATCACTGTGCTACAATCTGGTCAACAGAGTTAGACCCGGTCTCTAAAATAATAAAAATAAAATTCAACTCTTTATAAGCTGGCTTTTTTAAAGAGATCATTTTACTTTTGTGTAATGTCCCCAGCCCAAACTTTCTATCCTCCCATTGCCCTGGGCCTTGGAATAGTTTTCCCTCTCCCCTCTTTTCCTCTTTTCATGTGTTATCTCAAAATTTAACTTTTCTGGGGCCCCTTTATACCATTTGCTCTCTGACAAGCTAACAAATTTGATTAATTTGTTTACATAAGATGCTATAGCTTGATAATGGCATAGTGTGTCTTCGGCACCAATAAGATTTGTATTGTACTTGATTCTGAAAGCCTTGAGATAAAACAGTAGATTGCGGGAACTTCAAACACAATAGTAGGACCTGTAGAGGAAGTTTTAGGGGTATAGCTTGCTTTGCCTCTGCATAAAGCAGGCTCTTTGGGCTGTCATGGAAAAGCTGTATGGGAAATGGGGTAGACGATGCCGGAGAATGAAACTCCTTAAACTAAACTCTGCGAGCTCCCTCCTCAATGTCTTCAAGTATTTGCTCATTCATTTGCTTGCAGCTGAGCATAAAAAGGCCCCTCCTTTCCTGACCTGCATTGACATCTTTCTGCAGTCCCCTGTGGTTAGAATTAGGGGGAAATGAGCCACTTCATCTTGTTGGTATCATTCCTGGGGCAATTTTTGACTGATGCCAACCCATATGGTGATCAAGAGTGACTTTGTAACAATCACTGGAGGTTAAGGGAGAAGGGATGCTTTATTTCAGCTTCTCCTAGAATGTCAGCAAGAAATTCAGGAGACAGTTTTTCTCCCCCCAAACTCCTGGTCTTTCTCATCTTCCCCAGACCATCATATATGGAACCAGGGAAAAGGATCCAGATGTGGAACCAGCAATGTCCACTAAGTGTCGTGGACCCTTCCTGGTCTGAGATAGGTCTAGCTTGTAGTGCTCTTGAGGTCACCTCTAATACTGACTGTTAATAATGGAAAAGTAAAACTGTATATAAGCAATGTTTTAGAAAATTAGAAAAGAATGACTGAAGGGAAACTTTATTTTTTTCATTGAAATAAATGAGAGTTTAAGTGAGTTTTTAAACTTAACGTATAAATGCTGACACCTTGAAGAACTGAGCCTAGTTTTTCAGTTTGAATTGTGAGGGCATCTGGTGTGTGTTCTGAAAGGAAGAGCAGTTTGATAGCCATCTGTCCCCAAGAAAAACGCAGCCTTGTAAGTAAGCTGAAACAAGAATGACACCTGCTTAAGCTAAGAGTTGTGAATAAGACATAACTTCTGTTACATACAGTATTTTGTAAAGAAGAAAGCACACCAAGTAGAGATCTTACAGAAACTTTCAGATGTACTTGAGTCACCAAGGGCTTGCCTTCATGGCAGCCAGTACAAACTTCTACAAATAATTTATTTACCCCAAATGGCATACTGAGATCTTCCCACAGAGCTCAGCTAGGAACCCTCTTTACACCTTCCAGTGGAGGGAGGGGCTTCTATCTTCCATTGGGTGTATCTTTGCAAGTAAACCAAGACATCTTTGTGGATAGTGACTGGTCTTTATTCACCTGCATACCTTGTACATCCATAGTGTATGTTTGATGGTTGTTGAAAGCTCTAAGACCTGAAATTCACCAACATGGCTGTGTTCCCAGCTGCTTTGCTCAAGGTAAGTTTTACCCCCCCAGGTTTAAATACTGGGCTCTCTGCTTCATGGAAGTGGGGGGTGAAACTCTAGGATTAAGTTGAATCTTGGAACCCCTTTGTTATCCAAGACAAGAAGAATAGGAAGAGGGTCTTTCTGTGACCAATAGAGTTATAGATAAAATTGTGTCCACATATCCAGTTTCAACAAACATGAAAGTACAACAGTGGCTTGGATATGACCGGAAAATACAAAAAGACAAGGCACTGTATGTGATGCTGTTTTTCGCAAGGTAGTAAGCAGGTGTATCTCTGCTCTTCATCTGCCAAACAATACCTTTTATAGAAGAAATTTTATCTTCCAATTCTAACACTGTAGGGCTTCTCTCCTGTTTTCATCATATTCCCTCTTTGGAATTTAATACAGTTGAAGAGGGTTAGCAGTTTAGAATCTGGGTGGTAATGGGGATGAATTTCATCCTGACCTCAATTTAAAGCTTATCTGGATCTGTAATGATTTGAGTACGTGCCCTGACAGGTTTCTGGAAACCTGTCAGAATGAGGTATCAGTAAAGACACCGGGCATCTAGTGTGACCAAACATTCATCAATGGTAGGTTATTGCCTTTTTACTGGAGACACATTTGCTATGGTTCCCTGGTTGAGACATCTGTGTATTTCTTAGTTTAACGTGTCTAGGATTTTCTGCACATTACCATTGAAGCTGTTACTATAGTCCTCTGTGACCGTCACTGGTACAAAATCTCATTGAGCAAAGTCAATGCTTTCTTTAATTTGTTTCTATTTAGAGAAAACAAAGAAAATATTGTGACTTTTCCCCCCATCAATAGCACTAGCTTTTGTTTATTCAATTGTATATGTGTACACACACACACACAAACACACACACACACACACACACACACACACATGTGGGCTGGAGACAGCTACTTTTTAGCTATTATTAAAATTAAATTATGTAAACATACAATTAAATAAGTTTTGTTATAAAACAAAGAAATAAACCCGCAAAAGTCACCAATTCTGCATTATTTTAATACATTTTACTATTATCTGTGATTATGTGGTTATTTACATCTATCTATTGTATCTGTATGGGGGAAATACTATACCATCGTGTCTACCACAAATCTATTCCCAAATCTGCACTTAGCAGCACCAATAATTTTTTTTGGAAAGCCGGTAGTTAAACATTTACCAGCACACACTGTAAATTTATACACACACCACACACACACACACACACACACACACACATACACACGCATGTCCTTTTCATAGCCATGCAGAGTAAGCGTCAGTTCTTCTATTTTATAGATGAAGAAACTTAGGCTTAGAGAGTTTAACTTACCCAAGAGACCACTCCCATGTTTTAGCTCTCCTACTCTAGAAATATAAAATAAGAAGCACAGGGAATGGTTAAGGATGACTGAAGTTGTATTGGGATAGGATTTAAAAGCAGAGGTTTGCTAGAAGTGAGAGCAAGAGAACCATGTGGAAATCTAGACAAGCACTCCAGGCACAGGGTACTGCCAGTGCAAAGACCTGGAGGTGGAATAGTCTTGCTGCTTCTAGGGATAGTAAGGGTACCATTGGAGTTGGAATAGAGAGAGGGAGAGGGAGAATAGGAAGAAGTGAGGCAAGCAGGGCATGATTGCTAACTACCTTTATGAAACCAGGCAAGTAACTTGACCCCTCTATGCCTTATTTCTCTTATCTGTAGAATGTTTCACTTCATGCCATGGTAAGAGTATATGTGAATTTACTGTGCTTTAGGTAAGTTATTGTTACTAAAGCTCAACCATCACTGTTGCCCTACTAGTGCATAAATACAATTTTAAGGAAGAATAACTTTTTCTTGCCATCTTCAGCAGCTGTATGAGGAGTGATTCAGAAATACTTAAATTTATCCCTTGCAAGTACCTATTAGCCTATTTTAAATCTATTTAAAATCCACAGTGCAATGCAGTTTAAATTCATCTGGGATTAATAGGCCTTGCCTTTAGCTGTATTACTGATGGCATGATAGAATCCCAACAGGAAACTTTTGTGACATTTTTCAAATGTCCAGTCTGTTGGATTATACAAGACTAAAATTCTGTATTTTGAAAACCCAGGTGTTCTGGTTTTGACAGTCATTACTTATTCATAAAACAGATTACCATATCTTCTTATCCACATATCAATTATATAGGTATATCTTAGAGTATATTTAAATAATGGCATGACATAAATACCATGAGTTTCTGTGGCTTTGATAACTTTCAGTTTCTTCTTAAATCATGTGTTCCTTTTTCAAAATTGATCAGGCTGTACACATTAAGTTTCATTACTTTTCTGTATATGTGCTATACTGCATTTTTAATAAAATTTTTCTTAAAAGAAATGAGTATGACTTTGAGAAAGGGGAAAGTGTTTGCTCTTCTGGATCAAGGAAGCAAGGTACAAAATGAGATGAGGCCAGAATTAGAATGAACATGGCATGTGTGTGTCACAGCCAGGACACAAATCATCCATGACATGTAAATATTTGTTGAGCACTTCCTGGGGGTCAGTATGGAAGATACTGTGAACTGGGTACCCTAAAATCGTTCTCAACCTACTTCTTTCTTGAAAACTCAAATACTCAATTTCCCAGCCTCCCTTCCAGCTGGGCATGGGAATATGAAGTTGTTGAATATGCTTCTGGAAAAGCCTCTTAAAAAGGGACACTCAAAGAATATACTTCTTAATTATTTTGTCTTTTGCTTTCTGCTTTCTTCATCCTGCTGGAATCAGGCTGTGATTCCTGGAAGCAGGTCAGCCATCTTTCAACCACAACATGACGAGCATCAGGACAAAGGCTTATGTACTAAGAATGGAGGATGGACAGAAGGGAAGTGTGAAGCCCCCTAGAGCTGTGCCACTCATTGGTTGGGTGTCTGACTGATAGGCAGGTGGGGAGGGTCAAGGATATGTGGGTCAGTCTATTCTAGGACACTGCTTTTCTGACCTTGAGGCTACCCAAAAAATTGCCCTTTGGGAATTTTGACATCATCTACAGACACGCCACTTTAACAATTATTTGTTTGTTTTGACATACTGGACATATTCTTGAAAGGGACAACACGTGATCACATTAATCAAAGTTTTGTTGGTTGCCAGCTTTTTCAAAGTTACTAGCAGAAGGTCTTCACAAATACAAACACTTTCCTATACCTTAGACATTTTTTCCCCTCTAAGATGGTAGTCTTATGTCATCCTCATCTTTGAGCAGTTCTCTGTAAAATGAAACCTTTGCAGCATTTCCATATCTGGAGATAATACCTTATCTTCACTTGGAGACTTGATCATTTTCCAAGGAGATACACTCAGGGAAATATAAAGAATGGAAAAAAATTTATTAACTTGAAAAGTTGGCGAAACAGATGTGCTGTGATTCTTTGAGTTGAGCTAGCACATTTCATCATAGCCATTTTGAAATATAACATTAAAATTCTGTGCTCAATGTCCCTTGTCACCACACCTTTTGTTTCTGTTTGCATTTTGTTGTTGTAATCATACACATCATAAATGAGTATAACTAAGGCAAGTGATGATGTGTATGATAAAACATAGTCAATAATAATTTGCCACCTTTGGAGTGAAAAATGATTTCCATCTGTGTAATAACTATGGAATAGATATTCTACATCCTTACCTAAAATAAAGTATTAATGTCAAGAATTCTTATGATGATCATAGGCTATAGACTAGAAAAATAGCCAGGGGTTATGATATTTGATTAAAGTTTTAACTTGATACATGTGTTTTAAAAGCCAAAAGACACAGTGAAAATTGAATTGAATCTAGTATAATATGAAGACTTACTGAAATTATTGGAAAGGAGGTACTATATTAAAATAAAGAAAATGTCTTCCTTTGAGATTAAACTGCCATTTTGTTCAATTTGATACACACTTGATCCACCTATTTCTTTGCCTGTAAAGAGTAAGAGCTTAGGTAAGGCAGACTGTGAAATTCAAAGCCACAGTGTGGCTACATGTTTTTTGGCTTCTTCTCTTGTTTTTTTGCATGTGATCCTGCCTTTCACTTCACAGAGAATACGATCCATCTATGCCTGACGCCTTGCCTTCATCCTGCAATGAGGCTCCTATATTAATAATATCAAACCTCCTGCAAAAGTTTGATGCTTAGATCTCATGCATTCCTACCTGATCTAGGACTTGGCTTCTCCAACTGAACCCTACATTTTATTTGTATATTCAAAACATTTCTTTCTTGGCTTGTCCTCAACCCACAAATACTATTTACAAAGAAGATTTTTCTCTGCCTTTATCTACAGGTTTCTGTCTCCCAGTATAATCATATCCAGCCCCATGGCTCTTACTGGGGCCTCTAAAATGTTTATCACCAAATCTGTGTCTGCAGTTCCAACCTCTTCCCTGAGCATCAAAGCGGTATTTTCAACTTTTGCTGGATGCCTCTATCTGGGTAATATCTTAAGCTAAATTTATTCAAATATATATTCAAAATGGAATTCATTTTACATCTTCCTCTTATCTTTGAAGCTACTCTCATCCCCAATCCTGTATCTCAGCAGTGGCAATCCTGTATCGTAGCAGTGGAAGCTAAACAAGTTCCCTCATCATATGGTAGAAGTACAACCAGAGCATCAAGAATAGTCCTTTTAATTAAAGTTTAAGCCAGTAAAAACCTATTTTATCTATTCTGAGATTCCCATTATTTGGTTGTATCATTGTAGATTATTCAGAGGACACTGGCATCTGCTACTTAATTTTATTTTTTTTTTAATATTTAATGAGACTTAAATTACAGTCTCATGGTAGAATTGTAGTTAATCGATGTACCTTATTTCTTGCCAAGATTCTGTTTTAAACAATTTGATTAATGTACTGAATGGCATGAATACAAAACTTGGGTTGGTTAAAATAATTTTACTGATAGAAGATTTTAGCATGGTTAAATCTATTAAATGGGGAGGTAAGAGCTGTTTTGGCCTTCAGGATCTTTGAGAACATCGTATTAAATGAGACACAATCACTGTTTCTAACTCTTCTTTCTTAACTTACTGAGAGTTACAACATTGTATTGCAAATTGTAAATGGGATCATAGAATTAAAGAATTTATTTATTTATAGAATTAAAGAATTTATTTATTTATTTATTTATTAAAGTGTCACGTATTTTTAGCCTGTGTAATAAATATCACTAGACATTATTTTAACACAATGTTCCACAAAATATATTCATAGGAGAAAACAAAACAGACAACTTTCCTGAGGGTGAAGTTAACCTTCTTGAGAGTTATTTAAGCAAAAATAGAATTGAATATGTTGAGATAGAGAGGTTCATAGAGTTCCCTGCCTCCTTGGTTAGAATTGATAAAACAGAAATTCAGAATATCACATGGTGCTTAGAGGCAGAAATGGAAAAAAAGAATCTGTTGCCCAAATTCATACTTCAGGTAGGAGGCAAGCAGCTATCTGTACCTTAAATCATTCTCTTGATTGATTGATTGATTGATTGATTGATAGATACACAGCAATACTTTAGTTGGATACATTATTTGGTGCCTCTTACATCAATACCCTGATGTTTTCCATTTTCACAGTTTGGAAATAAGAAAAAGTAGACAACCTTGGCCCCGCACAGTGGCTCACTCCTGGAATCCCAGCACTTTGGGAGACTGAGGTGGCTGGATCACCTGAGGTCAGGAGTTCAAGACCAGCCTGACCAACACGGAGAAACCCTGTCTCTACTAAGACTACAAAATTAGCTGGTTGTGGTGGCACATGCCTGTAATCCCAGCTACTCGGGAGGCTGAGGCAGGAAAATCGCTTGAACCCAGGAGTTGGAGGTTGCGGTGAGCCAAGACTGCACCATTACACTCCAGCCTGGGCAACAAGAGTGAAACTCGGTCTCAAAAAAAAAAGAAAGAAAGAAAGAAAGAAAAGAAAAGAAAGAAAGAAAAGCAAAAGTAGACAAGCATGCCTACTCTCTCTTTAGCTTTGGAAGTGTTTGATGATGGTGGTGGGTGGGGCCTCTTCTGGGACCCCTATAGTCATCACAGCAGTTAACACATTATAATTCAATTTCTGATTCTTTGTGAGACTTCCTACTAGACTGAAAGTTCCTTTTGAGAGCAGGAGCTGTTTTCTTTTCTGTTACTGTATCTACAATGCCTGATGCAAAGTAAGTTCCCAGGAAAGACGAGTTTAATGAGTGAAAGGGAGAATGGAATCAGAAGTCAGAGCACCCAGGGACCTCCTCTCCTGTCATCCTGTTTTAATCCTGTGTCGGAGGTAAGGAATGACACTCCCAGATAAACACTGCCTGCCACCCACATATGGATTCCAAGGTACACATATTTTTATATTTTAACATTCCTGACATCAAAATCTACCTTACAATCAAGAGTATGCCATAGTAAGATAATGATATGACTCACAGTTGATGGCTTATTGGATCCAGTGAAGAGTATTATTTTAGTAGGTGATAAGCCCGTACATAAATGAGAACAGGTAAGAATCGTTGGATGGACGGGGTTGGAGTACAGTGGTGGAAGGGGCGTTGCAGTAATAAACAGGATGGCCCAGGTGGTCACCATTATTAGGGACATGAGATTCAAGAAAGACTAGAAAGAGCTGAGGGAGGGGACATGTAGCTATCTGGGGGAAGAATGTTCCAGGAAGAGGGACTAGATGATAGTGCAAAACTCGAGTGCACCTGGCACCCAAGGAACATGACAGGAAGCCACTGTGACTGGAACAAGAGGAAGGTAATAGAGACAGTGTCAGAGAGAGAAAGGGAGGTGGGGAGTAGATCACATAAGGCTCTGAAGGTCATTGCAAAGACAAATTTTACTCTGAGGGACACGTAGGGCCAAAGCAGAGTTCTGAGCAGAAAGTTGAAATGACTTGATTCCCTTAAAAATTATTCGGACTGCTGCGCTGAGCACCAACTATGTAGGGGAAAGGGGAGAAACTAAGAGACCTGTTCCAAGATATTGGTATTGAAGCAGGAGAGAGTGGGTGGTGGCTCAGGACAGATGTTAACAGTGGAAGAAGTGAGAAGTAGTTGGAATCTGGATATTTCATGAAGATAGAGCCAACAGGATTCCCTGAGGCATGGGATATTAGTATGGGAGAGGGGAAAAAGTCAAGGATAGCGCCAAGGTTCTTGGGACGAGAACTAAAAGGAAGAAGTTGCCATCCCCTCAGTGGAGACAGCTGTGGGTGGAGTTAGCTTAGGAGGGAAGATCAGGAATTCAGGTTTAGGCGCGTTGAGTTTGAGTTGTCTGTTAGGGGAGTATTCCAAGTGATGTTTAGAAAGCTGTTGGATATTAGAGTCTCAGTGTGGGAAAAGATGTCCGGTCTTAATACTAGTTAACCACAACATCCCAATTTAAACAAATGTAGTGTGTGATATCTTCTTATCTTATTTGGCTCTCCAGGCTCCAGACCAGGCAAACACAACATCCTTTTAACTTTCCTTTCTCACAGTGGCCTTCTCTGGGTGAGCTGTCACATTGAGACCTGACCCACATAAACTTTTCTAAAATTTCTCCTTCCATTTCTTTATACCTTATTTTAGGCAAATGGTCCATTCTATCAGCAGTAAATTCATGAACAATTATGCATACTTTTCTCTCAGGCCTACCCAATTCTGTTCCTAAAATCTACAATTGAGACAGTGATGGAACCCATTTAGATGTATAGTCAATTAAGATTTAATATTCTAAAAAGAAGAGGCTTCATTTGTCAAATGCTATACAGTTGTATTGATAAATATCAGTGATAGCTGCCAATATAAAAAAAACATATATTATCTATTTGAATATTTTTCTCTATTCCTGAGGATGCTATATTAGGCACTGCTTATTTCATGAAAT
>NW_016804523.1:680868-685707 GCF_001698545.2 Rhinopithecus bieti
TTAAATTACAGTCTCATGGTAGAATTGTAGTTAATCGATGTACCTTATTTCTTGCCAAGATTCTGTTTTAAACAATTTGATTAATGTACTGAATGGCATGAATACAAAACTTGGGTTGGTTAAAATAATTTTTACTGATAGAAGATTTTTAGCATGGTTAAATCTATTAAATGGGGAGGTAAGAGCTGTTTTGGCCTTCAGGATCTTTGAGAACATCGTATTAAATGAGACACAATCACTGTTTCTAACTCTTCTTTCTTAACTTACTGAGAGTTACAACATTGTATTGCAAATTGTAAATGGGATCATAGAATTAAAGAATTTATTTATTTATAGAATTAAAGAATTTATTTATTTATTTATTTATTAAAGTGTCACGTATTTTTAGCCTGTGTAATAAATATCACTAGACATTATTTTAACACAATGTTCCACAAAATATATTCATAGGAGAAAACAAAACAGACAACTTTCCTGAGGGTGAAGTTAACCTTCTTGAGAGTTATTTAAGCAAAATAGAATTGAATATGTTGAGATAGAGAGGTTCATAGAGTTCCCTGCCTCCTTGGTTAGAATTGATAAAACAGAAATTCAGAATATCACATGGTGCTTAGAGGCAGAAATGGAAAAAAAGAATCTGTTGCCCAAATTCATACTTCAGGTAGGAGGCAAGCAGCTATCTGTACCTTAAATCATTCTCTTGATTGATTGATTGATTGATTGATTGATAGATACACAGCAATACTTTAGTTGGATACATTATTTGGTGCCTCTTACATCAATACCCTGATGTTTTCCATTTTCACAGTTTGGAAATAAGAAAAGTAGACAACCTTGGCCCCGCACAGTGGCTCACTCCTGGAATCCCAGCACTTTGGGAGACTGAGGTGGCTGGATCACCTGAGGTCAGGAGTTCAAGACCAGCCTGACCAACACGGAGAAACCCTGTCTCTACTAAGACTACAAAATTAGCTGGTTGTGGTGGCACATGCCTGTAATCCCAGCTACTCGGGAGGCTGAGGCAGGAAAATCGCTTGAACCCAGGAGTTGGAGGTTGCGGTGAGCCAAGACTGCACCATTACACTCCAGCCTGGGCAACAAGAGTGAAACTCGGTCTCAAAAAAAAAAGAAAGAAAGAAAGAAAGAAAAGAAAAGAAAGAAAGAAAAGCAAAAGTAGACAAGCATGCCTACTCTCTCTTTAGCTTTGGAAGTGTTTGATGATGGTGGTGGGTGGGGCCTCTTCTGGGACCCCTATAGTCATCACAGCAGTTAACACATTATAATTCAATTTCTGATTCTTTGTGAGACTTCCTACTAGACTGAAAGTTCCTTTTGAGAGCAGGAGCTGTTTTCTTTTCTGTTACTGTATCTACAATGCCTGATGCAAAGTAAGTTCCCAGGAAAGACGAGTTTAATGAGTGAAAGGGAGAATGGAATCAGAAGTCAGAGCACCCAGGGACCTCCTCTCCTGTCATCCTGTTTTAATCCTGTGTCGGAGGTAAGGAATGACACTCCCAGATAAACACTGCCTGCCACCCACATATGGATTCCAAGGTACACATATTTTATATTTTAACATTCCTGACATCAAAATCTACCTTACAATCAAGAGTATGCCATAGTAAGATAATGATATGACTCACAGTTGATGGCTTATTGGATCCAGTGAAGAGTATTATTTTAGTAGGTGATAAGCCCGTACATAAATGAGAACAGGTAAGAATCGTTGGATGGACGGGGTTGGAGTACAGTGGTGGAAGGGGCGTTGCAGTAATAAACAGGATGGCCCAGGTGGTCACCATTATTAGGGACATGAGATTCAAGAAAGACTAGAAAGAGCTGAGGGAGGGGACATGTAGCTATCTGGGGAAGAATGTTCCAGGAAGAGGGACTAGATGATAGTGCAAAACTCGAGTGCACCTGGCACCCAAGGAACATGACAGGAAGCCACTGTGACTGGAACAAGAGGAAGGTAATAGAGACAGTGTCAGAGAGAGAAAGGGAGGTGGGGAGTAGATCACATAAGGCTCTGAAGGTCATTGCAAAGACAAATTTTACTCTGAGGGACACGTAGGGCCAAAGCAGAGTTCTGAGCAGAAAGTTGAAATGACTTGATTCCCTTAAAATTATTCGGACTGCTGCGCTGAGCACCAACTATGTAGGGGAAAGGGGAGAAACTAAGAGACCTGTTCCAAGATATTGGTATTGAAGCAGGAGAGAGTGGGTGGTGGCTCAGGACAGATGTTAACAGTGGAAGAAGTGAGAAGTAGTTGGAATCTGGATATTTCATGAAGATAGAGCCAACAGGATTCCCTGAGGCATGGGATATTAGTATGGGAGAGGGGAAAAGTCAAGGATAGCGCCAAGGTTCTTGGGACGAGAACTAAAAGGAAGAAGTTGCCATCCCCTCAGTGGAGACAGCTGTGGGTGGAGTTAGCTTAGGAGGGAAGATCAGGAATTCAGGTTTAGGCGCGTTGAGTTTGAGTTGTCTGTTAGGGGAGTATTCCAAGTGATGTTTAGAAAGCTGTTGGATATTAGAGTCTCAGTGTGGGAAAAGATGTCCGGTCTTAATACTAGTTAACCACAACATCCCAATTTAAACAAATGTAGTGTGTGATATCTTCTTATCTTATTTGGCTCTCCAGGCTCCAGACCAGGCAAACACAACATCCTTTTAACTTTCCTTTCTCACAGTGGCCTTCTCTGGGTGAGCTGTCACATTGAGACCTGACCCACATAAACTTTTCTAAAATTTCTCCTTCCATTTCTTTATACCTTATTTTAGGCAAATGGTCCATTCTATCAGCAGTAAATTCATGAACAATTATGCATACTTTTCTCTCAGGCCTACCCAATTCTGTTCCTAAAATCTACAATTGAGACAGTGATGGAACCCATTTAGATGTATAGTCAATTAAGATTTAATATTCTAAAAGAAGAGGCTTCATTTGTCAAATGCTATACAGTTGTATTGATAAATATCAGTGATAGCTGCCAATATAAAAAAAACATATATTATCTATTTGAATATTTTTCTCTATTCCTGAGGATGCTATATTAGGCACTGCTTATTTCATGAAATAAAGAGACATTCAATCTGAGACCTCTGTCAGTAAAGGAAAAATAATCATCATAATATCTAGATAAGTAAAGGCACTAACACATTAGGATTTTGATGATATATGAGAAGATAAAATAGTAACATATATAATTATACATTTCAAAGTATATGACATGAATATAGAACACACTCAAAACAAGCTAAATCTCTGTCTACTTAACATTCAAATGGTTATAGCATGTGAAAAGATTTGTTCAAAGGAAACTACTATTCAGTGTTTCAATGGTTTAGAGTAGCAACTTCCGAGGGGGGCATGCATTATATGAGAAAATGGGTATGGGAGGAAAATAACTAAGATATATTGTTTTATGTATTTATATACATATTTATATGAATATAGAAATCTTACATTTAAAATCTTAATTAGTCATAATACATGTATACATTTAAAAATAAATATAAATATAGATATATTTATGAACAAGTATGTATAATAATGAATTATGCTCCATATCAATTCTAATACACATATCCTATAGTAAAATGCATGCTTTAACATATTTAAGCTAGACTCCCAACTCTCAATAACCCAGGCTTATTGTGTATATGACCAGTCTCATTGGGATGATGATGTATATGGTATAAACATCTCAGCATCTTCCAAGATATGGATAACATTTTGCTTTTGATTAAGAAAAACATGATTTAGATTCAAACTAGAAATGGAGTTAGTAAAAGAATGAATAAACTTTGCTTTGAAAATGAAAGCTCAAGAAGCAAAAGATGAACCATTTTTTCCTTGGTAAATTTTGGCCTAACTTGCTAAATTGCACCCTATTATGTCATATTTATTTCTGATTTTAGCTATCATTTTCTTCCTCTGATTTAGTCTTTCACAGAAATAAACCGGAGGTGAAAAGGGTTCTAGAAGTGTTATTTATTGTGTATTTTTCATCTAATTTTGCCCCATGCTAATAAAAGCTCACTTAGAGCTACCTTCTTACCACAAATCTAGAAAAGTTATTTTTGGTCCTTGGACCCCTAGTCTCCAGAGCATGCAGAAAATGTGTCTAGTGATGTCAGTAGCTTCATGGGAGATTTTTTAAAGAAATATTGTTATTGAGAGTTGGGAGTCTAGCTTAAATATGGTAAAGCATGCATTTTACTGTAGGATATGTGTATTAGAATTGATATGGGGTACAAATCATTATTATACATACTTATTCAAGATTTATGCTTTTTGTGCTTTGATCTATTAGTAAAAAGCATATGATTGTAATAATTATCTTGGTTAAGGTGCATTAATACATTTGCCCTTTGCTGCTAATTGAAAACAAGGGACTTTAGTAAAAAATCTTCTACTAACAATGCCATTGTTTTAAGTTGTAGTAATAGCTCTAAGGGGCTACAATTAATTTTGCCTATATTATTAAATATAGTATAAATATAATTAGAAGGAATTATGTAAAGATGGGTACTGAGCTCTCTATCCCCCTTCCTCCCCAACTAATGCCAAGTTCTTAGAAACTGACAGAAAAGTTATAATCAATTTAATGTAGTATCAACCAAAATACTAATATAATTTTATGAACCATCAAATCCAATGCTAGGATGTATCTGAAGAAAAAAATGCTCAGGACAAAAGCCAAGAAAAACGTGAAAAAAGAACAGTACTGAAAAATCTAGCCCAGATATCAGAATGTACTGTCATAATTTTAAGTGAACTATAAATTTAATTATATTTTAGGTATATATATATATATATATATATTTTTTTC
>NW_016804523.1:686340-753001 GCF_001698545.2 Rhinopithecus bieti
TATATATATATATAACTATATATCTATTAGACAAATTATCCACTATATCAGCAGTAAATTCTTGAAGAGCCATGCATAGCTTTCTCTCAGACCTACTCAATTCTGTTCCTAAAATTTAGAATTTAGACAGTGATGGAACCCACTTAGACACATAGTCAATTAATATTTAATACTCTAAAAAGAAGAGGTTTCCTTTGTCAAATGCTAAACAGTTATGTTGATAAATATCAGTGATAGCTGCCAATGTAAAAGAAAGCCATGTCTTGTCCATTTGAATATTTTTCTCTATTCCTGAGGATGCTGTTCATTTCATGAAATGAACTGTTCATAGGCACTGTTCATTTCATGAAAAAAAGAGATGCTAAACCTGAGAGCTCCATCAGCAAAGGAAAATAATCATCATAACACCTAGAAAAGTAAAGGAACAAGAAAATAACTATTCCAAAGGCCAGAAGAAAGATTACATGTAGGGAAGGGCAAGAGGTTATACATGGCAATGGATATTCTGAGGGTTTAGAGGGGCTCAAAATGTTCTCTACCTCAACTTACATTGTGGTTTTCTGAGAGTTCACTTTATAATTATTTATTAAGCTATGCATGTATACTGAACACCTTTTCTGTGGGTGAAAAGGGTATAGAAAAAGAGTATGGTCTAGCCACAGGAATAGACCAACATGTCACTGGAAAGAATTGGTAGTCCAGGAATCAACTCTTAGTATTGGTAGCATTTCCAATTAGTATGGGGAGGGTGAACTATCAAATGGGACAACTCCCTGCCTCATTCTATATCCTACCATAAAAGTTAGGTCAAGGAACTAAGTGTAACCTAAAATCTCCCAAAATATTGGCCTGTCATGGTGACTCACACCTGTAATCCCAGTCCTTTAGAAGGACAATGTGGGTAGATTGGTTGATGCCAGGAGTCTGAGACCACTGTGGGTAATATGATGAGACCCAGTCTCTACAAACAATTAAAAAATTAGCCAGGCATGGTGATGTGCACCTGAAGTCATAGCCACATGGGAGGCTGAGGTGAGAGAATCACTTGAGCACAGGGGTTTGAGGCTACAATGAGTTGTGATCATGCAATTGTGCTCCAACCTGAGCAAAAGAGTGAGATCCTATCTCTTAAAACAACAACAACATAAAAACCTCAAAATGTAAAAATATTGAAAGATAGCATTGGAGAACTTACTCATCATCATGGGGAAGTTATACACATGAACATGGGAGATATTATGAAAGACTCAAGACCCAAATCAGTAAATTAAAAATAACAGTGAACACAAGTAGTGTTCTTTTGGTTAATATTTTAACTAATAGTTAAATAATTGAAAACTAGAATGCATTTGTGCAGGGAATTTTATTCTACTTATAAGAGTACCAGCCAGGCCATTTCCTCATTCTTATGCCCACAGAGCTTCACATTAACCCACCCAAGTGCTCAGCCTACATCATCCCTTCTTGTCATGATGCAGGAAATATCATTCTTGTCTAACCCCTAATTTGTGCCTCTGTTTGCACATCCTCACCTTGGTCATTCTCTCCTTTTTAATGAGATTTTTCCCATCCTCACACATGCATAAAAAAGCGGCAGCACCACTGTCCTCATCAATGACCCTGGCATAGCCCGTGCTAGATTCCCCACTACTTTTGTTCTCCTTTCTAGCTAATATTTCAAGAAAATATATGTATATAATGATTTTACTTATTTCTCTTCAGTTATTCTTTATTTTACTCTAATTGGGCCTTGATTTCTACCACTGTGCTATACCTAGTTGTATAAGTCTGTTCTTATGCTGCTAATAGAGACAACTCAGGACTGAGTAATTTATAAAGGAAAGAGGTTTAATTGACTCATAGTTCTGCACGGCTGGGGAGGCCTCATAATCATGGTGGAAGGTGAATGAGGAGCAAAGTCATGTCTTACATGCTGGCATTGCCTGCCAGGGGAACTGCCCTTTATTAAAACATTAGATCTTGTGAGACTTATTCATGATCATAGAGCAGCATGGGAAAAACCTGCCCCCTTGATTCAATTACCTCCCACCAGCTTCCTTCCACAACACGTGGGGATTATGGGAGCTACAACTCAAGAGGAGATTTGGGTGGGAACACAGCCAAACCATATCACTAGTCTTACCAAGGGAACCAGCTACCTCCATGCTGCCATCCAATGAACAGTTCTCTTTTCTCATCCTTTATATCTCGAGTGAAATGTTCTTGAACTTCTGGGCTCAAGCAATCCTCCCATCTCAGCCTCGCCTCCTGAGTGGCTGGAACTACAGGGATGAGCCATGGTAGCGGGCTTCAAGTGAAATGTTAAACTCTCAGAGATGCCTTCTCATACCTAAAATTGCACTAATACCTTTCCATTTCTTTCAATCCTTTGTTTTCTTCCTGGCACATCTTATATTATTAGCTTACAGTGAATGTATCTTTATTTATCTATTTAATTGCTATGTAGCAAATTACTACCATGTTTATTGGCTTAAAAAGCATTTCTTATCCCATAGTTTCTATGGATCAGAAATTCAACAGCAACTTAGCTCGGCATCTCTGGCTCAAGTTCTTTCATGAGGTTGTAGTCAAGGATTGATCATGGCTACAGTCTCATCTGAAGATTTAACTGGGACTTGGGGCTTGGTGGGAGGTCTGCTTTCAGGCTCATTCACATGGCTCTTGGCAGGAGGTCTCAGTTCCTCATTTCATGGACCTCTCCATAGGGCTGCTTGAGTATTCTTACAACATGGCTGCTGATTTCCCCATCACAAGTGATCCAAGAGAAAGTCACATGTGTTAAGACCATTCCTAGAACTGATATACCACTTCTGACTTACTCTGTTTGTAACCAACAAGTCACTAAGTCCAGTTCATACCCAGGGGGAGGGAAATTAAGTTCTACTTCGTGAAAACAGGAGCATCATATAATTTGTGAACATAACTTAAAGCCACCATACTCCCCATTAGAATATAAGCTCCCACAGTTCAAGGAACGGGTTACTGCTTACACTTACATCATTAGTGCTTAGAACAGTAGGCACTTTGATAAACATCTGTTTAATGAGTAAATGGATGAATGTCTGTTACTCTTGGGCAGCAAAGATATAGGCTATAGAGTTATCTAGACCTGGTATGAAATTCTGACTCTACATTTTACTAGTTCTGAACTTTGGACATATCAGTTTCTATGAGCCTCAGTTTCCTCATCTGTCAACCTGTGCTATATTCCTGCTTCACAGGAATGCCATGAGGATTAATGAAATTGCATATATAAAGCACTTCTTCAAGCATTCAGCACAAGATAAACATTCAAATTCTAGTTTTTCTGATTTTTTCCGTCTTTCCACTTTCCCCAAAACCTTCAAAAATCACTATTTCTTTACTACATGATGTCAAAATTTTCTATTTAACTTTCTCATAATGAATTAATCATACGTTCAATTATTTACATGTCGAAGAAAAATCAATTTATCTTAGATTTAAAGAATTTTTTCATTGGTGCATAATTTCTATTAGATCTTCCCAAGAGAATTCTGATATGTACATATGGAGGGGAAATTAACAAATGGGCTGGTTGGAAGGAAGATTCCTTAGTATAGAAGGTACAACTGCAATTTAGATTCAATATTTGGTGTAAAAGAAAAGTATGTTACCCCATAAATATATATACCTACTGTGTAACCATAAAACTAAAAATAAAATAAAAAAATAAAAGTGTGATATTTAGTACTTGAAGGAAAGTCGCAAGACTCATGTGTAGTTGCATCATTTTTTCTTGTGGAAAATGAAAGCAGAATGAATTTGGGAAATTATTTTGTGGAGGGAAAATGAGGCCATGGGACCCTGTGGGTGGAATGAACAGTACTGCTAAACAGCTTTTGTTGAATCAGAAACTGCAGCAAAGAATTTACCAAGCTGCCCTGAAACTTGGTATCATTATGAGTGAGTCTACTGATGCAGCTCTTTTTTTCCCCTTAAAAAGTTAGGTGTAATTTACATTCAGTGAAAGGCACAGATCTAAATTTTATAGCCCTATGACACATATATAAATATGTATAACCCACACCCCAACCAAGATAGAACATTTCTATCACTCTAAAATGATCCTTATGTCTCTTTCCAGTCATTTGCCACCACCCCCAAGGTAACCACTGATCTGACTTTTGCCATCACAGCCTCCCAAGTAGCTGGGCCTACAGGTGCCTGCCACCACACCCGGCTAAGTTTTTTTTCTTTTTCTATTTTTTAGTAGATACAGGGTTTCACTATATTAGCCAGGATGGTCTCGATCTCCTGACATCGTGATCCGCCTGCCTCGGTCATCCGTCAGTTCCTCTAGTGAGTGGTTCTTTTTTACTTTGCTGAGTGGTATCCCAATGTATGACTATGTCAGAGTTTGTTTATTCGTTCATCTGATGAAGAACATGTGGATTATATCCAATTTTTAGCTATTATGAATAAAGCTGCCATGAATAATCCTGTACATTTTTTCTTTGGGATCAATACTGAAGAATATAATTGCTAGATAATAAAACTGATGCTTAACTTTATAAGAAAAAGCCAAGCTTTAAAAAATTGGTTCTTCTATTTTTATACTCCTATCAGCAATGTATGAAGAGTCCAGCTGCTCCCCATCTCCAGGGATGGTAATGGCTGTGTTTTCACTGTTAGGCATTCTGGTAGGTGTGAGCGAGTGTCCACAATTTGCTCTATCACAGTTATGTGCATGTTCCTGTTTTCTCCAATCATAGCTTTCATTCTTTACTTTCAGAAGAGAAATGTTGGGACTGTATCTGTTCCTCCTTTCCCCCAAGCTCTTTCAGTAGGGAGTGTTCCCATGGAGTGAGGTGTCACACTGAACGAAGGGTTCAACTCCATCAGGTCTTTAGTCCCCTGCGTAGTCCCAGATTGACACTTTCTTACCATGGCAATGTAAGAAAGCACTTACCATAGTAAGTAGGTCTGACCCCATATCCTGCTTTGCTTTGTGGATCTCCCATCTCCTTCTCACTCTGGCCCCTGTTCTGAAATATAACCTTTTGAAACAGAACTTTCCCTCACTGTCCAGCGCTTGGTCCAGTACAGAGAAAACAGCAATAGGGAAGAGTTATTGCAGAGCATGGACTCGGGACTCAGACTGCCTGAGCAACTCTACTGCTGACCGGTACTTTACCTTAGACTCACCTCAAGCCTTATTTTCTTCACCTGCAAAATGGGACAACTTGTAGTGTTGTTGTGAGAATTAAATAATAAAATATACAAGGCACTTAGCCATAAGTATGCCAGGGCTCCAGCTCTGCCGTCTACTATGCTAACATCTCTTCTGATGCCTACGGACTTGACTTTTTACCACTCTCTGGCCCCACTTGTCGTGTGCTTTTATCTTCTTTTCTTTCTCTTCTCTTTTTCATATGCTTCCTAGCCACATCAAGTCAATGTGTAACTTGGCTTTGGGCTTTTCTTTTTCACTTATGAACTAGTTATAAGAAGTGTGACTTCCAGAAAAATAGAAGTAAAATGTACCGAATTCATATGCACTGTCTAATGTTTATATATAATAACAGAATTTAAGGAGAACTAATGCAAGCAAAAGCTACTTCTCTTTCTGTGATTATTCAAGTGGAGTATGGTACCACTTGCATGAGCTTTGGGACATGTTGTACTTCTTTAGGCAAAGCCAGCTTGTCTTCTGGAGAGATCCTCTTGGATGGTCTTCTGCACCCTGTTGAATTCATCATAGCCCTGGTTTGATTTTGAAGAGTGAGAAGTTTGACTTTTCAGCATGAGGATTTATCTCTCTTAGTCTGAGTTTTCTCAGAAGCAGATCTCCTGAAAACCTTCAAGAAGAGACAATGCTTCAGTTTCCCATGGAGGGGTGAGGAAGCTGGAATATTTTTCAACCAACACATGTCCTTCATTGGTTGAGGGTCGCTCCTGGGGTGTTAACTCCCTGTCACTTCCAACCTTCCCCGAACATTCCCCCTAACCCTTGGGCCAAGAAGAACAGGGATGCCTTGGGATATGAGGAAAGTCTTTACTGGAGGACCAGAGGATAAGCATGGCACTGCCAACATCTACTTCATTATTTTTCAAATGTAAATTCACATTAACCACATTTACCAAACAAAGGGAGTAATGCATGCATGAAAAGCAATCATGCTGATTTATTAATATTCCATGAGAAATACAACCACCAGAAATCCCAAGTATGTGTGCTCTGACAGTGGCAGCTTCTTTCTGGTCATATCCAGATGAGAAGCCAGGTTATCTTCACAAGGAGCTGGTGACGTGAGCTTCCTGGCTGGTGTCATTGTGCTCTGTGGACCAATGGCATGCATCCCCTAGCGGGGATATTCCTTTATAAGGATGGGCTAGAGACTCCAGCAAAAACCCTCTTTCTTGGATTTGACTCTGTTTTTTTTCTTTTTATAGACACCTTGCTGATCATCCTTCTCCTAATAGTGCACTTTCTTATCTGTAAGAATTAGATTTATAATCAAAATCCAATTGTACCTCCCCCAGATCATCTTATTTTAGTTTGAGGGTCACCCCTAATTGCTTGGTCATAGCTCTAGGTGGCTGCTTTCATCCATTACCTTTGGATTCTTTATCATTTCTTCACTAGAGGTTAAATTTAACCTCAGTTTTAGGAAATTTGTTGCTGTTAACTCCCATAGCTGCCTGCAGACATTTTCTTGATAAAATAAAAACGTGAGTACAAGAAGTGGGCAATAGTTTATTTTTATTTTTTATTGTTTTGAGATAGGGTCTCACTATGTTACCCAGGCTGGAATGCAGTGGCACAATCTCTGTTCACTGTAACTTTGGCCTCTTGGGTTCAAGCGATCCTTCCACCTCAGCCTCCTGAGTAGCTGGGAGCACGGGCATGTACCAACACACCTGGCTATTTTTGTATTTTTTGTAGAGCTAGAGTTTTGCCATGTTGGCCAGGCTGGTCTCAAACTCCTGCTCAGGTGATCCACCCTGCTTGGGACTCCCAAAGTGTTGATGTTACAGACATGAGCCACTGTGCCTGGATGGCAATAGTTTATGTTTAAAATATTTTGAATCATTAGATCAAGTGTGGTAGCTCATGCCTGTAATCCCAGCACTTTGAGAGGCTGATGTAGGAGGATTACTTGAGGCCAGGAGTTCGAGACCAGCCTGAGTGTGGTGGCACATACCTGTAGTCCCAGCTCCTTGGGAGGCTGGATGGGACGGTCCCTTGAGCCCAGGAGTTTGAGGCTGCAGTGAACAGTGATTACAACACTGCATTCTAGCCTGAGTGACAGAGCAAGATCCTATCTCAGAAAAAAAAATTAAGACATTATAGATCTCTGCTCTTTCTTGACACTCTGCTATAGTTGAAAGAAAACTGGAATACGTTAGGTTGAATGACATGAAGTTGGCAAGATTCAACCATTTTTGACATATAAGAGGTCAATTTCATATAGTTCAGCCAACATAAAGACAATAATGTTCCCTATCAAAAAGTGAGTCAAAATATCTCTGTTAGAGCTATGTGGCTTTTAAGCAGATCCTCCCACCTCTCTGGGTCTTAGTTACTCACCTGTAAAATGTGTTTGACTAGATAAATTATAGGAGCTTTCCCACAAGTTTTATGAAGATTGGTCATTGCTATGGCTGCTATAAGAAGTCTTGTTTCAAGGATGTTTTTTCTTGTTGTGACATCTTGCTTTCTTATATTCACGTTCTCTTATGTTTATACCCAGGAGTCTCCTCTGTCCTGTTCTAATCTTTTTCTTGCTGGGCAGTTTTTTTCCTTAACACAGCTCTATCTGAGTTGTTTATCCCTATGGCAGCCATAAACAATAGAGTAACTATGTTTGCTGTTTATCTATCCTTGACAACTTGATGTCCAACTTGGCACTGAGGATAACTTCTTGAGGGCTCATATTTCCTTTAGGGCCTCAACTCCAACAATTCTTCAACCCCACTGTGACCTGAAGTCCATGAATACTACTCCCTTTCTGTTGTCTCTCACTCTCTTCATGTCCCATGTCCCAATTTTCTACTGTTTCAGCTCAAATTTTACTCTGCATTACTTTAATTACTGTCTTGCATTTTCTAGGCACACATTGCTCCTTTCCCCTTCCTTTGTAATCACTTGGCAAAAGTCTAGCCCAGATTACATTCAACTCTTCATGCACACCTTGCCTAAGCTCACCCAGATGAAAACACAGATGGAGAGAAACACACCATTGTGCTGGCTGGTTTCACTTTATAGCCATGACTACAAACCATGCATGGGTCCTTAGAGCTGCTGAGTAGTCAGATTATGTTTCTGGAGCCCATTCACGTTCCTGTTCTTTTAGATAACCATTTTATACCTTATCTTCTCCCTCATTTTCACTCTCAGCTGATTTTCTTGTTTCTTGTTTCTTTAAGAAAATAGAAGCCATCAGAATGAGACATCCCCATGTCCCCACCATCGCACTGTCAACCTCACATCTGCACTTATCTGCACTCATGTTCTCTGCCTTCATTTCTTTTTCTTAGAATGAACTGCCTGCGCTTCCTGCAGAGTCCAAGCCCTCCCCTTAGGAAGTCGACCGTCCTCTCTTGCCTGCCCAAGGATATCACTCTGGCAGCTCTTCCCCCTCTCCTACATTGTCTGTTGGCCTTTTTGTGTCATACACATAGGCTCTATTTTTTCCCCATCTAAAAAAGAAACTCTTTTGACTCTAGGCCTCTCCAGCTACCACCCTACTTTTCTACTGCTCTTTAGAGAAAAACTCCTCAAAAGACTTATTCTCACATTTCTGCAGGATAACATCACACATTCTCCTAGTTCTATATTCTTCTACTAACTACTAATTTCTTTGTACCATATTTAGTTTTTAAAGAGCTCCTTTCTCTATAAATACTTCATTTCAATGCCAGAGGTCATATCAGATGGAGAATGGCTGGTAGGTGGTTTAAAAACGATTAAAAGAAGAGGAAAAGCAGCCAAATATTTAGAGAAAAGGCGAAGCCATTCCATTCCATCACCTTTGTTCAATTTGCTCTCTACCTTAGATGTGCTCTCTAGCCCATAGCTGAGCTAAAGGTATATTAAGTCTGTCTAACCGGGCTTGAAGGGAAGCTGGAAGACCATTTGTCCTTTTAAATCTCTTTAGTTTGCAATTGTCAGATTCAATTTTGAGGGGAAGAGTTCAGAGCATCATTGAAAGTAAAAAAAGATTGGGGAAAGTGATAGCCACATGATAAATTATATCAAAGTCAAAGTCATCACCCTATGGCAATTTTTGCAACGAAGTATTTTTAGCACTGATAGCTAAAGGGTAGAGCATGTCACAGGGACACCTGTGCAGTTATGCATACTGGCAGGGTTGTAGAGGAACTATTAGAACCCCTGCCTTGTGTATCAATGGCATATTTTATCCATGGGAAGAATTAGCAGATAATATTCACTATAGTGATTAGGAGAGAAGACAGCTTCATCTCCACACAGCTGGAAATGTGTCCTGCCTCAATGTCAATTTGTTTATGCTGTGGGCCAAGTCATGCCCCCATATGCCTGTATTTTCGTATCTCTAACAGATATTAATTGCACAAGATTTGCTGTGCTGTACTTTCGATTAGTCAGAAGTTCGGCCTAATAAGTTATAACTCTGTGTTCTCACTGTGTTAAAGGGATGCTTGTCATTGTATTGTTTTGAAATTGTTTAAAAGATACAGTTAGGGAGGAATAGTCCTTAATTTTTAAAAATCCTTTTAAAGAAATGAGCGGGGCAATTAGATAGCAAAACTGAAAACTTATGGACTTTTATTGTTTAAATTTTAATTACTACGGGAACATAATAGTCATATATTCTTTCGTTCTCTTTTTTTTTTTCCCTTCTTGTTTAAGTTAGGCCAGAGTCCAGTGTTCTTTACATTTTTTTCTTCCCTTTTTTTTTTTTTTTTTTTTTTTTTTTTTTTTTTTTTTTTTTTTTTTGAGACAGAGTCTCGCTCTGTCACCCAGGCAGGAAGGAGCGCAGTGGCATGATCTTGGCTCACTGCAACCTCTGCCTCCTGGATTCAAGCGGTTCTCCTGCCTCAGCCTCCCCAGTAGCTGGGACTACAGCTGTGTACCACCACACCCATATAATTTTTGTATTTTTAGTAGAGACAGGGTTTTGCCATGTTGGCCAGGCTAGTCTTGAACTCCTGATCTCAAGTGATCCACCCACCTTGGCCTCCCAAAGTGCTAGGATTCCAGGTGTGAGCCACCACGCCTGGTCACTTTACTTTTTATTTATTTTTTCTAATTTCAACTTTTATTATGGATACAAGGGGTACATGTACAGGTTTGTTCCATGGGTATATTGCAGCAGGTATGGGCATAGTACCCAACAGGAGTTTTTCAACCCACAGCCTCCTCCCTCTCTCCCCCATCTATAGTCCACAGTGTCTATCATTCCTATGTTTATGTCCACGTGTACTCAATGTTTAGCTCCCACTTATGAGAATGTGTGAGATTTGGTTTTCTAAACCCTGCGCATGTACCCCTGTGTCTAAAATAAAAGTCGAAATTAGAGGAAAAACAAAAAAAGAGTAAAGACTCTGGTCTAACTTAAACAGGAAGAAAAAAAGAATTAAAAATTATATGACTATTATGTGCCCATAGTAATCAAAAATTAAAAAATAAAAGTTGTCCATAGGTTTTCAGTTTTGCTATCTAATTGCTCTGTTTCTATAAGAGGATTTGAAAAGATCAAGGACTATGCTTCCCTAATTGTATCTTTTAAACATTAAGTCACTTAGGGTAATGGCCTGCAGCTGCATCTGTGCTGCTGCAAAGGACATAATTTCATTCTTTTTTATGGCTGCATAGTATTCCCTGGTGCAGATGTACCACATTTTCTTTATCCAGTCCACCACTGATGCGCACTTAGGCTGATTCCATGTCGTTGTTATCACGGAAGTGTTTCAACAAAACTAGGTGAAAAAATATCCCCTAGAATCCCAAGTACAAGGAGAAGAGGACAAACCCCCAATACCACTGACCTGCATGGACTGTATGTGGCGGCAAGAAGCAGAGGGAGGCAAAGGGGGTGACTGAAGAACCAGAGAAGGGGGGAACCCCAAACTATCCAAGAAGTACTCTGCAGAAAGCTTAAATATTGCCTGGAAATGGGCACTTTTATGAATTTCCCACTCTGCTAGGCTCAGTTTTAGATACTAGAGAGGCCACACTGAATGAAATGGGAAAGGTCTCTACTCTTACAGAGCCTATGTCCTAGAAAAGAAACATAGACAAATGATACAATTTCAGACACACAGATGTGCTGAAACAAAGGAAGGCAATAGAAGGAACCCAGGTGGCTGGGTGAGGAAGTTCTGCTTTTAATGAGGAGGTGACATTTAAGCAGACAGGTGAGTGGACCTTAGCAGACCTGATTTAATAAATAGAATGATGAGGATAACTTCGTTGATTATTTGATCCAGGGTTGAACATTATTCACTTAAGTAGTTTAATTATTCTCCTTTATTATCTCATCTTTCAAAATTTTCCTCCATACAATATCAAAGGTTTCCTGTATCCAAAATCAAAATGAGTAATTTTGATGACATAACTGTATGTGGCCTGGATTGTCCTTATTAAAATGAAGTCTGGAAGGGGTCCCAAGGTTGGTGCAGTGGTTCAGCTTTCCTGCAAAGGATCCAGCTCCCTGCACTGTGTCGATGTAGACCCTCAGGTCTGTGTATTTTGGCAGAACGTGGTGGCCATGGTCAGCCAGCAGCATCTCATGTGAGCATATCCTAATATTGGAAGGAAAACAAAGTTCGTCTCTTTTCCCTGTTGTCTCTTCTGTCTCTTAAAAAAAGATTTTAATGAAGAAATGTGCACACATTGTTAAGCATATACAGCTTGATATGTTTTCACAACTGAATGCATCCAGCATGCAAATCAAAAAGCAGAATATCATTAGTACCTAAGAAGTCTCCCATATGCCCCTTTTCAATCACTACCTTCTCCAAATGTAGTTAGTTGCATGATTTTAAGTTTCTAACATCTTAGATTAGTTTCAGCTATTTTAACTTTTTGAACTTTAAATGGAACTTCACACTATGTACTGTCTCATGTTGGCTTCTTTTACTCATTGTTTGTGGGATTCACAGCCATTTTTGTGAGTAAATTATTATTATTGCTCCATAGTATTCCATTGTCCATTCTACTTGATTTTATATATATATATATGTATATATATATACACACATACATACATATATATATTTTCCTTTTAGAGATGGAGTCTTGCTCTGTCACCAGGCTGGAGTGCAGTAGCACAGTCTCAGTTCACTGCAACCTCCACCTCCTGGGTTCACGTGATTCTCCTGCCGAGTAGCTGGGACTACATGCACGCACCACCACACCCAGCTAAATTTTGTATTTTTAGTAGAAACGGTGTTTCACCATGTTGGCCAGGATGGTCTCGATCTCTTGACCTCATGATCCACCCGCCCAGGACTCCCAAAGTGCTGGGATTACAGGCATGAGCCACCGCGCCCAGCCCATTCTACTTGGTTATCATTTTAAACAGTAACCAGTTTGGGATTATGAGTAGTGCTGCGGTGAGCATTCTAGTACATGTCTCTTGGTGACCATATATACACATTTATTTTGCATATATAGACAGTTTCAAGAGAGAAGACTTTCTTGAAGTCCTGTATCTAATTTCCTCTCAAGTCTTCTTGGTCAACATTAGGTCACATGCCCTTCCTATTTGCAGCAGAATCTGGGAAAGAAAATATCTAAGAATGTGCTGTTAAATGTTCAACAACTAGCTCTTAGCAGGAGGGTTGGGCAGGGGGAAGCAAGGAGAGGGTGGCTTGATGGCAGGAGGGCTGATTCGTAGCATTTGCAGTTTCTTGATGTGAATACTCCCATCATGGCCAATTTTAAGCTACCAATGTTATATTAACCACATTGCAAAAACAGCTCTCATAGAATTAGTGTAAACCAGCTCCACGATGACGATGCCACAGAAAATAGCTAATATTTTCACTTTTTATAATTGGAATTTGGCTCTGCCAGAAAAAAAAAAAAAGGAGGCTAGAGAGGGATAGGAAATGTTGTTCCATAGGCAATCAGTATTTTTCACGAATTATTGAGTTACTACCACAAATAAATTAATAAACTACTATCCTAACCCAAAGATTGTTCTTATAAATTTTAGATTATTGGTGAAAGTGAAAACTGGCTTTTAGATACTGTTAAGATAGGCTAGATTTATACTATTTATACTGTGGTTAAAAAAAAAATCCCCAAATTCTAGCAGTTCACACATAGGAGTTTATTTTTCACTCATGCAAAGTCCACTACAGGTCAAGAAACTCTCCAGTGCAGCTGTTCTTCATGCAATGATTTAGTAACCCAGACAGCTCATTATTTCAACACTCAGTCTCCATGGTCACCGCTGGAGCGAAGGAGACAGGTGAGAGTTATACAAGTGCTTGTAATACCTCCAGTGCAAGAGTGATTTATCAGTTCCACTCATAGGTCATTGCTAGGTACTGGGTCCCTCCCAACTGCAAGGACAATTGGTAAATCTGTGGGTATATGATGTACTGTAAATATCTCTGCCACAGAGACCATCCACTCAGAGCCATCTGTTATTTTTCAAAGGTCCTAAAACGTGCCTTTAAACTTATTTAATTCTATGCATTTCCACCCTCACATATATCCCGTTACTCTAGAAAAATAACCACAACTGTATTCTTGGTTATCCACCAGTAATGCATTATCTCAGAAAACAGAAGAAACTTTCTTAAGCAATAACAAGATCAATCCTAATTAAGACTCTTTCTATATAAGAGTTAATTGGGTTTTATATTGGACTCTAATCTCCAGTATAGGTAATACCTTCAGCCATAATGCTTATTTTACCATCACCATAGTAATAATTGATGTAGGCAAGAGTCATCAACAGATGCTAAAACCACTGGGCTAAAGGTCTCTGAGAGAGAGAATATTTACATAGGCTTCAAAGTGTCACCCACAGAGTATTTATTACTTACAAAGGGGAAAAGGTAGCATTAAAATGGAGAGATTTGGCAGACATTGCCTCTTCCAACTGATCAAATTTAATATTGCCAGTAATGGGGCAAACTAAAACCATGTGCCCCATACGATACAGTGAGAAAGGGACCTAATGTCATCTATACAGTATGCCTACCAACACTGTTAAATATGAACATACTCTTAAGAAAGAACTCAGACAAATCCTAATTTAGAATTGTTTTGAAAAATCTCAGCTGTACTCTTTTAAAATGTCAATGTCATGGAAGCCAACACAGTGTCCTTGATGAAAGGAGATCAAGAATGATGATGACTAAATGCAGTGTGTGATTCTGGTTCAGATCCTGGAAAATGAAACTGTAAAGGACATTATTGGTTTAGGGTGGAGATTTTGATTATAGACTATATATTTGATAATAATATTGTATCAATGTTAAATTTCCCAAATGCAATTAGTATGTCCTAGTTATACAGGAGAATGGGTTTGTCTTATGAGAAATGTGTTGATTAGTGGTGAAGTGTCATACCTGCAGATATGTTCAAGTGATTCAGAAAAAAAGGATATGTGTATATTTATATGTGTATGTGTGTGTAAGTATACGTGTAATTATATGTACATATAAACACAATATACACACATACAGAGAAAGCAAATGTGGCAAAATGTTAATCTTTGAAGAATCTAGGTGAAGGTTGTCTGGGCATGAATTCTTCTACTCTTGCAACTTTTCTTCAGTTTGAAATGTTTCAAAATAAAAAAAAAAATGGGAAAATACTGTTTGTTCCATTTTTCCTGCAGTTTTGCAACTCAATTCACTCTGTCTTATTTTGCTAAGACATCAGTCTTCTTGGGACCAATTTCACTGTGTTGCTTAATCTGCCCTGTTTAGTCATCAGATGAGAGTTGAGCTTCAAGATTCTTTTTTCTTTTTTGTTTTTCATTTAACAACTTATTGGTTTATGTGTCTGTATCAGTTAGGATAAGCTAGGTTTTTTAAAAGCTACTTTTTTGCAGTATGGTTGCCATGTAAAAAGCTATACATATTTAATGTATACAACTCAGTGAATTTGGGGGTAAGTATATACCTGTGAAGACATCGCCACCATTAAAGATGTAGGCATATCCGTCAACTCTCAAAGTTTCCCCTCACCCTGCCACTCTTATTATAATTTCATGTGTGTGCATGTGTGTATGTGTGATAAGGACACTCGCATTCTACCCTCTTGGTACAATATAGTATTGTTAACTATAGGTACTATGCTATATAGTAGATCTACAGAACCTATTTATCTTATATAAGTAAAACTTTGAGCCCTTGACCATTGCTTCCCCATTTCGCCTTCCCCTCAGCCCCTGGCAATCAGAATTCTACCTTCTGCTTCCATGATTTTGCCTACTTTAGATTCCACATATAAGTGAGATCATACAGTATTTGTCTTTCAGTCTCTGGCTTATTTCACTTAGCATAATGTCCTCTAGATTCATCCATGTTGTTGCAAATAGCAGGATTTGTTTCTTTTTTTAAGGCTGAAAATATTTCATTATATATGTACACCACAGTTGAAAATCCACTTTCCTGTTCATGGGCATTTAGGTTGTTTGCATATCTTGGCTACTGTGAATAATGCCACAGTGAACAAGGGAGCACAAGTGTCTCTTCAGCATCCTGATTTGAATTTCTTGGGATAAATACCTAGAAGTGGGATTGCTGGGCCACACGATAATTCTATTTTTAATTCCTTGAGGACCTTCCCTTACTGTTTTCCATAATGGATGTACTAATTTACCTTCCCATGAATGATGTACCAGAGTCCCATTTTTTCTACATCTTTACCAAAACTTATTATTTGTTGTCTTTTTTATAGTAACCATTCTAACAGGCATAAGGTGATATCTCATTGTGATTTTGATTTGCATTTCTCTGATGATTAGAGATGTCAGGCACCTTTTAATGTAGTAGGCCATTTGTATGTCTTCTTTGGAGATATATCTGTTCGGGTCCTTTCTGTGGCCATTTTTAAATCAGGTATTTGTTTTATTTTATTTTGCTATTGAGTTGTCTCAGTTTGCTATAGATTTTGGATGTTAATACCTTATCAGATATAAGATTTGCAACTATGTTCTACTATTCCATAGGTTGTCTTTTCATTTTATTAATTATTTCCTTTGCTGTGCAGAGGCATTTTAATTTGATGTAGTCTCATTTGTTTATTTTTGCTTCTGTTTTCTATGCTTTGGGTGCTATATCCAAAAATTTACTGCCAAGACCAATGTCAAAGAACTTTTTCTCTGTGTTCTTCTAGGAGTTTTATATCTTCAGGTGTTACATTTAAGTCTTTAATCCATGTTAAGTTGATTTTTGTGTGTGGTGTAAGAGAAGGGCCCAATTTTATTATTTTATATGTGAATATTCAGTTTTCCCACCACTGTTTATTGAAGAGGCTGTTCATTCCCCTTTTTGTATTCTTGGTGCCCTTGCCAACAATTATTTGACTTTATATGCGTGGGTGTATGTCTGGGTTTTTCATTCTGTTCAATTGGTCTATGTTTTTTTTCTTTTTAAATTTTCCTGTGCAAAAGAATTCTCAACAATTTATATGACTACTCTATATTTAAGGAGGTGGAGTATGACTCCCAGTCCATTTTTTAAAATTTGTTGTATGCATTTAAAATATACAACGTTATGGGAGATGTATAGATGGTAAAATGATTACAATAGTGAAGCAAATTAATATATACTTCATCTCGCATAGTTACCCACTTATGTGTCTATTTTTATGCCAGTGTCATGCTGTTTTGATTACTATAGCTTTGTAATATAATTTTAAATTGGGAAGTATGGTGCCTCCATCCTTGTTCTTCTTGCTCAAAATTGCTTTGGCTATTTGGGGTCTTTGTGGTTTCACATGAATTTTAACGCTGCCTTTTCTACTTCTGATGTTACAATTTGCATCTATAGATTGTTCGGGGTAGAATGAACATTTTACCAATATGAATTATTTCAATCCATGAACACTGAATATCCTTCCATTTATTTACATATTCTTTAATTTCATCAGTGTTCTGTAGTTTTTTGTGTACAGATATTTCAAGGGCAGGGATTCTTAATCATCACCACTTGATTTTAAAGGGGCCTGTAAAACAGGAAAGAGCCCACCCAGAAGCAGAGATGACCTTCTGTGTGTTTGGATTGGACATTCAGTTAATACAGCATCATGCCTGGAAGATAATATTTATTTTTCCTTGAAAACAGTGGGATCAAGAAAGCAAAGCTAAAGATAACTTTCTCCTTTTAAACTTCTGTTGGGTTAGATTAGCCTGTGGTATTAGATACAAACATATTTGTCTACTCTGAAATGACGCTAGTGATACTTTATATGCTTATGCTGTAAGGAAAGTTACTTAGCATAATCTGTAGTGTTAAATGAATGTGCTGCCTTCTTAGAACAGGCCCTGTAATTTTGTGAGTAGAGTACCAATGTTTCACTTTGGGAGGCTGAGGCAGGCAGATCACTTGAGGTCAGGAGTTTGAGACCAGTTTGGCCAACATAGTGAAACTTTGTCTCTACTAAAAATACAAAAAAATTAGCTGGGCATGGTGATGCATGCCTGTAGTTCCAGCTACTCAGGAGGCTGAGGCACGAGAGAATCACTGGAACCAGGGAGGTGGAGGTTGCTGTGAGCTGAGATCGTACCATTGAACTCCAGTCTGGGTGACAAAGTAAAACTCTGTCTTAAAAAAAAAAAGAATATAAATGTCAAATGAATTTATATAGATGATGAACTTCAAAAAGAAGCTAAACTCAAATATACACTTTTTTCTCAACCATCAAAAACTTGAAATTCTCTGTTGAGAACTTCTGGGATCTTTTCTAACCATTCTGTCAGGAGCAGCTCAATAGATTTGTAGAATTAATGTCGACACTTCACGCCTTTTATGAGTCCCTATCCAAATGGGAAAACAGCAGATTTGTATCAGACAGTTTTGCTGAGAATTGAAAACAAGAGCCATTTTTTGGCTGTTAACCAGAATGAATTGATCAAGTCGATTGTTTAGCCCTCAATACTGGAACTCTTGATGAATAGCATGGACAACTAAATGATAAAGTTTCAAGATTTTTTCACTATTTTGTCATTGTCCTAAAAGCCTGGAATAAGCTTTTTAAGTTTCTGTCTCTTTTGTTTTGGCTCTAATTTTGACATCCCCCCACAAAACAAAGTAGTCCTTCAGTTATTGAAAGCCATTATGATTTGCAGTATATATGTCTCATGTTGCTATAACACTCTGGTGGTCGCAGCTACCCAATAACATCACATGGGAAGGACAGCTACATGGTTCAATTTAATTACAAATATTTACACACTTTCAATATAAGCCCTGGAAAAAATTAGCGTAGGGGGACCCCTCCCAGTAGGATAGCAGCTTATCATAGCTCAAAGCTGCATTCTTTCCTAAAAGGTTTTATTTGACTAAATGGCTGACAGGTGGATACTGAATAGAGAATGAGATAGTTGGTATATGTTACGACTTGAATGTAACCCTAGACACAGAGTTTAAAATAGTCTCCTGGTGTCATATAGGGACTTGTTCCCCATGACCCAACATTCCTGAGACCAGGCAACATTCTCTTCTTGCCTCCAGGGAGTCATTTCTCAGCTGGGTTTGGGTAAACATTGTGGGTTTCAAAAAAGCCACATGCATGGGACAAGCAGAGCCTCCATTTTCGACCTTGTACCACAGGCATCACCAACGACTCAAGATGTAACATTGTTCAGAGCAGGGCTACTCAAAGTGAGGATCCCTTTCCTTCACCTGGGAGCTTGATAGAGATGTAAATTCATGGGCTCCTCACCTACAGACTCTGAATCACTGGGGTGGGGCCAGAAATCTGTGTTTTAACAAGCTCTCCCTTAAATTCTGTGAAATATCACAACTTTAGATTTCCCATAGGTGTGAGGCAATAGCAGACATTAGCTGAATGCTTCTCAGAAGATGATCATGATCATCTGTTCACCATGCCAAATAAAAGTTTCCCATTAAGCGAACAGATGAAACTTATCTATAGCATACGATAAGAAACAGGTTCTGACAAATGTAAATGTGCTACAAAGTAATTTTATTAAAACATGGTGTTATCAGATGTTTAGCAGTGAAAAGAGATAGTAAAATTAAAAAGCACAGCTACATTCTGCATCATCTTACATAACTCGCTACCCTTTCAATTAATATTTTTTCTGGATTTGTTATCTTGTGGGACATAGTGTCAAGTGAAATCTTCCTTATTTGATTGTGTTCTCATACTGAATGCTTGCTTGCTTTCTCAGTAAGAGTTCCTAGGAGCCAAGCAAAGATTACATTAGTGTGTAATTCCTCCAGGGACTGTGTTGTGGCTGGAGTCACAAGGGGTTCTGTCCCCTTTGGAGAGCAGACCTGGAACTACACTCAGTGGGCTCTGAAACCTGAGTCCCAGGGCCTGTTTTGTTGATAAAAACTTTGCTGCCTTTCTTTCCTTAGACCTTGGTCTCCAGGAAGAAGACAAAGTAGACAATTTATAAAGAAGGGAACCTATGGATGTCATAGAGGCATTTCTTGTCCTTACTGGGGCAGGGACATAAATAGAATACATTTTATTTCTATAAGCTGTTATGTTCATTTTAGTTCCAACACATTTAGTGGTGAACTGGTAAATATTTAACAACCTACACTCCAAGGGGGAAAGCCCCGAATTTTAGCTTTGGCAAGTTTTCAAAATCTACATACCATGGCCAATTTCAAGCTACCAATGCAATGTCACAAAGTCACTGTAGTGGGGCTGAAACAAGAGGCTGCAATTGTCTGTCACTATTCTATGCGAGCTGCCTTCAGCATACCACTACCCAAAGTACTCCCTTCCAGGTACTCACTGAGATAGAAGATGGGAATTGAGCTAGCCCATTGCGGGCATGGATAGGAAGGAGAAATCACTATTGTTGCACAGGCTTGGCATGTGGAGAGATCTGTTGGTGTTCAGTACAGGAGAAAACATGCATGTGTTTGGTGCCACTCCCTTCTATGCTAATATTTTGGCCACCTGTGTTGGGGAGGTAAAATGCTGGACTCTATGCTTCTGTTAACAGCACGATGAGTTCGCCACAAAGCAGAAGGCTAAAAAGGACATCCATACCTCAGATCTTCAGATAAATGACTTAGCAATACTATTATTCCCTGCTAAAGCTGCCTCAAGAGCAAAAGCAGGCATGCACACAATTCTTTGTTGCCCTAGAAAGTATCGCATACATTTGCTATTGTAGGCAAGGATAAAAAAGCTTGCAATCCAAATGAGGCTACGTAGTAGCTCCCAAGGGCAGCATAACTTCTGAAGCAAACTCCTTCTGCAAAGAATCTTGTTATTTATATACCAAGAGCAACAAACATCCATATTTACCTTTGTCTGTACCCGAATTCAACATTTGATTGTTCTTGTCACTGTGGGGCTTGGTGTCTAAAACACTGTAATGACAGGTTATGCAGGGTGAAATAATAAAGAGTGGGTGCATTTTATTCTATTACTACCAAAGTATTTTGAAAGAAGAGGAAGAAAATTCAAGTAAAAGTTTAAAAATAGAACAGCATGAAGGAGGTCAGTATACATGTGCATAAAAGTGTTCTTGGAAGACCTGGAATATGGAACATTTCATTAACATATTCATCAGTACATGGTTGTTGAAATCAGGCCATTTTATGAGGGAGAAAATGTTGAAGCGCCTGACCTAAGGATTCAAGTCCATGCTGAAATATGACAAAACCCTCTACTGAATCTCAGAATCTCAAACTCTGGTATTTCTTTTAAAAATCCAGAGCTTCCCAAACAAAATCAAAGAAGAGGATGGAGCTTTAAAGTCTTACTAAAGACGGGGCTGAGTGGAAACCAATAAAATATCTAGAGTGGGGTTAAAGTCTGTATTTGATCTGATTAAATCTAACTTTTATATTTTCTTTTTATATTCATCATATTTTATTTTCAACCTATCTTGGATAAAGCAGGAAAATAGGTCTGATAGTCATAAGGATATCCCTACACTTTGGCTTTAAGAAGTTGTTAGGTTTGGCCGGGCGTGGTGGCTCACGCCTGTAATCCCAGCACTTTGGGAGGCCGAGGCAAATGGATCATGAGGTCAGGAGATCGAGACCACAGTGAAACGCTGTCTCTACTAAAAATACAAAAAATTAGCTGGGCGTGGTGGCAGGTGCCTGTAGTCCCAGCTACTTGGGAGGCTGAGGCAGGAGAATGGCGTGAACCCGGTAGGCGGATCTTTCGGTGAGCAAAGATTCTGCCATTGCACTCCGGCCTAGGTGGCAGAGCACGACTTTGTGTCATGTCTCCAAAAAAAAAAAAAAAAAAAAAAAAAAAAAAAAAAAAAAAACAAAAAACAAGTTGTTACGTTTATGAGGACTTGTAATAAAACTCCTTGATGAATTAATTAAAAGATGTGGAATATATGTAATACAGGTGTTTTTTTTTTTCATGTTGTCTTAATTTGGGTTGTTCCAGTAAACCTTGAGAAAGCATTCTAACACTTTATTGAGGAAGTAACCCCAGGAAATACCTGGGAGAGGAGAAATGAGACAGGGAAGGGAAAGGAATTCTGTGAAAAGTGTGTTTTCAAAAGTGAGTTGCCATTATGGACAACTGGTGCTCAATCCTGCTGGGGAACTGTAGGAGACATTGTAGAACATGCCCCTGAATTGTCCCAAGCAAAAGGCAAGAAAGCTGGTGTAACCAGTAGCTCTCTTTCTGCCATAAGTTAAAAACTGCTCCCAGAGTCATGAACTGTTTGACACTACTGACTTGCCCTGCACTAGGGCTAGGTGAGTTCTTAGAGTAAGATAAAAGCCCTCTGGTAATAAGTAACAGATGTTTGCAATAAGGGGCCTTTGCTGTGTAGAGAGAGGACATTCCTTAGTTCAGCACTGTCCAAAAAATTTAATGTGAGCCACTAACATAAGCTACATATGTTGTTTTAATATTTTCAGGAGCCAATTTAGATGTAAAACGACACAAGAGAAATTAATTTTAATAATATATTTCTTAACCCAGTACATCCAAAATATCATTTTCACATGTAGACAATGTAAAAAGTGTTAATGAGGTATTTTACTTTTGTCCCAGAACTTTGAGATTTAGTGTGTATTTTACAACACATTTCATATTTCAACAGACTAGCCACTTTTCAAGTGCTCAACAGCTGCCGGGATAGGGGGTGGGGGTATGTGGCTACTGCATCAAACAGTGCAGTTGTAGGGGAATGCACTTGTGCTTGCTTTGCTATTTACTGGATTTGGGGCATGTGTCCCAGTTACCCTCTGGGCTACCCTGAAGTCCAGCTCCACCATTGCATCAGAGAACCAGATATGTAGATACATTTTTTGGCTCAATCAATGCTTTACTTTCTCAACTAGATTGTGCTCCTCTGATTTCTGGAGACATAAAACCTGGAAAATATTATCTTCCACATATTTTATAGAATATTAACATTAGTATTTTGAAAACTGACATTTTCAGTGTCTTCACAAATGCATTGCTGCTGTTTTTATTAGTATGAGTTTGGGATTTAATTAGCACAAATTCGGTCCTCACTTACTCTCTTTGTTTCTCCCTTCACCCACCAAATACTTATTGAACACTTCCTGTGGGCCAGCACGGCCCTGTGGCCCCTCAGTGATGAAACAAAACCCTGTCTTCATGGAGCTATGTTTCCGTGATGGGGAAGGCAGACAGTAAACAGAATATCATATCCATATATAAGAGCCATGAAGAACAAGTTCTTGGCAAATTGTTTCTACAATGGGTTGCCAGGCTTTCTGCAATGGGTTGCCATCTTACTTTAATCAAATGCCATATGGAAAAACAAATAAGTTGGATAGTGGTTATTGGTTTTAAAAGAGGATTTCTCACTTTTCGGTACGTTTCATCTCAGGGTTCCTTTCATGAGAGCCTTGATTTGGATTCTTCTCTGAACTCATTTACAGGAGACTTTTTAGGAACTGAACTGAATTATAAAATGAGTTGAAGTATGTCCAGTTAAGAGGATTGTGTACACACACTGCCGTATTTTGCATCTCTGCATGCCTAATTTAAGGGCAGCTCACACCTCTTCCCCACAGGCTGTCAGATGCATGGCTGAATCACGCTTTGTGTCATCTTCGTGGCATAAACTTTACAGACCTTTGAAAACTAGCTCCCAGCAGGGCAGGTCAAAGACTGTGTCTTTGTGTATCTCCAGTGGAACCCTATGAGGCATTTATTTGAGTTGCTAATGTGAATGAGGCTGTGATCTCTCTATTAATTAAGTCTGTTTTATTCATTGGGTGAAATGTGAAAGCATTTAATAATTTAAAGACTTGATGTTTTCAAAGCAGACTTTTGAGGTTCAAGACACTAAAAAAAGGTTAACTTGAAGCAATGGCACTTGTGAAGATTTTACGGCAGCTGATTGCACATGCAGGATATTTCTGGAGTCATATATTATACCAGAAAGATTCTTTCAGGAGGATTTAACTGCCTGAGTATAATAAATAGAGTGTTTTATTACATAATAATTGCCTTTAATGAGTATGGGTATTTCATTTGGCTATTGAAATCATGCTAATGTAACTGTAATTGAAAAGATTACATTTACTTTTTAAACATCTTTGTTAACACATCAGATTGGGTCAGCTGATGCAGTCCTTAAAATCATATGTTTTATTTTCACAGATTTTATTTTTGGGGGTTTTTTTCCTTTTAACTTTTTTTTTTTTTTTTTTTTTTTTTTTTGAGGCAGAGTCTCGCTCTGTTGCCCGGACTGGAGTGCAGTGGCCAGATCTCAGCTCACTGCAAGCTCCGCCTCCCGGGTTTACGCCATTCTCCTGCCTCAGCCTCCCGAGTAGCTGGGACTACAGGCGCCCGCCACCTCGCCCAGCTAGTTTTGTATTTTAGTAGAGACGGGGTTTCACCGTGTTAGCCAGGATGGTCTCGATCTCCTGACCTCGTGATCCGCCCGTCTCGGCCTCCCAAAGTGCTGGGATTACAGGCTTGAGCCACCGCGCCCGGCCGCCTCTTGAAACTTTTTAAGACATTTCCCGATAGACAAAGGTAGTTGAGTTCCTTTCTGTATAACTTATTGAAGCTGCCTTTGCAAAAATTTCAACAGGGAGAAAATTGTGACAGTGAAAGAAATCTGACCTAACCAACTCCATCTTGCTTATAACCTCCAAACTGTCCTTGTTCATTCCTGGACACGGGCCTAACTTTGGGAGGAACTTAGTTTATAGTCTAACTTTGAAACAAAGATGACAATAACCCTTTTCTAAAACAAACCTCCTTCTTGCCTATGAACAAGACTGCCTTTGTAGAACTCATATATTAACCACAAGATTATAAATTATGGTTTAGGAGTCATGAAGCTAGAGGCCGCAAGATTCTAAACCTCCCCAGTTGCTCCTAGGGATAACACGTCTCTATCGTCAAACCTAAGACTGGTGCTCAAGATATTTTTCAGACCTTGCACTCAATGGATCACCTGGCACCACCCAAATCAGTAAACTAGTTCATCTGGTCTTGTGGCCCCACCCAGGAATAGACTCAACAGAAGAGGACAGCTTTGATGTCCTATAATTTCATCTCCAACCCGACCAGTCATCGCTCCCCACTCCCTGGCCCCCTACCAGTCTCCAAATTTTGTTTGGGTTCCTTAAGAAACCCCAGTCTCCAAATTTTGGGGGAAACCGATTTGAGTAACAATAAGGTAAATTAAACTTTTTCTCTATTGCAATTCCCCGTCTTGATAAATCCATGGTTGTATTAATATCTGGGCAGCGGGCAAAATGAACTCAGTGGGCAGTTACATTATTTCCTGGTTTTCAATGGTTGCCAAAAAAGAAAAACCTGACGCTGACTATCTTAAGCAAAAATAAACTTTCTGAAAAGCTGTGGGACCGAGAGAATTGATCAGAGCCTTGAGTACCAAACTTTGCAAAAAGGCATCTTAGGTAGGAGCCGCTAGATGCAGACCTGAGATGGAGATTCTTTGTGCAAATGACTTACTGAGGGAATGCTCTCTGGAGAAAACTGTAAAGGAGTGAGGAAAGCTGGATAGGCAGGAGAAGCCAAGCACAAAATAAGGGTTCAGGTGAACTCTAGCCTCAGCTGGATCCATGGGGCGCGCTGGAGCTTAAATAATAACATCAGAGAATTATTTCACCTTGAGTCTAAGGGCAGCCTCGGTTTGCTTCTGTGTCAGTCAGTCACTGGCTGTGGACTGCCCCTGGGTGGAACATAACCTGCAGGTAGCAGTATGCACATATGGTGGCTTACTGGGGCTGTGAGGGCAGGGGTGAGGGAACCAGATTTGTAGCACTTGCCAATTTCCATGGTGTAAATACTCCCACCTTGACCTATTTCAAGCTACAAATGTGAAGTTACTAAATGTGGAGTTGGGAAGAAGTGTGCACAATACACTCTTGAGAGCCAGTCTGAGCTGGATTTAGCAAATCACTTCTCCCACGCATCTCCTAGAGATGGGGCTACTTTCTGATAAGGGCAGTTCTTTGGAGTATGGGGGCAACTGTAAGGTTTTAGCAGCCAACACTCACAGCAGCTGGGGATGGGTGCACTGGGCCACTAAGGAAGATCCAGGAAACTATGAGGAGCTGACTTGTCCTCAGGGATCGTGGTGAGCCTTACACAGTAGCAGCAACTCCCACAGCTGCTGGCCTCCTCCTTTGTTATCTGATAACTGCTCTCGCATCACTCACTCAAAATTCAAAATTCAAGGTCCTGAAACAAGGGCAAATTTGATTCTGCCCAATGTACCCTCTGGTTGTACCAGGAAAATCTGAGGGAAGATTTGGTCCATTGTGATTTGTGTTAGAAGGCAAGCACTAACTCCCACCGAAACCACATAAAATGAGGAGAATGGTGATTCCCAAAAGGGAGACTGGGAACTCTTACTGATGGGAAGTGGAGGCTGCATAGCATCAATAGCAAATATTTACTCCATATGGATAGAGGTTGGCAGAATTGGAACAAAAGGAACTAACATTTATTGAGGTTTTTTGTTTGTTTGTTTTTGCTTTTTGTGACAGGGTCTCGCTCTGTCACCCTGGCTGGAGTGCAGCGGCATGATCATAGCTCCCTGCAGCCTTGGACTCCTGGGCTTACAGGATCCTCCTGCTTCAGCCTCCTGAGTAGCTGGAACTACAGGCATATGCCCTCATGCCTGACTAAGTTTTTAGTTTTTTATAGATGGGGGAGTCTCACTTTGTTGCCCAGACTGGTCTCAAACTCCTGGCCTCAAGCCCTCCTCCTGCCTCAGCCTCCCAAATTCTGGGATTAAATGCATAAGCCACCATGCCCAGCTTGGGTATTTTTTTTTACTTCAACATCAGTACTACTTCTTTTCCAGCAATTGTTTAGCTATTCCATATTCTGTGGCAGAAATGTTGGTTGCTTCCCCACCACACTTTCTTCCAAAACTTCCTCCTTGACGGCAGAATCCTGATAACTAACATTAAGAAAGTTAAAATGCTAGCTATTGATTTTTCCAGCACCTTTTCCACACAGAGCACAGGCACATGACTCAATTCTGACCATGGGTCCTGAGGGGAGGTCTTTTGGGAGGTGCGTGTTCTAGGACAGATTTGTCTCCCTTATGAAAAGAGAGACATGGATAAAGGGAAAGTCCAACCTCTTTTCTTCCTGCTCTGAGTGATGTCATGTTAGAGCATGATACTTGGAGTTGTGGCAGCTATCTTGAGATAATGAGGAAAAACCCGAAGAAATCACAGAAAAGCTGACTTGTAGCCCTGACACTGTATTGTTAGTTTAACTCTGAAACCTTATCTTTTTTGGTGTTATTGTTCCATGAAATCTTAAAACTTCTATTGTTTACTTTTTTGGATTGGGGCTCAGTTACTTGATATACTTATTCTTTTTTTTTTTTTATTTCTCTTGTATCTATCTTTTTTTAAAATTATTATTATTATACTTTAAGTTCTAGGGTACATGTGCATAACATTTACTTTTCACAATATGCTGGGAGGAATATATTTTTATTTTTCTTACACATATGTGAAAAGTGAGGCAAAATCATTAAATAACTTGACTGAGGTATGTAAGACATTCAAACTTTTGTCTGACTCCAAAGTCTACACCAAGCGGGTTTTCTAAATATCAATAACACTTCACATTTACCATGTTCTGTATGATGCTGTCCTCTGTCAGTTCTTTTTTTCTACTTTGATTCTACTCACATCCAATCAGTTAGTGCAGTGAACCTGAGTTATTCAGAAGTTATTCTCATCGAGCTACCAGGCTAGAGGTAAGGATCGCATCCCGTTAGCAAGAAAACCGTCTCGGAAAGTAAGGAAACAACCCATGAATATCAAATGCCATTAGAAGAGTTCCAAACGAGAGTGGAGCGGCCACTCCCAACTCGAGCTCTGATTAGCTGTGACCCGGGTGGGAGAAAGGCTGATTCATGGGTGAGAGTTTCAGGTTCTAGTGTGGCATGGTCTTCACTGCTCAGTACTTCTCAATGTTCTTGAAGAAATGGTTAAGGTGAGGAAGTTTCGGTACTTGATGAGAAAGCTCTCACTTTTATAGAAAATTCAGTGCACCAGAATGGCAATTAATTACTCAGGGACACCAGCGTTTGGAAGGTTTCTTGTACCTGAACACAAATTCTGTAAATGCCACCTTCTCCTCTGAGTTTTGCTCTTGGTTATGTTTTCATTGCAGACTTAAACATTTCTCTTTTCTTTTCTACAGTAGTCCAGATTATTTAGGTAGAAAGCAGAGCAGCAGTTACCCCCTCTGAGCACATGCCCAAATATGGTATTAAGACAACTTTAGGTAACATCAGTGATATGACAGTTGTTAACATGAAAAGGAAAAGACATTGGAAAAGGCATTGTCAAGCACATGACTGAAACATCTGGGGCTAGAGTCTGAGTCACATGGAGAAGATATTCAAAGGAGAGTGTGATTTTTATGTGCCCACTGCCCCACGAGCTGAGGGTACAGTAGTGTGTCCCCTCTCACCCCCTACATCCTAAGATTAGAATGTGGCTCCTTTTTCTTCATGCCCTTTCTTTCTGCCTTTCTTTGGGAAAGTTGGTAAGAATCTAACTTTTCCTCAATTCCTTTTTATTTATTTTATGGGACTAAACTAAGACTGATACTCAGATTAGACTGAGACCTAGACTAGAGTGAGACTTTGAGATTTAACTTTGGAATTTTCCTTGGCTTTATGTTGTATCCCATGTAAATTATTGATGGATGGGAAAGGTAAAAGACTGTGAGCCTGTCTATTTTCTAGGCATTATGCTAGGTGGAATGTGGTGGTGGGGGGCCCTAATAAACACAGGATTCTTCCTTTGTGGATATGTGATGTCAGAGTTGGGAGATTTGTTGATGCTATACTATTTTTAGAGATGAGTAAATTATGTTGCAGGGAAAGGAAGTGAGCTGGTCAAGGGCACGTTATGGCCCAAGTGCTTGTCTCTCTGGTCTTCTTCCAGTGTTCTTTCTCCTGCAACAGTCTACAGATGAGCACCTACTTGGGATCATGTTTTCAGTAGGCTTTGACAAAATATAAGAAATATATTTTGCTCTTTGTTAGCTTTTTGATTAGGATTTCCCTTGATGGGATATCACATTTCATACAATGATGGGATTAGGAGAGGAATATGAGTATGAGTGAGCATGTGTGTATGTATAATGTCCTTGCTTGGTAACATAAGAAGTTAAAACTGTATGTTAATTGGCCCCAAGAATTAAGAAAAAAATACTCCTCTGTGAAACTCTATATACACTCCTGCATTCTTACTTGGCATTATCAATGTGAAGCTTAAATAATAGGAATTTATCATATAGTTCATTGTCAGAAGTCTCAATATAGACCCAACCTCAAACAATACATTATACTATATGCTCAAGTAGCATGGCCTTTTTCTGATGATAATAAATCTTAACCAAGAAAACAAATGCAAACTTTCTTAAGTAGGGTATTGCACTTTTATAAGTTATATAGAGTAAATATACTTGGTTCTTTACTTTCTCATTGTAACAATAGATTATTGCTATGTAACACACAACTTCAGAATTTAGCAATTTAAAACAACAAGCATTTATGTCGCTTATTGGTCTGCAGGTTGTCTGAGGAACTATTGTGCCTGTAGGCTGAGCTGAGTTGTTGCCAGCTGGTTGGCTCATGTGTGTGAGGTCCGCTGGAGATCAGCTTGGGATTGGCTGGTCTGGCTCGCCCTCTTCTCAGATGGCTAGAACTTCTGGGATAACTGAGGCCATTTTCTATGTAGTCTGTCATATTGCAGAAGGCTTGTTCTCATGCCAGTGACAGGGTTCCAAGCGAGATTGGAAGCTACAAGGCTTCTTGAAGCCTGGCCTCAGAACTTTTGGGGTGCTTCTGCATCCTTCAATTGGTCAAAGCAAGTCACATATCCAAGCCCAGATTCAAGTCATGGGGACAACAGCTCCACCTCTTGATGGGAGGGGTTGTGAGGTCACATTGGAAGGGCTTGGATACAAGGAGGGATGGCAAAATGTGGTCATTTTTGCAGTCTGCCTCATACTGATTTCCCATGTTAAATCAGTAATTCTTACATGTTTTATCATTCAATTTCCTCAGTCTTATTTTTAAATGTTTTTAATTGATAAGTACATATTTATGGGCCATGTGTGATATTTTGATGCATGTATACAATGTGTAATGATCAAATCAGAGTAATAGGATGTATACCATCTCAAAAATTTATCATATCATTAAATTTTTTAAAAAATTCATCTACCTCTTACCGCTGCTAATGCAAGCTACCATTATCTCTCCCCTGGTAGACCACAGTAACTCCGTAACTTATCTCCCCACTTCCACTCTTGGCCATCCCTAATCTGTTCTTCACACAGTAGGCATGATGATCTTTTGAAAATATAAATAAGTTTCTGCTTCTTGCTCTTAGAATAAATCTATGCTCCTTTCTGAGGCCTAAGAGTTGCCACAGTGATCTGCCCCTTGCCCAGCTCTAGCTGGTATTACCTGTGTCCTTAGAAGTCCTAGAACCTAACAAGCCCCTTCTGTTTCAAGGACTTTGTGATTGCTCGACCCTGCCTCTGGCATGTGCCTTCTGCAACTTTTCATATGATATATTTCTTTTCCTACAACCAGATCTTCCTGAGCCACCTATGTCAAACAGAACTCCCCTGATTACTTTCCACAGTGTAGCTTTGTGTACTTCCTTCACAATACTGTTCAGTTTGTCAATTTGCATGTTTTTTGCCAATCTCTTCCACCAGACATGTGCTTCATCAAATCAAACACAATATCTATCTCATGAGGTTTGGTCATTTACCAAAAAAAAAAAAAAAAGAAGAAAAAACAGCGTCTGATTATGTTTGTTGATGTCTTACAGAGCAGACTCCCTACATGAAATTTTTACTAAAAACGAAACAGGAATCCTTGTAAGCTTTCCTTTTAAAATGGGTTTTTTATTTCCATATTTTCATAGCAACATCATAAGTATTGATCATGACAAATGGTCCTTTGTTCTGGAAATAGAATTGGTATGGTCCAAGGAGTTAAAGGCAGATGTGTTTGATACTGTGTATATAGTGATGACACTTACAAAAGAAATGTATTAGTTCATTGCTTACTTGATACAACATAAGCAAACATTTTCAGAAAGGGGTCTTTGCTAGATAAAGGCCTCAGTGTTCAGAGCCTCATTTTCCAAATGGAGAAGAAAGTACTGTAAAATTGAAATTTTTTCATGCTTCAGAGAGAAATGAAATCTCTCCATCATGAAAAATGGGTATCAGGTGCTTTGGATTTCCTTTTATCAGCTGCTAATCGGAAGAGATGAGAAGAGAGAAGCAAGCTAATGAAGAAACCAGTCATTTCAAAGACAGTTGTATTGTAGGAATCTTTGTGATTGTTAATTAGATGATGGCCTTGGGAAATACATTGTGAGGGAGAGAAATGGAGGAGGAAGTTGAATATTGCAAAGCGTCTCCTGAGATGGAAAACGTCTGAACGTGTTTGTGCTAAAATGTGTTGAGTCATAAGAACTACATTTTGAATAAGACATAGTGTTTTGAAGATGCTAGAGGACCCTTTACCTCATGGGTTCTGTATACATTAGTAATGATTTATATCTATACAGTAGTAATTATTCATGTAATCTCTTAGCATGAGTAATTTGGAAACACGTTGCAGTGCACATTTGTAATTTTGGGAAGCTACCAAATATCTGCAATCCCTTTTCTAGCTGGGAGAACTCCTTGTTTTGGGAGTCTGCAGAAGCCAAAAATGCCCTACACTGTCAACCTTCTTTGTGGCTAGGGCACAGACACATGGCCTGGGCTTGGGAAATCAGATAAACCTACTCTAGACTATGTTCTAAAGAAGTGGAGCAGGAGATAATCCATTTTGTTGGTGGAGGTGGTATCAATTGGGACCATAGGGATGGTAGGAACTATGATGAGTACTGATGGTGATTACGGTGTAAGCTATTGTGGCCCTTAATAGCACATATGTATCCTCATTGGTCAGGTTGGGGTGGAATTCTAGTCATAGAATCTACTGCTGCTGTAGCTTCTTTCGATCCTTCCTGGTTCTTTAGGCAACACTGTGAGCTATCTGTTATCCTTTCAATAAGTTCCATAAATTACTTTATTCTTCCAGAAAGCAAGGTAACTTTTGGTTGCTTATATATAAGAACCATGACTAAATTACTCCAACAGAAAATGCTAACCATTTTTGAGTACCATATAATGAGTAGTTGTATTTCATCAAATACATAGTGCTTTGTACAGTTGTGTTACCCAGCACCACCCAAATATTGAGAGGATTTATTTAGAAGGATTTAAAAGTTTTGCTGCATTGGCTTTCCAATTCTTCTTTTACTAATTTAAAAAAATCATTACCATAATTTTAAAATTAGAACCTCCTTCGTCAACTTTATGCTTCATGCTGTCTGTTTAAAATGATGTCACTATTATCTTAAAGCAGAGTTTTGTTAAATAGAATTAGACTATTTAACAATATTTCTGTTGAGTCTGATCATACTCCTTGTATGTGTTAGGAGGTGTCAGGGAGGCAAACATTTGCTGCCACCAAGAGAGTAGTAATTTCCCTCTGGTAGAATGTTTAGACCATACATGAAAAAGGGTAGTGCACTCAATAACTGAAGATCTATGTGGCTCAACAACAATTTGTTTACTTAAAATATTTTATTGGATATTTACTAAACAGCCAGAAGCTATAAAACACTGAGAAGTCAGAACTGAATAATGCTTGGAAAATTCTTCTTTATGTAATGCAGCTTTTAAGAACTGATAACGTAGGGCAGTGATGCTCAAAATCTGGCCTGAGGATGTGTGCGATCTGCAAAGTGAGTGTTACTGGTCAGCAAGGAGATATGGAACTTGGGCCACCATGTAAATCATTCAACACCCTGTGTAGCCCAGCTAAACTGTAGTCCAGCTGATGCTTCTGTCACATAAGACTTCCTTGATAAAGGAAGTAATGAATTGATTTACATCCTTGTGCAGATTCTTTATCTTGTCATGGATCAGAACAAACAGTTTGTGTATTGGCTACTTTGAGTAGCAATAATTTAGTGGGTAATAAATATTATAAAAGGCAGGAAATAACTATGATTACATCAATCTATGGAGCAGCAATAATATGACTTCCCATTAACATTCATTTCAAAACAAGCATTTAAATTAGTACTTATTTCAGAACCTTCATTTATTATCCTTTGCTTTCCATGAGTGAACCCTGGACAGGTGCTATGTACAAAACAGTTTTCTGTATTTTGTCAGATCTAAAATAATCATTGTCATCAGGATTTTTCAGCCTCATAAGTGGGAAAAGGCATAAAACCAATTGTATACATTCAAATATCAGATATGTTTTATAAGAATTATAGATTATTAGAAAGTTCTGTGTCTATATTATTTTAAATGAATACTAGATAAGTTGAAGATTATATTTTTATTTGAATTGTGTGTGTGAGTTGACAGCTCTCAATGGATATTTCAAAAATTAATTACTGCCAAGTGAGAACTAGTAAGTATTTGAAATAATAATGCCAATGATAATAATGATAGTAAAGTAAGATGTTGAGTTTTCTTGTGCAAAGCTGTGGGGTTATTTCTTAATTGTTTTCATACTATTCATCCCAATAAAGCACCATATCTAAGAAACTAAAATACGTTTTCAATCACAATAAATTTAAACTAAAGGTAGCCAAACTAACCTGCAGTAATGGAGGCCAGAAGAGGAGTTAAGTTTGGAGGATACTGGCAGGAACAGGGCACGAGAGAAAGTTCTGGGGTGCTGGAAATGTTCTAGGGTTGTGCTGTTCAACATGGCAACCACTAGCCACTGTGGCTATTTAAAATTAAATTAATTAAATAAGTTTCTCTGTCACATTAATGAGATTTGAAGTGCTCATAACACTGTGGCTAATGGCTAATGAATTAAACAGTGCATAATTATGTTTTTTTATGGAACATTTCCAGCATTGCCAAAAATTCTATTGGATGGCATGGCTTTAGATCTTGGTCTGAGTTGTTGTTACGTGGGTGTCCAAATATGCCAATATTCATTGAGCCATACACTTAAGAATTGTGCATTTTACTGGAGTATGTTATATGTATTGTAGTAAGCCATATGTCAATTTGAAGAGTACGTTTTTAAAAAGCTAGAGATTTGGCACTGTTGGCTTTTCTGGTTCAGCTCAAGAAATGTCTGTGCGGTTCCTGGACAAGAAAGCCTGGGCAGGGATGTAGGTGATAGAGAAAAGAAGCGTTCCAAGACCTGCACCGCCATGATCCAGGTGGCCCTCGATGGGAAAGCGCCTTAAAGGGGCAGGTGTCCAGGATGTGTGGGGCAGGGCAGGGGTATGGCTGTATGAAGTCTATCAGCCACAAGGGGAGTGTCTGGGAAATTTCTCCTTTGGATACCAAATAAAAGGCTATCTCAGTCTTTAGAAGATCATTACCAGGTAAGAGAAGATTTTATTCTCTATATGGGAGATGAGAAAGTTTTGGGGACGTTTTTTATTAACATTGAGTTTTCTCTGAGTCATTTTTTAAAACTTTCTTCTCTTTGCTGCAGATCCTCTCTTGACTACTGATTTTAGGGGAGAAAAGCTGAGGCCACAAGTACTGAGAAAACAGTATATATTCCATCAAACTGGATTCATGTTTCTCTTTTGCTTTTAGTTGTTACATTGGCATTCCCCCTTCTTTTATTATCTCATTTTTCTTTTCAGATTTAGAGGATTTAGGCAGAATTAACAGTCTTTTCTGTTCTTCATTCATTTAAAGCTTTACTACATAAAATGTAATCCGTGGAGTGGCAGCAATGGTACCACCAAAAGCATGTTAAAATGCAGATTTTTGGGTCCTACCCCAGACCTACAAGGCTAGAACCTGCATTTCAACAAGACATCCATGTACACATTATAGGTAAAGAGGCACTAGTGTAGAAGTGTAAGACCAATGCATGAAAATAATACAGAGTACCCAGAATATCGCAACACTAATAAATTATGTTAATCATTTTGTAACCCATTCATTAGCCAAGATGAGTTATAGATGTTAAATTGACCACCTATTATTTGCTTAATTTAATAGCTGTAAAGGAATTTTTCCTTTTTGTGGCACTTCTCATTTCATAAACTGAGTCACCAATGTCACGGTTCCACAAGCTTGTTCTAAGAGGATGAACTGTGACACTGGTGATATGTCGAATGTGTTTCATATGTTAAAAGCAAAAATTGCTTTTTGATATGGTGTCACGGCAAAAAAAAAAATGACGTAAAAAAGATAAGTGCACCATTTTCAGCTTTTGACTAAATGATGGCAATTTAGTAAGAAATAACTTGATACTGACAACTTTCAATTAATGGCTAAGATTGAAAAAAGAAAAAGAATGAATGAGCCCCAATGTCAGGTAATAAATATTACTTATAGTTAGCTTTGTAATGTATGTTTTGTTTACTTTTGACTGGGGATGGCTTCATCTCAAATCAAATACTAAGAACGTACTCTGAAAATGGGACTTGGAAAGAGTGAAGTGTCTGTCTACTGTTCTCTCTCTATCCCAATTCTCCTGCTGTTAAAACTTTTTCAGCAGTTCATACCATGGACAACCTAAACCACTCATTTCCCAAGATGCCTCTCAGTATAGTTTAAATGAGCTGATTTTGCTGAAACCACAGAGCAGGAACCAAATCACAGTAGCACGAAAAACAAAACTTGAAATTTGAGAGTGACGTGGAAACAAAACAAGAACCAATGCTGAGTGCTGTGGGCGTGTCAACCATTACCCCAAAGGCAAGAGGAGACAGGCGGAAGTCACAGTATGCATAACCTTGAGCTGGTGTGGAGCATCATTCAAGCTGGTGGTTGACCATTCATGTGAATGGTCTCATCATGTGAAGTTCTGCCATGATGCTGTGTTTCTTCAGGGAGTTAATCCTAAAGGTCTGCCAATTTTCTATTCAATCCGCAATCCCCCATTTAGTCAACCATTGCTGATGTTTATTCCAAGCTCTTACTTTGTTAATATTTTAACTCATTTACCCACTTACTAAACTTATTTTAAAGGTCTATGAAGACTGGGAATGCCAATGTCATCAGAAAAATCTTTGTTGATGATGAGCTTAGATGGTCTAGCTCTTACATTAGGAGCACAAGCCAGTTTTGCCAGTTGAATGATCTATTAGGCATAAATTATTTGTTCTAGAAGAAGCCATATTGCTTTCTTGGGTGTTTGTTTTTGTTTAACGAACTGATATTGCAGGGTTTTGTATTAATCTTTAGGCTTTATATTCATTTCCTGTGACCACTGTAACCAATTACCTCAAGCATGGTGGCTTAAAACAGTTGACATCTATTCTCTCACTCTTGGGGTCAGAAATCTGAAGTCATTATCAATGACCTAAAAATAAGGTATCTACAGGGGTCCACTTCCTCCAGAGGCCATAGGGGACCATCTGTTCCTTGCTTCTTCCAGCTTCTGGTGGATTCCAGCATTCTTTGGCTTGTGGCCACATGCTGCTGTCTTCAAGACCAGCATCTTCAAATCCCTCTCTTCACATTGCTATCTCCTGTGTTTGTCATTTCGCTCTGTCTCTCTGTTGTACAGACACATGTGATGGTATTTAGGGTATACCTGGATAATCCAGGATTGTCTCCCCATCTAAAGATCCTGAGCTTAATCACACTTGCAAAGTTTTTGCCATGTAAGGTAAAACTTATGCGTTCCAGGAATGAGGACATGGATATCTTTTGAGGGTCAATTTTTCAGCTCACCACAGACTTCAAGGAATTAGGGTATTTCCTTTGAAATTTTTACTCATTCTTTAAGAATAGATATTGTGACTAGCACATTGTTGCTCCACAAAGCATCATGGACCCTACCCAACATTGAAATGTCACTGATAACTAGCAAAAAAATATGAGCAAATCATAAGCACAATCTCAGTATTCCAACATCTATTTCTGAAGGGGTGGATGCACCTCTGATGCAATTCCTAAAGCTCCCCTTTTCTGCACTAGGATGCATTTTGGTTTAGGAGTCAATGACAGGCATTACCTAAGAGTCTGATACAAGTTAGTTCAGATTAAGTTATTTAGATTTAGGGCTTCTCAAGGTTGTTTGTTTTGTTTTGTTTTGTTTTTGGCTTGTTTGCTTGTTTTGAGACAGGGTCTTGCTCTGTCCGTCACCCAGAATGGAGTGTGGTCGCACAATAATGGCTCACTTCAGCTTCAACCTCCTGGGCTCAAGTGATTCTCCCACCTCAGCCTCCCAGGTAGCTTGGGCCACAGGTGTTCAAGACCACGCCTGGCTAATATTTTTTTTTATTATTTTTGTAGAATCGAGGTCTCCCTGTGTTGCCCAGGCTGGTCTCAAACTCCTGGGCTCAAACGATCCTCCTGCCTCAACTTCCCAAGGTGCTGGGATAACAGGCATTAGCCACCATGCCTGGCCAGTTTTTTATACTTTGTTAGTCACACAGGTAGGGAGCCTACATGAGTAAAGTCCATTCTCCAGCAGACTATGTCTCATAAATTCCAGCTAATTGTCTGAAGCAATCAAGGCAGACCAGGAATAACCTGCTAAAACCTTAGAGAAGTTTCTGGGTTTATCGTCCTGTTAGTAAATTGCATCACAGTGTTTACAAGGAGATCTTGTCTTGTCTAGGTCAATGCTTCCTCAAGGACATCCCAAGGAGGAAGAACAAGTGACAGATCCACTGTGAAGTCTTTTTCCTTCATGTGAATTATGTTAGGCATGTTTGAGGAATGTTTGCTTATGACTCTACCCAGACATTGGTGGCACTTTTGAAACCTTACCACTTGGAGATCAAGTATGTAGATAAATCCAGATAACCAAATTGTTTTAGGTCCATCCTGAAATGATAGAGAGGGAGTTTTCTGCAACAGGAGTATAGGGCAAATAGCAGAAATGAAAGAGGACTATGTAACAGCAAAGGTTGTGAGTGGAATGTCTGCAGTTTGAACGGAAATTGGTATATTTGCTTATAATGAAGATGCCTCAGGGACTTCACCTAAGAGAGTGATCATCAGTGTGTATAATTTATTTATAGGATATTTAGATGCTTTTATTGCACAATATTAAAACAATTAAAGCCCACTTCCATCTGATTAATGAGAAAGTGACTTGGGTTAAATAATGGGGCTCTTATTTTTATTATGGGCAGATCTGCTTCAGTTTCACAGTTAACCTTAGTATGGAGACAATACTAAAACTAAGATGATTCTCTTTCACTTTTTATTTGGCTTTTGCATAGAAGAAGCAGTGTACACTTGGCACCTGATATTTACAGTGCCATCTGTCTGTTGGTTTTCTTGCTGTGCACAGATTCACAGTAACATTGGGGTAGGGGAAGGATCCTTATTTGATTCTTCTCTAAGAAGGTCAGCTCTGTGTGGCACCTGAATGCCCTTGGGTGGTGAGGGTTGGATGGCACATGACCATATTCAGCTCTTCCTGCTCTGTGCCTTAAGAAAACCTGTTCACCTTGGGACCACTGTTAGCCTCCAACCTCCATTTATATCTTTCTAAGGTAGGGTTTAAAGTAAGGACACAAAGGCAGGATCCCTGAGTAGCTACTTCAAAGGGTAGCCTGATATTTTACCAAATATTGCTTTCAAGACAGGAAAGAGGGAGGAATTTTTCTTTTTCTATGCTAGATCATTGGGATCCTGCTTAGTGTTGCTTGAAGAAGTGCATGTATCAGAGATTCCATGGAAGACCTTGAGAGATCCCCAGGTCTTAACTAAGTTAGTTACCTTATCACTTCCCTAACAAAGACCTTTGCCCTTAGCAACCATACTCATGATAGAGCCTAACATTTTCTGAAGCACATTAGGGTTTTTAAAGCAGTGTTACAGATGTTGTCACATTTTCTCCTCAGAATGACCCTCTGAAGTAGTCGGGACAGGTATTAATCTTAAATTTATAGATGAGAAAATTGAGGCTAAAAGGGGTCAAGTAGCTTGCCCAAAGTCATATCATTCTTAACCAAGAGAGTGGAGACTTGAGCTCATTCCTCCAAAAGCTTAATCCAAAAGTGTTATTGCTAACCATGCTAGACATACTTAGATTCCTCCTGGGACTGTGTGGATAATGTAACTGAGTGAGATTGGCTGGGATAAGAAAAATAACGGTGGACTCAAGGGTGATCTAAAGGAGTGTGCACAATTTGTTAAGGTATTGTATTGTCTTGTTTCCTTCTTATTTCCCTCCTTCTTGCGTTTCTTTCCTCTTTTCTTCCTTTCTTTCTCTATTCTCTGTAAGCAAATGGAAGCTTTACGGGGTCTCATGGAGCCATAAATTTGTCACTCCTGTCTTTCAACTTTGCAGACAATTTAAAAAGTAAAGGCACAAATCTTGTAAATTATAATTGTCCAGCAGATGACTTTGCATAGATGAGTCTAACTTAGAGGCAATTGGTGGGGTAGAGTTTGACAGTGCATTCTGTGATAGGTAAGTCTAAGATGACAGAGAAACAATTTTGATGGGTCAGTCCAAGACCTTGTGTTGGTTCAGTTGCAGAAGGCACCTGAGAGACCATCTGGTTAAACCCTTTCATTTTCAAACATTTCAGAGAGCATGGGTGCCCTATCAGTTATCTACTGCTGCAGTCAAGCTGCATAACAAACAACTACAAAACCTTAGAGGCATATTGCAGTAATGTTTATTGCTCATTGATTTTGAATCAGCTCTTATGATCTTGGCTTAGCTAGGTTCACTTGCGTTTCTGTACTTGGCTGGCTGTTGGGTGATTGAGGCTGGCCTCAGCTGAGAAGACTGGGGCCACTCGAATCTGCTCTGTCTCTCATCTTTCAGCGGGCTAGCCAAGGTATGTTCTCAAGTTGAGGGCAGTAGTGCAAGAGCACAAGAGGAAACACACAGGTGTCTCAAGATGTAGTCTTAGAGGACAAATACGTTACTCAGTCTGTTGGCCAAAGCCAGTCACGTGGGGTAGAGAAATATACCTACCTTTTGGGGAGCCACTCCAATGTTACATGGCAAAAGGTATAGGTAAAAGGAGGGTGAATGATGGAGGCATTACCAAATCTACAGGTTACCTAGCAGGTTAGGGATAGAAAACAGACAGAGCCTCTGTTCCACCTCCATACAAATGCCTTTCACATCATTTCTAGAGAATACCAATTTGTCTTAGACATGGCCCATTCCCCAAATAAGCCCCTGGTATTTAGAGCCTTCACAATGCTGCCAGGCTCCCTTCTAATCCTTCAGTTGTGCGAGGGCCTTGTTCTCTGCCAGCAGTCACCTAATCCCTGCCAAGGTATTAACACTTAATTAAGGTGTTTGCTGATAAAGTCCAGTAGTGGCTCCCACATTTTTCCACCAAAGAACACTTTTAATTCCCTTTGCCTATAGACTCCACATTTGGAAATTGCTTTGTACCAGAGTTCTTAATAATTATTTCTCCCTTTAAAATATAAAATATGTGCAACAACGGCCAAATATAGCTTCTGGTTGGCATGAGATACTGAACTGAGCATGAAAAGCTAGACAGAAGCAAAAGCTGACTGCTTTAGTGGTGACCTGTGTTTTCATGGGTAGATGTCCAAGTTTGATTAGGCCTTTTGACCATCACTTTTATCTTAACTGATTCCAAATTGAGAATTATGGTGAGAAAATATGCTTAGTTCTTGAGCATTTTCTTGTAACTGGACTTTTCTGAGAACAAAACATTCTTCTATCCTTCAGTCAATCTTGTATACTCTCAAATTATGCTTGGAAAATTATTGATTATTCAAAAAAGATTGATTATTCAGTCACATTCAGGTCACTAATCTGACCCCTGAGAAGAAATTGGGGCAGAGGTGCAGGTTCATATCAAAATCGATGTCATTTAGTTTTGGAAAAGACTATTTAAAATCAAAAGAAAGTATAACATAAATTAAAATGGTACTGTCCCTTGGGCAGGTAATTTAGTGTACCTGTTTCTGAATTTCTGGTGATTTGAAATTCAACTCCCATAACATAAACTAAAGATGATGTTAGAAGTGCCAGCAATTTCAGTTTAGTAATATATTTCACAAACATGAGTTGCACTCCAATGCATGCAAGTTTCTCATTATCTCTGTATAACAAGAGAGATTAAATACAGAGATCATTTTACACAGCTGGAATGTTTGGTCATTTCTATAGCTCTAGCCAAGTAGAGAAGTCAATGAGCACTTAGAAAATGGTTGCAAGCTGTGATTAAAAAAAAAAAAAGAAGAAAGAAAGCAGAGAAAGAACCTGTGTTGATTCAACTGCAGAAAGACAAATTTTTCACTGTGGTGTGGCATCATGATATTTGAGAGACTTTGCATATATGACAGAGTACTGTAAATACTGGATAAAGTACCTGAAGCATTTGTGAGAGGAAGAATAATCCCTGTGTGCTTTTTAAATTTATCATTCACTTATTAAATACAGTAGAGGAGTTAGAGCAGTGGTGTCTAGAAGAACTTTCAGCATTAATGGAAATGTTTATATCTGCACAGACCATACAGTAGCCATTAGCCTCACATGGTTATCAAGCACTCGAAATGTTACCATTGCAACTAAAAAACTGAATGTTTACTCTCCTTAAAAAATAGAACAGCATTATTGCATTATAACTGACACACACACACACACAAAACTGCCCATATTTAAAGTATACAATTTGATACATGTTGACATATGTATACAACCATGAAGTCATCAATTTAATCAAGATAGCAAACGTCTCCATCACCCTAAAGTTTTATTACAACCTTTTAAAATTTCTCACTCATGCCTTTTCCTGTCTGGCCAACCTCTGTCCCCAGGAAACCACTGATCTTTTTTCTGATACTGTGTGTTAAGTTGCATTTCCTAGAATTTTATATAAATGAAATCGTTCATTATGTTTTTTCCCTCTGGCTTCCTTAACTCAGCATAATTATGCTAAGGTTCATACATGTTGTAGCATGTGTCAATATTTTATTCTATTTATTGCTAAACAGTACTCTATAGTATGAATATAGCACAAGTTGTTTATGCATTCACCTGTTGATGGACATTTGTGTTGTTTCCACTTTTTGGCTATTAAAAATAAGGTTATTATAAATGTGTATATAAGCCTCTGTAGGCATATGCTTTCATTTCTCTTGTGTAAATACCTAGGCATGAAATGGCTGGATCATATAGTGGGCATATGTTTAACATTATTAAAAGCTGCCAAACTGTTTTCCAAAGTGGGTTATACAATTTTCCATTCCCACTGAGAATGGGTAAGAGTTCCAGTTCCTCCACATTGTTTTTTTTGTTGTTGTTGTTCATTTGTTTTTTGTTTTTTGAGATGGAGTCTTGCTCTCTGTCACCAGGCTAGAGTGCAGTGGTGTGATCTTGGCTCACTGCAACCTTCGGCTCCCAGGTTCGAGCGATTCTCCTGCCTCAGCTTCCCGAGTAGCTGGGACTACAGGCATGTGCCACCACGCCAAACTAATTTTTGTATTTTTGGTAGGGACGGGGTTTTACCATGTTGGCCAGGATGGTCTCCATCTCTTTACCTCATGATCCGCCCACCTTGACCACCCAAAGTGCTGGGATTACAGGCCTGAGCCTGTACAGGCCATGCCTAGCCCTAATTCCTCCACATTCTTACTAACACTTGGTCTGGTTAATCTTTTTAATTATAGCAATTCTAATGAGAGTATAGTGATGCTCTGTTTTGTTTTCATTTTACATTTTCCTAATGACTAATGATATGGAACATATTTTATGTGTATAGATGTCATCTCTAAATATTCATGAAGGGCTGTTCATTAAAGGCTTTTCAAAATATGTTGCCCATTTTTTAGTTGGGTTGCTTGGTTTTTTTAATTATTACTAATTACTACTGAAATTAAAACATTTACTGTCTATTCTATCAGTTATTGAGATAGCATTAAATATTCAATAATAATTTCATATTTGTCTAGTTCTCCTTGCAGTTCTATCAGTTTTTGCTTTATGTATTTTGAAACTCTGTTTTTAGTCATATAAACATTTAGGATTGTTCAGTCTTGATGAATTTTCTCTTTTATTGTTATGAAATTTATCCTTGGTAGTATTGTTTGCTCTGAAATCTACATTTTATGATATTAATAAGCATTCCAACTTTCTTTTGGTTAGTCCTAGCCTATCCTTTTCCACTGTGTAATTCAATTTATTTGTGTCTGTCGATACACTGTGTTCTTTATGGGCAGCACAGAGTTGAGTCTTGCTTTTTTATCCAAACTGATATCTCAGTCTTTTAATGGGGTTTATAGACCATTTACATTTAATGTGATTATTGATATGGTTCAGTTTATGTCCATCACCTTGCTATATCTTTTCTATTTGTTCCATCAGGCTTTTTTTTCTCAAAATATCTTTATTTCACCTTCAATGTTGTAATATGTTTTTGTTGGACATAGAACTCTAGATTGATAGTTTTTTTTTTTCTTTCAGTAAAGATTTATCTCTACTGTCTTCCTATTTGCATTGTTTCTAATAAGAAATCTGATGGCAACTTTATTTTCTCTGTTCATATATTTTCCCCCTTTGGCTTCTTCTGAGGCTTTCTTATTATCATTGTTTTTGAGCAATATAGTTATGATGTGTTATAGTGTCATTTTCTTCATGTTTCTTGTGCTTGGAGTTGTGAACATAAAATAACATGGAGACCAGACTTCAGAATTCTCTGAACAGACAAAGCCAATTAGGCCACATAAACGAAACTTATTTCCTGTAAACACCTCTGATCATCATAAAGCAAGCTTACTTTGCCTTCTAAAGATGGTATAAGATGAGCACTTTCAACTAATCCTCTGTGATCTTGAAACCTTCATGATAAAACCCATCATTTTAAAGGTTAAAGGTTAAATAACCTATCATTTTAAAGATTTCTTCTGTGCAACTGGGGCAGCGCTCAATCTAGGGTAATTATTACCATCTATTTCGGCAAGACCTTCCTGAATACTTTACCTAACGTCCATGAAACTTCAGCCTGAAGTTGTGATCTTAAAAGTTGTTTAACCTTTAAAAACTTCCCCATTTTTGCTGTGTAAGCCAGCCTGCAACATCATGCCTCTGAGCTTCCTCTTGTGACTGGGCTTGAGGTCACCTAGTTCTTGAACTGTAATTTTACATGCACAATACACTTTAAAAATTTTTAATTAGATCTGATTTTATTTTTGACAGTATTCACTGGGCTTGTTAAATCCTTAGATACATTATTTTCATTAAGTTTGGAAATTTATTCAACCATTATATCTTCAAATGCTTCTTCTGTCCCTTCCTTTGTATCCACTTCATTGGAAAATCCATTGACACGTACATTAGGCCACTTGAAGTTGTTCTACAGGTTGCTCATATATTGTTCATTTATTTTAGATTATTTTTCTATGTGTTTCATTTTAAATTGTTTCTATTGGCCCTGCACGGTGGCTCATGCATGTAAACCCAGCGTTTTGGGAGGCTGAGGTGGGTAGATCACCTGAGGTTAGGAGTTCAAGACCAGGCTGACCAACATGGAGAAACCCTGTCTCTACTAAAAATACAGAATTGGCCAGGTGTGGTGGTGCATGCATGTAATCCCAGCTACTTGGGAGGTTGAGGCAGGAGAATCACTTGAACCTGGGAGGTGGGGGTTGTGGTGAGCCAAGATCATACCATTGCACTCCAGCCTGGGAAACAAGAGCGAAACTCCAACTCAAAAATATATATATATATATATATATGTATATATACACATATAGATATCTATATCTGTATCTATATCTATATCTATCTATCTCTTTCTCTCTATATATATACACATATATATGTATATATAGTTTCTATTGCTATGTTTCAAAGTTGTATTTTTAGTAGAGATGGGTTTTCGTCATGTTGACTGGGCTGGTCTTGAACTACTCCTGACCTCAGGTGATCTACCCACCTCAGCCTCCCAAAGTACTGGGATTACAGGCATGAGCCACTGTGCCTGGCCAGTACTGGTTATTTTTATAGTCCTATAAATATTCTTGAGCTTTGTTTTGAGATACAGTTAAGTAATGTGGAAGCCGTTTTTTGTTGTTTTTGTTTCTGTTTTTTGGGGTTTTTTTTGGTCTTGCTTGGAGATTTCTTCTGTGCAACTGGGGCAGCACTCAGTCTAGGGTAATTATCTCCATCTATTTCCTCAAGACCTCCCTGAGTAATTTACCTAATGTCCCTGAATCTTCAGCCTTTCCAGTCTTGCTGATGAAAACAGAAACTGTTACTGGCCTTGTGTGAAGGTTGGCCACTGTAACCTCTAAACGTTTTAGGTGGTTCTTTCCTCAGCCTCAAATAGTTTCCTCACATGCTTGAATTGATCACTACTCAGTCAAATACTTGAGGGAGACATTGTACAAATCTCTGATTCTCTGGAATTTTTATTTTTTCCTTTCTCTCCTGCTTCACTTTCCCCCTACCCCAGTCTCCAGCTCTCTCCTCTGGTATTCCATCTTGAAAACTCCAGCTTCTTTTGTCTCTTTGGTCTCTTAGCTCAGTCAACAAAACTCAGGGAGCTGATCTTTTTCTGGGTTCCCCCTCCATGCACCACTTCCTGGAAATTCTGTCTTAGGCCTTGATTTTTTTATATGAAAAAATGAAAGTGTCTACAACCAATTGGTAGGGTTATTTTAAAGAATGAGATCTGATCTTTAAAGCACATAGCTAATAAATACTCAATAAATGAAAACCCTTTTCCCATACATAGCGTTATGGATTATATATACTTTTCTCAAGAATAATGTTGACAAATGACAGTTCATTCACCTCTTCTGAATCAGCCACAGGGAAACCTGTTTCTCCCTTTTTTTGTTGTTCTGGGGCTCTTATAGCCCATAGCATCATCTCTCACCAGTATGGTTGTCCTAGACTGGTTACCTGTCTCTTCCTTCATTTCTGCAAAATACTTATAATGCTAGGGGAAATATCTGCTAGCTGACTTCATTGAGATTTACAGAGAGTAGTTATTACACACAGTGAGAGAAAACTTTTAGTTCAGTGTTGGTTATTAACATTTCTGAAAGCATCAGACATTTTTAGCTACAGGGAAATTCTCACTGGCTGTGTGAATTATTAGCAGGTCCTGGAGTTTTTCTCCAACTCCCACCCCCTAGCCTGTGTGTATGTGTTTGTGTGTTTGTGCGTGTGTGTGTGTGTGCACGCGCGTGCATGTGTGTGTCTATCAATCTTTTTCTCTCTCCTCTTGCTTTCTTCTTATATCTTTCTGTGTACATATTTCTCTTTGGTTTCTCCTTCTATTCCCTAATGTCATTTTCTGTATCTCTGTCTGTTAGTCTGTCTCTCCCTGTATGTATCCCTTCTCTTATCATTCCCTTTTTGATTTATTTAATTTCCCACTCACCATTACCAAATTCATTTTACTCTTCCATGGAGGCCATCCTAGCTCTTTGATGTTTCCCAAACAGACCTTTGACCTACTTTTGCATATACTGACACTCAATATAGAGCTTCTGGCAAACAAAGACCCAAACATTTCCCCAGGTTTTCAACTTTCCTAATACAGAAAGCTGTCAACAACTTTGATATTACAGCTTTTCTTTTAGCATATCTGAGATCAACTTCAAGCCCACAGGAGAGTTAACAGGATTAATTCAGCTATTACCCCAGAAAATCTAATAGAAGCTTCCCCAAGTCACCTTCCTCTCTATGATGGTCTTTGGAAGGATTTCTACTTCACATTTGAAAGGAGAGCATCCTCATGTTAATGATCCAACCTTAGGAAGCCATTTAAAAGGTGTTAAAACCAGTATAGGAACTCTCCACACAGATCATTGTGTTGGGGCTTTATTTTAATTTTATTTTACTTTTGTACCACAGTGGTATGCTTCTGAGCAGAGAATCAGGTCTGGAGAGATGGGTAGGGAACTTCCTGAATTCTTGCCAGTCTTTCAAATGACCGGCCATCATGGCAAGAATGAAGATGAGTAATGTTGTTTAAAAAAAGAAAGAAAGAGCCAGGTGTGATGTCTCACACCTCTAATCCCAGCACTTTGGGAGGCTGAGGCGGGTGGATCACTTGAGGTCAGAAGTTCAAGACCAGTCTGGACAATATAGTGAAACCCAGTCTCTACTAAAAACACAAAAATTAGCTGGGTGTGGTGGCACTTGCTTGTAATCTCAGCTACTTAGGAGACTGAGGCAGGAGAACTGCTTGAACGCAGAAGGCAGAGGTTGCAGTGAACTGAGATTGCACCACTGTACTCCAGCCTGGGTGACAGAACAAGACTCTGTCAAAAGAAAGAAAGAGAGAAAAAGAGAGTGAGAGAGAAAAGAAAGAAAAGAAGAAAGAAAGAAAGAAAGAAAGAAAGAAAGAAAGAAAGAAAGAAAGAAAGAAAGAAAGAAAGAAAGAAAGAAAGAAAAAGAAATTGGTAACTATGTGAGGTGCTGAATATGCTAATTAGCTTGATTATGGTAATTATTCACAATGTATACATAAATTATCAATTATACCTCAATAAAGCTGAATAAAAGTAATGTGTTATCTCATCTCAACATCAATATTCACACCTTCAAAGAATTTTTCCCAATGTACAATTATGTATGCATTTGTTTAACTGATTACAAACTATCTTCCTTCTTAAACTATTACTTCTGTCAGGTCAAAAAACCATGTCTGATTTATGCACAATTCACTATCCAGTCCCTAGCCAGTATCTGCCCTTTTCAACAGCTGATACATATTTATTATTGAATCTAGTTGTGAGAAAGTAGGTTCTTCCATACGCAAATTAGTGTCTAGTAAAATACAAAGTGTTATCTTTATCAGCTAGTTCCAACAGTATTGGTAAGAGAGAGAAGTTGATGTCTTCTCCAGATTATGCTATTGTTTTGGGATTGTAAATAATCAAAGATGATAATTGGTGTCTCTATGCAAGCACCATTTCTTCTCAAATCAGGGAGAATTACAAATCTTAGAGCTAACTGGAAGAAAGCATGTCCAGACAGAGGTCTTACTATTTTGGGGATTTTGTTTGGGGTATGATTGAAGAGGATGGAGTGAGAGGAAGAGCAAAACAGGAGACGGATACTGACAGACCAACCCAAGATTAGAGAACCCTTGAACTCCCTATAGCCCTTGGGTAGACAGCTGCGTAGGAGAGGGGAAGTGTGTGGGTATGTATGTACCAAGTGGAATTATCAGAGTTATTGGAGGAACCAGATCTACAAGAGAGCTCACATGAGTTTATTTTATCACAAAGACTTGGCAGTAATAATTATGCTAATTTAAACCTGGAAGGGTGTATACTAAAATGTCAACAATGTCTTGAGTACTGGGATTCTGAGTGATTTTTTTTCTACTTTGTGCTTTTATGCATTTTCCCAATTTTTCTACAATGAACACATGAATAATATAGAATCAGAAAGTTTTAAAAATGTATAACTTTTCCGTTTATGTTTTGTGCAAACTATTTGTTTCATAATCTCCTGGAATGCAAATGAAAATTTACCCTAGAAAGCACACACTTTAAGTATTACTGAGTTATCAGGTAATTTGGCAGCCTTAATGCTTGAAATATTTTATTGATGTTAGAGTACTTAAGCTATTAAAATTTTTTTTACTTAAACTGTCAGAAGAGTGTGTTTTTTCCATTTTTGACACAGTACTAATTTTTGGCTAGAAGTTTTACAGCTTAACATGCCACCTGACCTCTGTACCTTCTATTTGACCTAATGTATCTATAGATCATTTAAATGAGCTCATTTGACTCAAGAGAAAATCCTTACATGTCAATTTTCGATGTAAATGAATTCTGTTCTAAAGACTAATAATTTCATTGGAAGCTGATTATAAAATTGTGCTATTAATTTTGACATTTTATATTCACTTCAGACTTTCTATATTATTATGTTTTATTATTCATGCTGCAGAATATAAATAAATGTGTTTTATTATTTGCTTGAGATTTTAACTAAGGCTTAATGGATTTTATTCTGGCATACTTTAATGTCCCCAAAATTCCTCTACTTGCAAAGTACTTTAGTTACAAATGAGCCAATTTCCATTAACATACTTCCTCTACACTGAAAAGTATCTGCTTTAGAACAGGCATATTTTTAAACTAAAATAAAACCCCAACTAATTGGTGTCAGCTTTTGTCTTGCTAGTATAATTTCTATCAACATGTTTTAGAAATTTTATTAATCTGTTATATTTGAAATGTCATTCTTTTCCTCTCTGGTTACTACCATTCCAAAGATCCTTTAACCATCACAGTAAATCACAAAGTTCCTCTAGACTTGAATGCCCGATACAGGAGCCACTAACCACATGTGGCTATTGAGAACTTGAAATGTGGCTACTCCAAATTGAGATATGCTGAAAGCATAAAATGCATACTGGATTTTAAAGGCCTATTATGGAAAAATGAATGAAAATGACTTACTGATACATGTGGAAATGGTGATATTTTGTTAAATAAAATGCATTATTAAAATTAAACTCACCTCTTTATTTTCCCTTTTAATGTAGCTACTGGAAAATTAAAATTATATTTGTGACTCACATTTGATTATAATGTGATTATAAAATTGTACTATTAATTTTGACATTTTATATTCACTTCAGACATTCTATATTATTGTGTTTTATGGTTCACATTATATTTCTATTAGACAGTGATACTTTAGAGCTTGTTTCTTCACCAAGGAGACATGCTCAACCAAAATGTGTTGGTGAATGAAGCCCGCAGTCCCTACATACATCAAGCCTTGTCAAGATAATATCCACCGAAGCTTTCTCCCACTAATGTCAATGTTCACTGGACCTCACTGAAGTTTCTTGCTGAATATGGCAGCACAGGAGTTTTCTCCTGTCTGACCTTTGGATTTGCTTTTGAGAAACATTTCCTGTTAACCATTGGCAAATGTGAATCCCAGGCATTTTTCATTAGATGAGGCTGAGTCCTTACATAATAGATCAAGTGTTAGCACAGCCAACCAGCATACAAGAATTTGAAATCAGCAATCAAGAGCTTAGTGAAACAGAAAATCACTTGCTTGGGCTAACGGTGGTTGCTTGTGTCTGCAATTTAGTGTGTGTATGTGTATGCCTTCAATCCACAGGAGTCAGCATGACATGTAAGAACACACCCATATCATCATAGCTTCTCCAGACTGTTGTCAAGCGTTTTTACCTTTTACAAAGAGTCTTCAGAGCCTGAGACACTTGTAAGCGTGCACATATTCTTGCTTTTTTGTTAAAGGTTTGTGATGCAGAAGAAATTATAAATACCTAAATTGAAAACAAGGGCTTGAGATTCTTGAGTTTCTTATGTAACTGAGATATTGTTTAAAAGCAGAAGGTTCCACAGAAGTGTACTTTTAAAAAATTTATCTGAAAACATAGCAGTATAGGAACACTAATAAGTTGAAACAGCCTCTTGTCATGGTAATTTTATTGATGAAAGCTGGCATTTAGTTTAAAATAGTAAATATAAAACATCAATTTGAATTGTACTACTTTGTATTAGAGATATAAACTGTTAATAGCTCTTGAGTATTTTAATTTATAGGTTGTCACTTCTAATATATTTTATATACATACTTCTAATATATATTTAATAAAAGTAATCTTAAATCTTTTAAAATCTGCTATATATAAATAACTAATTATTTTACTATTTTTTATTTAATTATTAATAATGATAATTAATTATTAAATACTAATTATTTAGTCTGTTTTATGACTGTTTTAGGAGAACATGATTTAGCATTTGTTTGAAAATTCTAATTCTCTCTCCTTTCTGAAACAATTCTCTCTCTCTCCTTTTTCTTTTTTTGCTCTATTGCCCAGGCTGGAGTGCAATGGTGTGGTCACAGCTCACTGCAACCTCCACCTCCCATGTTCAAGCATTCCTCCCATCTCAGCCACCAGAGTAGCTGGGACTACTGGCACACACCACCACACCTGGCTAGTGATATTTTTGTATTTCTAGAAGAGACAGAGTTTTGCCATGTTGGGCATGAGTACAAGAATATGTGAAAAAAAAAACCAAAAAAAAAAAAAACCAAAAGAAAACAGCAAATCTGCCACAGGTTTCTTCTGTCTTTGAGTTCTGCCTGAAGTGGGGATGGATACATGAGTTCTTTCTCACTCCATGGTCCAAGAGGACTGCTGAAACTCCAGTCATCACATTAATTTACTAGGCAAGAATCAGTAGAAGCAGGGAAGGTCAAACACGGCTCGTTCGGCCTGCCGTCTCATTCTAAAGAGCTTTCCCTAAAGTCTCACTAAAACACTTGTGCTTACATTCCATTGACCACCTGTGGGTACGAGAGATACTGAGAAATATGGTCTTTTATATAATACCTCGTGCCTTTATGAAAATCAGGGTTCTGATGCTATGGAAGTGGATATTAAGACAATAAGCCAGTATCATACATATTAATCAAAGGTACCAACTTTCAGCTTGCTCTCATTGTTGGCCAGCATTATCAGACATCCTAATTTTTCAAAAGAAACAGAAATTGTATGTGAAATCTCCTGTATTTTAAATGTTAGCATCTCATTCAAATACTTTTAAAATTTTTATTATGAATTTTCTTTTTTTTTTTTCTGAGATGGAGTTTTGCTCTGCCGCCCAGGCTGGAGTGCAATGGCACAATCTTAGTTCACTGCAAGCTCCGCCTCCGGGGTTCACACCATTCTCCTGCCTCAGCCTCCCAAGTAGTTGGGACTACAGGCGCCCACCACCATGCCCAGCTAATTTTTTTTTTTGTATTTTTATGAAATAATTTTAGGCCTACAGAGAACTTGCAAAAAAGGTATAAATATTTCCGTATATTCTTCATCCCTAATGTTAGCATTTTGTGTAACCATAGTACAATTACCCAAAATTGGAATTTTAAATTGGCACAATACTATAAATGATGAATTTGTATTATTCTGTAGTGAGCCAGATAGGAACTGTTTTAGGTATCTGTCACTAAGACTTAATTCCACTATTGTAGTGAGAAATTAGTCATAGACAATGCATAAACAAATGAAGGTATCTGTATTCCAATACAATTTTATTTACAAAAAAAAAAAAAAAAACATATCTAGGAAGGATTTGGCCATGGGCTATAGTTTGCCAACTCCTGCTGTAAACTAAATTTATAGACCTTATTTGATTTCATCAGTTTTCTCATTAACATCCTTTTTCTGTTCAGTCCAAGATCCAAAATGTATTTAGTTGTTGTCTCCTTAGTGTGTTGCAATCTAGTTACTTTTCCTTCCTCTTTTGTGAATTTGACTCTTTTGAAGTGTACTATTCAGCTATTTTGTTACATATCCCTCAATTTGGATTAGATTCTTGTGATTAGATTGAGGTTGTCTATAATACAGATGTGTACACATGCATGGGTTAGTATACATATGTATATTTCCTAACTCTGAGAAAACCTACGGTTAATGACACTCCAGTAGCAAAGAGCACACCTCTCGTTTTAGTTTATTTGTGCACTATAACAAAGTACCTGGGATTGAGTGATAGAAACAACAAAATTTATTTTGCGTGATTCTGCAGTCTGGGAAATCCAAGATCAAAGCACCACCAGGAGTCTGGTGGAGGCTCCTTCCTCATCGGTGGCACCATCTCGGTATCTTCACATGGTGGAAAGAATGGAAGGGCAAAAGCAGCTCTCTGAAGCCTCTTTTATGGTCATTGATTCTGTCCATGAGGGCAGGGCCCTCATTGCCTAATCACCTCCCAAGGGCCCCACCTCTTAATATTATCACCTTGGGGGTTAAGTTCTAACATAGAAATTCTGGGGGGACACATACACTCAAACTATAGCACCTAGCACCCAGACCTGGGTGGTTTCTAAACACCATTCTCCAACAAAAGAAAACAAGGTTCCTTGAAGAGTGATTGATTCCATGACTGGGGCAGGGAAACTATGAGAACTGCTCAGAATTTTGTGTCGCCAAAAGGAAGGTAGCACTCAAAAATAATAAGAACATGTACACAGGACACGGAAACCAACATGCGGGAGCTCCAAGTGGCCGAAACTAGAAAAATTGGGGCAACCAAATATAAAATTGTTTTGCATTATATACAAGAATTTTGCATTATAACCCTTAGAATAAAATAAATATCCACATGTACATGGTGATATAAATAAATAATTGGATAAATAAACAAATGGGGGAGAAGGGACAGCTTTCCTTGACTGAAGAATTCTAATTAATAAACATAGAAGGAATGGGAGAAACAGAAAATTACCGTCTGTCAAAGAGTCTAGTAATAATTGTGGCAGACACAATCTACTGACGGATACTAAAAATATTGGGACAAAGTTTGTAGAGAACAGGATGTTTGCATAATCTTAAATGTCATCCTCAAGATATTTATTGATTGCAAAGGGAAAGATATAGTAACATTTTACTGTGTGACAGACCACACCTTCAAGTGAAGAAGGTTAGCATCAGCAGTAATAACACATGACATCATGAACCTCCTACTTCAAACATGGATTTGGTTAATCAGTGAAAAGATTTTGCCCTTGGGTCATCAGTTTGCAACCTTTACCATATAGTACACTTTTGATAGTACTTGATTTGCCACAGCTTTGCCATTACAAAAGTAAAACAGAAATAACTTATGTTTTCCTACCTCTTAAAAATAATTTTTTTTTTTGCCATTTAGAAAAATGTTGAAGTATGACTCATTTACAGTAGGTTAAATGAAGTATATACATGTTTGATATTCCTTGTATTCAAATGCTAGGATTGGTAGAATTTCTAGAAAGAAAACAAAGGCCATACAACTTCATAACTACACTAGATTTAAAAATTATGAAGAATCTAATTGGCAAAGCCTTTGGACCAGGCATTCCAAACTCATAACTTCTACTTTTACTATTCTGTTCAATTAATCATATCCCAGGGCATACCTCTTTGGTGTCTAGCGTACATAGCTCATCATCATTTTTAGTCACTAATACTTTTTTTCTTTTACTTTAAGTTCTGAGATACATGTGCAGAACGTGCAGGTTTGTTACATAGGTACACATGTGCCATGGTTGGTTTGCTGCACCTATCAACCTGTCATCTAGGTTTTAAGCCCTGCATGCATTAGGTATCTGTTCTAGTGTTCTCCCTCCCCTTTGATCACTAATACTTTTAAATACTTGGTAAAAATCCTTATGCCTTTCCCCTTCAGCCATATAATCAAAGTTGTATCTATACTTTTATTTGCTTAAAAAAAATCCCTGTACTCAATTTTGACCTGCATTTAGTTAACATCATTTTCACTTAGAACCACTTATTCTTATCAGGATTTCAGTTTATTGAACACTACACCCAAGATAGATGAATTTCAGAAGTTAAATCGCTGTATGTAAACCATCACAAATATAGACAGAGCTGCTGAGCGTATTACTTTTTGACTATGATGTTTCTAAGTCAATTGAACTGTCATTGTCCTTTATATATATTTCAGTTGACTTCTTAAATTTAAACTTCTAAGCAATCATATCCAAGAAAAGTAGCCAATGGCCCACCAAACAGGATCCATAAACCTTAAAAGACGTGATTTAGAAGTTGCGTCTGTGGATTCTATCTTAGTTGGGAATTTGTTTAGAATGGGAAAATTATTTATGACAAATTACCAAGTTAAAAAGCTGACAATGCAAACATCACAAAATCAGAGAGACAATGTACCTTTATTAAGAAACTGCCCTCCCCACCTCTATAATACCTTGACTCCTACAAATATGGGGTGTAAATGTTTTGATCATCTCTCTACCTTCAAATATAAAAATTATTTTGACACATCCTTCTACAGAGAAAATAGAAATATAACACAGCCATTCCTCTAGGATGTCAGATTACATTTTTTTCTTATTACTGAAATTTTTAAAAATGCCTTTTGGTGTCACAACTTGTTATTTGTAATGGTGCATACTTTTTTTAGAATTATCTAACTCTGGAAAATCTTTATTGCATTTCTTGAATATAACATATCAGTGCACTTAAAATTTACTCGTATAATGATTACTTTTAATACTCCTTAAACTGATGAACTACATCACCAGTTGCTCATCAATGTCTTCCTTGCTCTGACTATGATGAGTTTATGTTCTCTTCATACTTGTTATATTTTGTGTCAAATCTGTAAGAATTTAAATATTTCCCCATGTTCATGATTCACTCTTCATTAATTAAATTTATCAAATTAGAACCAAACCATTACTTCTATTCAAAATTTTCCTTCTAATAAATTTTGCTTTTGGTGTGTGCTGAAAATTCTTTTGCTGTTAAGGGCTTCTTGATATCAGAATAATTTTATCGATTTAATCATTTGATTGTTTTTTCATGTTCCATTCTTTCTTTCTTAGCTTTTCTTTCATTATATAATAAATAAATTTAGAGATGACCAAAAGGTACAGTCTTATTTTATGCAATCAAAGCAGAAAAGTTTAATTTCTCTCCTGTTTTAATAATAACCTTTGAAACATCTTTCTTTAGTGCAGTTAAATGATATATTCTAACCTTGCCAATTTTCTAAACCAATTTTTTGTAAATACCTTCTAGCATCCTTGGCACATAGTTGCACCTGTGTTGCAGGGCTTATTCAGCTTTATAAAAGGCAGACTTCCTCCAGGCACATACATCTAGTGCTGCAGGGCAGTTATATGCAATATGCCCTCTTGTCCTGCATCTTTGTTTTTGTGTGTGTGTTTCATTTGATTTCTTAAATTTTTTAAATTTTTAATTTTTGTGGGTACGTAGTTAGTGTATATATTTATGGGTTATGTTGGATAGATTGATACAGGCATGCAACGTGTGATAATCACTTCCGGGTAAATGGGTTATCCATCACTTCAAGCATTTATCCTTTGTGTTTTGAACAATTCAATTATACTTTCAGTTATTTTAATAAGTGCAATTAAATTATTTTTTACTATAGTTATACTGTTGTGCTAGCAAATACTGGCCTTTTTCATTCTTTCACCCTGCATCTTTGTGCTGTGATACTGGTTGAGTCAGCACACGGAGATGTTGGAGAACTCCTAGAAGCCATTCCTACAGTGGAATGACTAGCAAGGATGAACTATAGTGGAAATTGAGTGCAAAAAACATAATTATATCCCATTAATTACAAACCAAATGCATCACCAACAACCTCCCTTTTAGCTGTAGCCCCCAAATAACCATAGCTACCCCAACTCCAAGCAACACCTAGAGAGAAATGTGATACTGAAAGCTGGACTGGAGAGACAGGATTATCTTAACCAGTCACTGTTAAAAATTCTTGTTTTTATACAGATTGTGAAGATATATAACCATGTGAACATATTTCTAGGGCTTTTCCCAGACCCATAATGTCCATGAACAAGTGAGTGGCCTTGAACTTTTGGTTTCATTGGCTTCATGCAACATACACCTCTGTTCCTTATTGTGCAAGAGAATATCGAAAATCAAGTCAATGAGGACATTGATGACAAATAAGTAGCTGAGGGTTGGCGATTCAAAGAAAACAAGTGCCTTGAAAGCTTGCACTTGAGAGAAGTTTCTCAAACTTGACAATAACTCTTAAAATATAATAATTTGGTACTAAAACATAAATAAACATTCCTAAACTACAAATTAAAAAAACTTTTTTTTTCTTTTTTAATCAGCCAAGCTGGACCTTTTTTGGAATAGGTCTGTGGAAGTAAATAACCTGGATTTTGTGGTTTAGTCATTCATTTATGATTCAGTTTCTGTTACAAATTTTCTGCTACATTTGCAATGTGCAAACAATCTAGAATGGAAGGGCAGTGCTCTGTTTTCCACAGACTAAGATCAGCTGACGTGAGGTGGTACTGCATTACTCATATTTGGGTGAAGAGGAAACATCCTGAGTCAGGTCTCTGTTGCCATGAAAATACTACATAACGAGAAGCTACACATTTATTTATTCATTTATTTAGTTCACAAACCTGCGAGGTTCAGCTGATCTAGTCTGAACTTGCTCATGCATCTTCAGGCAACAGCAGTGGGTAGACTAGATAGCTCAGGTGCTTTGCCAGGGTTTGCACATACTTGTCAGGTGACTGTTCCCTAATCTAGGAATGCCTTTGGCTGGAGTGACCAGGACCACATGGCTTCTCTTCTTATGTTTCTCATTCTGCATCTGCCAGCCTGGACATGTTTTCATGATGATGGCAGAGATGCAAGAACAGTTCGAAATGCACAAGTATTTGAAAATATGGGGATGTCAGTAATATCCCATGGAGCAAATCAAATCACATAGCTAAACCTAGAGCCAGAGAGGGAGTGACCTATAATGTTACCTGGTAAAAAGCATGTATACAGTGAAAGATGAAGAATTGAGGCCATATTTTATTTTTGTAATCTATCATGGCATCTGGAACTGAACCCTTGATTTTTCTAACCAACACATTTAAATCTGATTCCCTCCAGCTCAGTAAATAGCACTCCTATCCATCTTGATGCTCAGGCCAAAATACTTTCCCTTGCACCTCAAAGTCATCAATTAGTCAGCTAAAGTTTCAAAATACATCTAGAATCGAACCATGTCTCACTGTTCCCACTACTACTACTGCCTTTATGCAAACCCGCTGCCATCCTTCACCTGTGCAAACTTGATAGCGTCTTAACTAATATTTCCACTTTCAATTTTTCCCTCCTGCAGTGTTTCCACCAATTCCAGGAAGATTTTTAAAATGTGAATTAGGTCATGCACCTGCTGCTCCAAGCTCATCAATGTCTTCCTCGTTTTATTGGACTTTATTGTAAGACCAATAAAATCTTCCAACAGACACCAGGCATGGTGGTTCACACCTGTAATCCCAGCACTTTGGGAGACCAAGGCGGGAGGATCACTTGAGGTTAGGGGTTCAAGACCAGCCTGGCCAATATGGTGAAACCGTGTCTCCACTAAAACTACAAAAATTAGTCGGGCATGGTGACACATGCCTGTAGTCCCAGCTACTCGGGCAACTGTGGCAGGAGAATCACTTGAGCCTGGGAGGTGGAGGTTGCAATGAGCTGGACTCCAGCCTGGGCAATAGAGCAAGACTTCATCTCAGGAAAAAAAAAAAAAAATCTTCCAAGGGATTCTACTAGATTTAAAGTAAAATCCAAAATATTTACTGTAGCCTGAAAAGCCATACGTGGTCTGGTCACTGGCTACTTACCTTGCCTTGTTTTTATACCTCTCTTTCCTCACTGACTCTGCTTCAACCAAACAAGTCTTCACTGTTATTTATAAACACTGATGACCTCAGGACATTTGTACATGCTAACTCCCTGGCCTGGATGACTGTTAACCTTGCTGCTGCCTATAACACTCACTCACTCAGCCTGTTCAAGTTTCCCTTCGAATCCCAACTCTTGGGTGCCTCCTTCTTAACTTCTTTCTCTAGTAATTTTCTGTCACTCTCATTCTAGACCAACTCCTTTTCTTTCTTAATAGTACATGTTAATGGTGGATATTATAACATATATTTGTTGAATTTTAAAAAATAACCTAAAGGAATAAAGTTCTAGAAGCATTACACCTAGAATGAAGATATTTCCAAATCATGATGTATGGGAGAAGTGACAGCACAGGAAAACCCTACCACTGAAATATTAAAGTCTATTGCTTCTGGACATTTTAAATGTATAATTTTTGTGATAGCTAAATATTACCTTTACCTGGAAAGGTTTTAGTCATGCTCTATTTTCTGGACTATATTTCCCAGTTAGTATTGGAAGTACATTTAAAACACACACACACACACACAAACAAAACTATGCATGGCTTTGAAAGCAAGCCTTGTGCTACTTTTTTTTTTTTTTTTTTTTTTTTTTTTTTTTTTTTTTTGAGACAGAGTCCTGCTCTGTCCCCCAGGCTAGGAGTGCAGTGGCATGTTCTCAACTCACTGCAACCTCTGCCTCCTGGCTTCAAGAGATTCCCCTGCCTCAGCCTCCCGAGTAGCTAAGATTATAGGCATGAGCCACCATGCTTGGCTAAGCTATTTTTGTATTTTCAGTAGAGATGGGGTTTCACCATGTTGGTCAGGCTGATCTCAAACTCCTGACCTCAGGTGATCCCCCCACCTCAGCCTCCCAAAGTGCTGAAATTACAGGTGTGATCTACCACGCCTGGCCAACATTCTTGCTCCTATATAACTGTGGAGCCCTCAGGGAGCACTCTGGCATGCTAGGAAAATCTGGATCACTGTTAAGTGATGCCAAGCCCCAGTCCTTCAATTGAGCCAAGGGAAGAGGAGCCCATATAATGGTGGGAAACCCTTTATATCCAGGGTTTAATCCTTCTGCTGTGCTACAGAGGTCTTTGGCAGTCTCCAGAAGACCAGGGGTCAATTTTTAATGTTTTATTTTGCATATTTGTTGAGATAAAATTTATGAAACATAAAATTAACTCACTTAAAATGAACAACTTAGTGACATTTAGTACATTCAAAAAGTTATGCAACTACCACCTCTATCTAATTCCAAAACATTTCCATTTCTCCAAAATAAAACCCTGTACCCATTAAGCAGTTACTCCTCATTTTCCTGTTCCCAAGTCTCTGGTAACCACAAATCTGCTGTCTGTGTCTATGGATCTACCTATTCTGGATAGTTCACATAAGTACACTTATAAAATATGTGACTTTTTGTGCCTGCCTTCTTTCCCCTGACATGTTTTTGAGGTTCATCTACACTAGCATGTATGCATACTTTATTCCTTTTTATGTTGAACAACATCCCACTGATTGGATATACTACATGTTATTTATCCAATCACCTCTTGATGGTCATTTGAGTTGTTCCCACCTTTTGGCTGTTATGAATAGTATCATTATGAACATTCCTATACTACATTTCTGTTCAGTACCTGTTTTTCAGTTTTTTGGGGTATATACCTGGGAATGGGATTGCTATTATCACAGTGGCAACATAATTTTTTATGGTGTAAAATAAAATACCTAGGATTATTTTTAAAAGGCAATAATGTCGATACAGAGCTATCAAAACATGAAATAAATTAAATGTGTTATGGTGATATATATTTCTTGATTTTGCAGTATAAGAAGATCTAATGGCAAGTCTACTAACTGCCTTGCATTAAAGTATACATGATATTTCAAGGCATCTGCAACACTTGTAATATGAAAGGGTTTGTGTTTTTTTGGTCATAGCTCCTTCCAGTATTACTGGGATTTGTTGCCTGTTAAAGACTAATAAAAATAAAAATAATTTTTTTCTATCCAAATTCATGGAATCCTTGAAGTCTATCTAATTGAGCCCAGGGACAGTTATGATCCCCAGTTAAGAATCCCTGTTTTAAAGAAGGAGAGTGGAGGGGCAGTTCCAAGATGGTCGAATAGGAACAGCTCCAGTCTACAGCTCCCAGCTGAGCAAAGCAGAAAATGGGTGATTTCTGCATTTCCAAATGAGCAAATGGCACACCAGGAGATTATATCCCGCGCCTGGCTCAGAGGGTCCCACGCCCATGGAGCCTCGCTCATTGCTAGCACAGCAGTTTGAGATCGAACTGCAAGGTGGCAGCGAGGCTGGGGGAGGGGCACCTGCCATTGCTGAGGCTTGAGTAGGTAAACAAAGCAGCTAGGAAACTCGAACTGTGTGGAGCCCACCACAGCTCAAGGAGGCCAGCCTGCCTCTGTAAACTCTGCCTCTGGAGGCAGGCCATAGCCAAACAAAGGGCAGCAGAAACCTCTGCAAACTCAAATGTCCATGTCTGACAGCTTTGAAGAGAGTAGTGGTTCTCCCAGCACAGAGTTTGAGATCTGATAACGGACAGACTGCCTCCTCAAGTGGGTCACTGACCCCCAGGTAGCCTAACTGGGAGATAACCCTCAGTAGGGGCAGACTGACACCACACATGGCTGGTAACCCTCTGAGATGAAGCTTCCAGAGGAATGATCAGGCAGCAACATTTGCTCTTCAACAATATTTGCTGCTCTGCATTCTCCGCCGCTGATAACCAGGCAAACAGCATCTGGAGTGGGCCTCCAGCAAACTCCAACAGACCTGCAGTGGAGGGTCCTGACTGTTAGAAGGAAAACTAACAAACAGAAAGGACATCCACACCAAAACCCCATCTGTACATCACCATCATTAAATACCAAAGGTAGATAAAACCACAAAGAGGAAAACAGAGCAGAAAACTGAAAATTTTAAAATCAGAGTGCCTCTCCCCCTCCAAAGGAACACAGCTCCTTGCCAGCAACAGAACAAAGCTGGATGGAGAATGACTTTGATGAGTTGAGAGAAGAAGGCTTCAGATGATCAAACTTCTCCAAGCTAAAGGAGGAATTTCAAACCCATCACAAAGAAGCTAAAAACCTTGAGAAAAGATTAGACGAATGGCTAACTAGAAAACCAGTGTAGACAAGTCCTTAAATGACCTGATGGAGTTGAAAACCATGGCATGAGAACTACGTGATGAATGCACAAGCTTCAGGAGCTGATTCGATCAACTGGAAGAAAGGGTATCAGTGATTGAAGATCAAATGAATGAAATGAAGCAAGAAGAGAAGTTTAGAGGAAAAAGAGTAAAAAGAAATGAACAAAGCCTCCAAGAAACATGGGACTACGTGAAAAGACCAAATCTCCGTCTGACTGGTGTACGGAAAGTGACAGGTAGAATGGAACCAAGTTGGAAAACACTGCAGGATATTATCCAGGAGAACTTCCCCAACCTAGCAAGGCAGGCCAACGTTCAAATTTAGGAAATACAGAGAATGCCACAAAGATTCTCCTCGAGAAGAGGAACTCCAAGACACATTATTGTCAGATTCACCAAAGTTGAAATGAAGGAAAAAATGTTAAGGGCAGCCAGAGAGAAAGGTCGGGTTACCCACAAAGGGAAACCCATCAGACTAACAGTGGATCTCTCAGCAGAAACCCTCCAAGCCCAAAGAAAGTGGGGGCCAATGTTCGACATTCTTAAAGAAAAAGAATTTGTCACCCAGAATTTCATATCCAGCAACTAAAGTTCTAAGTGAAGGAGATAAAATCCTTTAACAGACAAGGCAAATGCTGAGTATTTGTCACCACCGCAGGCCTGCCTACAAGAGCTCTGAAGGAAGCACTAACATGGAAAGGAACACAGTACAGTAAGGATTCCCTTCCTTACACCTACTACAAAAATTAATTTCAGATGGTATTAGAACTTAAAATGATTAGACTTAAACCCTAAAACCCTGAAAAAACTAGGCAATACCTTTCAGGACCAGATAAGCCATGGGCAAGGATTCATGCTAAACACCAAAGCAACGGGGGACCAACAAGCCACAATTTGAAATGGCGATCAATTAACACTTAAAGAGCTTCTGAACAGGCAAAACGAACTAGATCGGAGTAAACAGGCAACCTACAGAGCGCGAGATTTTTGCAATTACTCCATCTGCAAAGGGCTATCTACAAGGAACTCAAACAAACTTTCAGAAAAAACACCCATCAAACGTGGGCAAAGGATTGAACCGACTGCGTCAAAATAAGACATTTTATGCAGCCCAGACACATGAAATAAGTTCATCATCACTGGGTCATCAGAGAAATTGCAAATCAAAACCACAATGAGATACCATCTCACCCAGTTGTAGATGGTGATCATTAAAAGTCAAGGAACAACAGGTACTGGACGAGGATGTGGAGAATTAGAACAACCTCTTCCCACTGTGGATGGGACTTATAAACTAGTTCACCATTGTGGAGACAGTGTTGCGATTCCTGTAAGGATCTAGAACTAGAAATACCATTTGACCCAGGCATTTCCCTTAACTGGGTTATACCCAAAGGGTTATAAATCATGCTATTAAAGGACATATGCACCACGCTACTGTTTATTGCAGCACTATTCCCATAGCAACACACTTGGAACCAACCCAAATATCCTCAGTGATAGACTGGATTAAGAAACATGTGACTATACCCTATGGATACATGCGCCATAAAAAAAGGATAAATTCATTTCCTTTGTAGGGACATGGATGAAGCTGGAAACCATCATTCTCAGCAAACTATCACAAAAACCAAACACCATATGTTCTCACTTATAGGTGGGAATTGAACAAGGAGAACACTTGGACACAGGAAGGGGAGCATCACACACTGGGGCCTGTCATGGGGTGAGGGGAGGGGGCAGGGATAGCATTAGGAGATATACCTAATGTAAATGATGAATTAATGGGTGCAGCACACCAACATGGCGCATGTATACATATATAACATACCTGCACCTTGTGCACATGTATCCTAGAACTTAAAGTATAATAATAATAATAATAATAATAATAAAGGAGAGTGATGATGAAAAACTCACTTCCTAGTAGCACATTTATCCCTGTACAACTCTGTCACCACTCTTCTCCCATCTCATCTTTTGTCTTAGGAAATCTAAACTCAGCAGGATCAGCTTGGACAGGTGAAGATTCACTGAAGTGAAGGTTAGCGAATTCACACACTTCCAAGACATTACAATGCAGTTTTAAACTGTTATCTTTTACCATTTTAGGTGTCAGATTAAATTTAAGTTAATTTCCGTATAACTTAAACACAGGAATTAAAATAGCTTTCTAAACCTAATGTTATGTAGTACCTTGGAGTATCTAAAGTTCTCGCACATACATCATTGTATTTAATCCTCTGTAAATTGTGTAAGTAGGTGTTATAGAGGAAGTACATGCTGTTATTACCTTGGTTTTAGGATGAGGAAGCCCAGAGACAGACCAGGTTAGTCGATTAAATTTCAAAGGCAAGTAGAATGGGCTAGAACCTGGGTCATCTAGTTAATACAGACTTTAAGTGTTTTTTCTATTGGAGCAGAAAAACCAATATATCTAAACATAATTGTTCACTTGACTTTTCAGTGTAAAGAAGAGTTACTCCAAAATAAAACCAACACATTATAAACTGCTCTCTAGATGGAAAAAAAAAAGAGTAGTAATGTGAGAATATTATAGTTCATAGTCCTAGAAAGCTCAATATTTCTATTGTCTCAAGGGAAATGTCTCAAAGAGGCCAGAAACTCAAACCAGATATTTTCCTGTAGAAAAGGTGAGGATGTTTTCAAAACTGAGTTTTATTATTAGCTGAAAAGAAAATAAAATAGTGCTCAATCTGTATTTGGGGAAATCCCAAAACAGCCTATAGTTCTGTATGCCCTGAGAACTTTCTCTACAGAGGATTTCCTGCAATTGACAAACACATAAATAATTTCTGCAAAAATGCAGTCCCATATGTCACAGCTTTCTTGTTTTGAATGAAAGAAAATCCATTTGTGAGTGGGTTAGGTTTTCTACATACCAAAAGTTATTTATTCAATTTTTTAGAGTTTCTATTATGTTGCTTTCTCCTCTGGATGCAGAACATACCTTATTCCAACAGTGAAGGAAAAGATGCTGAGCTCTGGCTATAAATATTTTATCGTATATAGAGACAAAGATCACAGCGGGGCAGATGAGTAGCAGGAAACAAATGTGATGTTGTTTTCAAATCCTCAGAGGGGGTTTATATTAAACTGTCTCTGCCAGCTTGTTTTGTGCTTGGCTTTTACACTGTCAAACCCAGTAATGGAACCCTTTTGTGTACTTGGAGTTCACCTACTGGATGAGGAATGCAGCATCTAACTGAAAGTGTTAAAATTATCCGTGTTATAAAGTATACACACAAAAACTGGCAGAGTGATGAAGACATATTTCTAAGAAGGATGATCCATATTGGATTTTTTTTGGAAAGGTTCTATCCTAGTAAAGACAATAGGTTAAAAAAAGTTGTATGTTGAGTTTTCTCAATTCAGTTTCTTCTTTTTCTCCTCTTACTCTAATGTCTCAGAGTTGTTGGAATGTTTTAACTTAATAGGATTTAGCATCTTTCATGATTTCATAACCCACTGGAGTTTATTTGGCCAGAACTCAATATTAATGAGAACAAGGTCTTGAGCCCATTCTCCCTGAGGGGAGGACAAAGTCCTATTTTCCTAACATAATGGCGCAGATGACGCATCAAACCTACTACTCACAAAATTGCATCTCTTGATATAAGGAAAAGTGGATGAGAGGGTGACTAATACACCAACTTTTCCAAAATTGCAGATCTGATGGAACCCTTCCTGTCTCTAAATTACCTTGAAATGTATTTGCATAAGGGGCTGCCATCCTTGAATGTCAGGAGGGGAAAAAAGAATGCAGAGACTGTTTATACTAGTAGAGCTGATAGTAAATCTTCCTACTGTTTTATATACAATAGAATTTTAGAGTTTAAAAATTTTAAAGTTTAAATTTTAGAGTTTTAAAACTCTAAAGTTCTATTGTATATAAAACAGAAGAAGGTTCATTAACTCTGAGATATGAATATATTATTTATATCGGTCACTTACCAATGTGCCTAATAATATATTCATATCTCAGAGTCGGGTGCCGTGTTTTGAATGTATATTATGAATGAGCATCTGATGGCCAGCATCCCCAATATAGGAGTAAAATGTCCAGAGAATCTATGTAAATAAAGTACAAAATGGGGCCAGGCACAATGGCTCAGGCCTGTAATCCCAGCACTTTGGGAGGCCGAGGCAGGTGTATCACCTGAGGTAAGGCGTTCGAGACCAGCCTGGCCAACATGGTGAAACCCTGTCTCTAGTAAAAATACAAAAATTAGCCAAGCATGGTGGCAGGTACTTGTAATCCCAGCTACTCGGGAGGCTGAGGCAGGAGAATCACTTGAACCTGGGAGGTGGAGGTTGCAGTGAGCCAAAATGGTGCCACTGCACTCCAGCCTGGGCAACAGAGTGAGACTTGTTCCTTGGTCTCAAAAACAAAACAAAACAAGAAAACAAAAACAAAGTGGCATAAACTTATGTGAAAGCTTAGTTATGCTTCTCTGATGGGTGTACCCCTTTTTATAACACACACACACATATCAAACCATAGAGATGCTTATCTTACATGTAAGTCAAAATGTGAGTAAGCTAGGACATTTAGGATTGTTTGCTTGTTTCTTTTTCAAATTATTCACAGATATCAGGCCACTGATTTTTGGCTTGAAGAGCTAAATTCAGTAACTAAAATGCTGCTTAGAGTGGTTTTGTACTTGGTAAAAAATGCACACTAATTTTTCTTACTATTAATTATTGGCCAGGTACTCTGTGTAGGCTATTTTATAGAAAATGGTATTCTTCTCCATCTTTCAGATGAGTAAATAATCTCAGGGAATAATAAATTGCCTCAAATCGTGCACCTAGTAAAAGGTGGAGCCCGTCTGTGGATACAAAGCCAACTCCTTCCTCTTGAAGGTTGGAAATGCAAATACTAAATTTAATTGACATCTGTACCTTTTGTTAAAATGTGCATTGTCAACATGTTCAGAATGGTATAGCTGTTATCTGAACATAGTCTACTAATATTCAGCATTCAGATTTCTTTTTTTTTTTTTTTTTTTTTTTTTTTGAGATAAAGTCTGGCTCTGTCACCCAGGCTGGAGTACAGTGGTGTGATCTCAGCTCACTGCAACCTCTACCTCCCAGGCTCAAGCCATCCCCCTACCCCAGCCCTCCCAAGTAGCTGGGACTACAGGCGTGCACCACCACACCCAGCTCATTTTTGTATTTTTTGTGGAGGTGGGGTTTCGCCATGTTACTCAGGCTGGTCTCAAACTCATGAGCTCAAGTGATCAGCTTGCCGCTGCCTTCCAAAGTGCTGGGATTACAGGGTGAGCTACCACACCCAGACCCCAGATTGCTTTTTAAAAGTCAGTAATGGTAATATGGCTTTAGCAGAGATATATGGGTAAAGGCTTCTTAATGGCATGTTTTAAGAGGAATAAATATGAGAGGAGAGTTTTAGTGATGATTTGAGAATGGCTTAAAGTAATTTTATGATATCTAATATTTCTTTGATTAATTTGGCTATTTGTAGTGTAAATAGAAAATTAAAAGTAGCATGAATTCTTAGAAAATAAACTCAAAATGGTTATATAGAAAATGTAATCCCAGCACTTTGGGAGGCCGAGACGGGTGGATCACAAGGTCAGGAGA